>NC_084714.1:982156-1306074 GCF_033807575.1 Cydia pomonella
ACTTTTATTTTGATGTCGCTCGCTTCCGCATAATATTCCTCAAAGGTTAACTGGAAGAGATCCCATACAGGGATAAGTTCGCCTTTGTTGTATTTAATTTACTCTGTAACTGTGTTTTTCGTGTTTTTATTTCTATGTACAATAAAGTATATACATACATACATACATATATTCTAGGTTTGTAGGTGTCTCCTTTTGGTTTTTTTTTTGTATTGCAATTTCGAAAAAAAAGAAAAACCTTTATAGGTTTTAATTGTGTCAATAACGTACAAAAAAATCATGGAGAATGGAAAATATTTGGAAGTGGAAAAACGTTTCTCTATTTGTATGGACGGTCACGTTGTCTTAAACATGACAATCCTATTTAGAGGTGTAAAATCATACAAACTGTATGATAATAAATGATACTACATAATTATGATGATAATGATGTTAATATGGTCTTCTCTATTGTTGCAGGTTACGCTATAGGAGAATAACGAGTGCCACCATATACCAAGTGTTCTTTACTAAATATTTAAGACTAGGTAAGTGTTTTGTACTTCCATTTTTAATAGCATGCGTTCGAATAGACTCATTACGATGAGATATCATTAATTTTTACAAGGGATGTCACATTCGGACGTGCACCTGACATAAAACCGATATTTTAATCATATTGGAATCATATCAGTTATAGTCGTTCGATTTGTAGCTGGCCCCGACGGGCTAATCCTTTGTCTATTGTTAAGTAAAACGGCGCGTGCCACTACACTACAAACGGCCCGATTCGAACTTTAAGATACGTCAAGCATTTGCTAAACATACGATTATGGAGGCTAGAGCTAAGGAGAACAATCTATGTGTATGAAAAGTGTCAATCAAAAAACGTTAAATAGGTGGCGCCATAATACAGCGAGTACAAATTTTTGAATTTACAAAAAAAAAAACCCCTCGCGTCACCGGAGAACGGCTGACTTTTGAGTTAGCATTAATGCTGAGGCGGGACCATTTCGTGGTAAACTATTTATTTATTCTATGTTTCTTTCTTTTGTTATATTGTTATACTTTTGTATGTCATAATTTATCACGAATAAATGCAATGATTTCTGATTTCGGAGAGATTTCGAACTTTTACTTACAGTTGCCAATAACAAAAGTTAAAGATCAGCAAATGTAAAAAATCAAGATATTATTAATTGTTTCTTTTCTCTTTACTAAGATGTGCCATTAAAGAGTGTACTATCCATCTGCCTATATTAAAAAAATCGACAAAAATAAATGAATTGAGGTGTCATATCTTTAGAGGATATGATGGTGTAAATCAAATGCCCATATATATGCAAAATTAATTTAATAAAAAAAGGTGTAACTTGTACAGAGCTCGTATTTGAAGTGAGCGATGACAATTAAAATTGTTCCATGCACTGTAAACGCCTGCCGATTCTTTTACGCAAAGTTTATAACACACACTTAGCACTCCATTTTTAACATAGGCTTTCAGCCTGTACATGAGGACTCATTTAATTTCTTGAAGTAGCACTATGATTTCTCTTTATCAGCTTCACAAACAACGTGTCAATCCTAAGATAAAACTATCAATTCTCATATAATATAATATATCAATAATATTTGCGATCCTTCGCCGAGCCCCGCGACCCGGAAATTGAATCTATGTCCCCGAGCCTCCACATCCGGCCACTTACGAAAATATGTCAAAAAATATAACGTCTTTCATAGGAAAAACAAGGTGGCTCCTTCGGTGCCTTTTAGGGCTTTCCCGGGTGTTTTCACAAATTTAATGAGTGTTTTTAAAGCACTATGTGGGCCATTTTATATATATTATTGCCGGTGCCATATTGGGATAGCCTCCTCGAATTGAGGGGGGATTTAAATATCCTCGTGGGAATTCAAATCTTTTTACTACATCGGTGGCAAAAACCGGCCCGTTTGATAGTAAGCAGTCTCCGTAGCCTATGTATGCCTGTAACTCGAAAGGAGTTACATACGCGTTGCCGATCCTAACATTCCGCACCCTCGTCCAGCTCTGGCAACCTTACTCACCGGCAGGGTCTAGTGTTATTTGGCTGCGGTTTTCTGTAAGGTATCAATTAGGTATCTTATACCTAATTGACTTGGTTTTTGTTTTTATTTTAGAATTCTTTATTTTATTTGTACTTTGATTTTCGACACAATTTTGGGGAAATGATGCCACAAATTTTGCATACTTACATTTTTCACACTTCCTATAAAGTGGGACTCGAAAAGTGGAATCTTGAGCGTTGTGAGCTCGATAATTAAACAGAGTTTATTACTGACTGTAACAAAATATTTTTTACCACGCCGCCCACCACCAAAGAAAATACTTACAGTAAAATATTACGATTCAATTTCCAAATGAACAAACTTAAATAATTATTTATCATTCATGATCATTACTTAAAAGTCCTATCTCAAATAAAAGAGTTTAAGAGCCTGTGTAGATTGTTTTATGCCTATAAGTTCATCTTGAATTACAAAATACTACTGTCTTGTATAATATACGGATTGAAGCAGTGTGAAACCGTACTATGTATCTTTAGGTATTTAAAAAAAAACCTTCCCTCCAATGGCTCCTCAAGCCAGTCGAGTGTAGAAGAAACCATTACATGATCGAATAATGTAGGTTGAAGTCAGGTCGTTTAACAGACCTAGATAGTTTTAAACTGATCATGAATGAACAAAAGATGATTATCGGTTAACCAACCAAATACAAAGCCATCTGGATCTGTTGAACGACCTGAGTTCAACCTACATTATTCGATTATGTAATGGTTTCTTCTACCCTAGACTGGCTAAAATGTAAAAACACATTATTTACATTTAACTACCTAATGATACAGAGTTAGGTACGCTACGCCTCCTGGTATGAATCAAAGATCAGACAATATTAGCACTCGGTATACCTTCTACCACCGAGTCTTCATAAATCTGAATGCTTCCCTCCGCAAGTTGCTAATAAATAAACATTGTTTGAGATCGGATCATTTCCGGACACTAAAATATTAACCATTTCAGAACGTTTCTTGATGAATATCAGCGATAGAGGATCATTCTGATGTACCAATTTGATATGGGTTCCATCTTGTTTTGATACGACCGGCCTGCCTGATGTTAAGCAGTCATCGTAGCCTATGGATGCTTGCAACCCTAGAGGTATTACATACGCGTTGCCGACCCTGTAAAAACCTGTACACTTCTTTTTTAGGGTCCTACAGAACCCCAGACTGTAGGACCCTCGGAATAGCCTCAGCAGGTAGCTCATTCCACAGCTGGGGCCTTAGAGCATTTAACCAAGCGGAGTCGCCTTTAAGAGCTTTCCCGTCTGACGAAAACCTCGGCCAATGGTCATACTTATCGTATGGACTGATGTTACGTACAAATAATCATAAATTTGACGTGCCCCTCCCCCGCAAAAAATGCAAGAGAGGGAAGGAGGCAAATAAATTAAGAAATAGTGATAAAAATTCATATATATAGCATAATTTCTTTGGAAGAAATAAATGAAAAAAAAGAAACTTACTTTCTCGCAAGTTTGTAGAAAACATCTTGAGTGTAACATTTCAACATTATCTTGTCATCTTGCCGTTTTTCATTTTTGTTTTCCTTACTTCGGAATGTGCTTTAAAAATAATGTTTTTCTACAGGGTGTTTTTGGGGAAAATATATATAGACTTTAACGTGGCATCGTTGAATAATTTAAATGTGTGTTTCATTCAGGTTTTAATCTACTTGTAATGCTGCAAGATGCGCGTGATAGGCCAATTTTCACTCAAATCTGTTTTTCATATTTGCATGATGCACAAAAATCCATAAACCGAATTATAAAAACAAATAATCAAATATCTACATATGTAAATTATTATTATTAAAGCTTTGTTCTCACACATCTGTTATAAAATTGACTTTTATTATATTTCTATGATGTGTGATCCCTTGAGGGTAAAAGCCTCCTCCATCTTCTTCCATTTTTCTTTGTCTACCTGAGTTCCGTTTGCCCAGTGGACCTTTCCATTTGGTTGTCTGAATAGTCCACCTCTTGTCTTTGTATCTAGCCAAATGTCCAGCCCATCTCCATTTTTGTCTTAAGCTAAACTGTAGTGCGTCTGTCAGTTTTGTTTTCTTACGGATATCTGTGTTTCTTACTTTATTTATTCTTCTTAATTTCAAAATTTTTGAATTACAGAAGATAAATAAATCGTTTCAGTAAGGCTAAAGCACACAGCGTGATAGCGTCGCCAAAGAATATACTTTCATACAATAGTTTATTTTTTAAACGATCAATGAAAGAACGAATAGTTTAGTTTGCAAACAATCGAATCTTTCGTCATTTTGACTTAAAATCGCATTTTGCTCCCTGTTTTTTTAAGCAGCATGGTACCCTTGCTCAAGTTGCTAAGGTGAAAAAATAAACATCATTTTTTTAAGTCTAACTTTAAAGTTAAAGTGATTTTAATTCTTAAGTCCCGAAAGTAAGCCGACTTAAACACTACTAAGATGGTTATGGTTATATTATATGTTTCGTTTATTTATTTTTTAGTTTATACTTAAATTTAGTAATATTTATAAGTTGTGTTATATATTATTTCAGGGATTCAAAGGGGAACAAAAGAAAAGCACTATACAAATCTCGGCGGAAAACGGGGTTGCCGGCCGCGTCTCCCTAGCCGACCTCGCTACGCCAGGCCGTCGCGATCTACTTAGCCTGCAACCCTTCATTTCCCGTCCTCTATAGAAATTTACTATAAAAAGAGCTAAATACTCGTACTAGCCGTTTCACGACATTCCCTCCGTCCGTCGTTCGTCGGCAAACAAGGCTTTAAAAGCGAATTGTCTATTGTTATATTTTCTACGCTGTAGTGAATTTATACGACTTATTTTGTTGTGTGTTTTGCTTTCTTTGCTAGTTTTAGGGCCCTGCTCGTTAGAGAAACGTGCCCTACGTTTACCCTAAGTTTCTTGCCTAGTACGCAAAATAGGCAAGTTTATTTCAGGGTCAAATTTTGAAGAGGTGTGTGTTTCGACATTTTTGGAAAATTGGATCCGTTATTATTATCTAAGGAAGGGTTTTTCATAACAAAAAATATGTACAAGGCATCACTCAACTTTTTATAATTAGATTAGTAATTATGGCCTGATTCGAAGAATGAAATACGATAACGATAAGTTATCATTTAGATGTTAGTTCTCATTTAAGTAGATGTATGTCGTATAATTGACAGATGTAGCTCGATTCGGTCAACCAATGTCACTTTGACGTTAGAAATATCGTAGATAGATCTTCTTGGGATCACAGCGGAATCGAAATAAACGTCAATTTTGACATGTCATTGAGTTATCGATCTCTTAAAGATCTTTCCAAGATCTTAAACGTATCTTTATCATTTTTCGAAACGCGACATTAGTACATACCAACCTCAGTGCCGTCAGTAGTGACAATTTTATGTCACTATTCAACCATTTGTAAGGCGTTGTTGACTTGAAGGACGTATAGTAAACACGTCTATTGGTCCCATAATAAAGGTTGTTCAGTATGACCTATAAAGTTACTAAAGTTACAGAGTATGGCTGGTGGTTAACATTTCACCCTGTAGTAAACATCCCTATAATGGAACAGGCACCAGTAATGGGATGGTATAGACAAATCCTGTGAAATAAGTATTTACCATTAGATTTTAAACGCTGGCAACATTTTACCACAAACAAGAGCAATAGAGCTATTTAAATTTAATTTTTCATTGATATTTGTTAGGGCAGCTTGGGGTCCGCTTGACAACTAATCCCTAGAATTGGCGCAGGCTCTTGTTTTAAAAAAGTGGCTGTGACAGAATCGGACAGACAGACGGACATGACGAATCTATAAGGGTTCCGTTTTTTGCCATTTGGCTACGGAACCCTAAAAAAGCAACTGCCATCTGACCTTCCAACCCAGAGGGTAAACTAGGCCTTATTGGGATTAGTCCAGTTTCCTCACGATGTTTTTCTTCACCAAAAAGCGACTGGTAAATATCAAATGATATTTCGTACATAAGTTCCGAAAAACTCATTGGTACGAGCCGGGGTTTGAACCCGCGACGGCGACGATTGAAAGTCGCACGCTCTTACCGCTAGGCCACCAGTGCTTTTTATCAAATTTTATCAGAATCAAACGCTCAAAGGATAAAATGATACAAACTATACACGAGACATTTTATTACAGATAAATTAATAAATAAAATAAATACCATTCCCCAAAAATAAGCGAATAGCAGATATTAGTAGGACAAAAGGTGCTTTAATAATTATTCTTTTTGTTTTATAATCTCGAGAGCGAATATCCTATTTTTTTATATTTTACAAGCGATTCCCAAATTCGCCTAAATACCTTTAGAAATTAAGGTTATAATTTCTAAAGGTATTTACGCGAATTTGGGTCACTAGAGCTTCGAGAGCACCCTTTCCGGAAAACATGCACTGCCTTCATTTAATTCCGCGCCATAGAAAATATCCGGTGTCAGAGGGGGAAAGTATCGCTTTTGTAATAAAGTAAAATGATGGTAGATGCGTCACCTGGCGAGTGTAGTGTAAGGCATATCTAGACGAGTTACATGGCATTGATTTCTTTAGTATAATATGACGACCGGTTTGGCCTAGTGTGTAGTGACCCTGACTACGAAGCTGATGGTCCCGGGTTCAAATCCTGGTAAGGGCATTTATTCGTGTAATGAGCATGGATATTTGTTCCTGAGTCATGAATGTTTTCTATGTATTTAAGTATTTATAAATATTTATATATTATATATATCGTTGTCTAAGTACCCTCAACACAAGCCTTATTGAGCTTACTGTGGGACTTAGTCAATTTGTGTAATAATGTCCTATAATATTTATTTATTTATTTAATTAATTTAAGTTGGTATCATACATTTAAGAAGGTAATATGCATACTAATACGATACTCACATATTTGCAATAGTGCTAGAGACATAAAAAAACACAATAGGGACAACATGGTGTAAATCCAATAAGGTTGTTGACTCTAAAAAAAAATATATACTAAGGATTTTTTTGCACCCGAGCAAATTCGCAGTCGAAAAGCAGCTTTATTTTGATTTTAATAAAACTGCTTTTCGACGGGGCACAAAATAGTGGACGGAGATCTCGGAGGGGTTGCTTTTTTTCAAAACCTTGATAAATGTATATGGTTTTTTTGGCCGGAGTTATCCGTTCTGCCCGCGTAGCCAACGTGACAATTGTTAACGCTCCGTAGCGAACGAAACGCAACTGTCACTGTCGCACTAATATGGAAGGTTGATAGAGAGAGATGATTACGATACGTTACAGAGCTATAGGGACCGCTATGCGTTGTCACCATTCCGCGCGCCGCCGCCGTCCGACGCATAGCTCGCTCCTTATATAGTTGTCTCCCGGTTGCGTTTGTGGAAATATACGTTTTAATTAAGTACTCCCATATTTCTTATTATAAACTCCCAGATACACATATAGGAGCGTTAACAAAACGTTAGCACGTTGGCTACGCGACCTGGTTAGACGACAGGTTAATAAAAATCTGTCTTCTTCCTCGCGTTGTCCCGGCATTTGCCACGGCTCATGGGAGCCTGGGGTCCGCTTGACAACTAATCCCAAGATTTGGCGTAGGCACTAGTTTTTACGAAAGCGACTGCCATCAGACCTTCCAATCCAGAGGATAAACTAGGCCTTGTTGGGATTAGTCCGGTTTCCTCACGATATTTTCCTTCACCGAAAAGCGACTGGTAAATATCAAATGATATTTCGTACATAAGTTCCGAAAAACTCATTGGTACGAGCCGGGGTTTGAACCCGCGACCTCCGGATTGCAAGTCGCACGCTCTTACCGCTAGGCCACCAGCGCTTACGTTAATAAAAATCTGTAAATATACATTTTCAGAAGCACACAGTTTATTCAAATGATATATTATCAGGTCATGCAATACGCGATTTAATAAACTTAGTACATGTTGTCTTTAAAATTATGCCAGTTTGTTATCATTCGCCTGTGCGCATGTGTCTCGCTTGCGCCGATGCATGTAGGGATAAGTACGAGCGTAATACATGCGGGAATGATATCTAAATAACATCATTTAGATATCCAAATGTAATTACAGATGTTAAAAAAGTAAAAATAAAATATATGAATGTGGAGGGATGGAGCGGGAGAGGAAAACCTAGGAAAAGGTGGATGGATTGTGTGAGAGATGACATGAAACGAACGCGAGTGAATGATGAGATGACGGGTGACAGAAAAATATGGAAGAAAAAAACATGCTGCGCCGACCCAAATTGAATGGGATAAGGGCAAGCGAATGATGAAAAAAGTAAAAATAAAATTCTTCAAAAAGATGTGATTACTTGATTAGTATCATCAGTTTTATTTTAGGCGCTGTCTATTAATACAAGCATGACTTGCAATACATTTTGCGACATAATAACATTACTAAAGAATACACTAATAGGCTCCGTGGCTTGGTGACGTGTCTATGGTTTTCTTGTTCTACGGTTTAGTCCATTAGTGCGTCTCTTCATAATAGCAGCGTGAGATGCGGTCATGTTACACACTTACACAAATTTATATAATATTATGTTAGGTAATCCAGTGTTTTACAGTATCATCTATACATGAGTCATGCATTCGCATCCAACGAAGAGCGACTCGAATTGTCGACTGCCAGTGCATTTCCGATCGGCTTGACTCCTTGGCGCTGCGTAGAGATGTGGCCTTGCTCTGCATTTTCTATCGCATGTACAACGGGGAGTGCTCCGAGGAATTGTTCGGATTAATCCCTGCCGCTTCTTTTCGCCATCGCCCTACGCGACAACATTTCCATCCTCACCACTTAGATGGTTGGCAGTCCTCAACTGTGCGTTTTCCAGGAACTTTCTGCCTCGCACAGCTAAACTGTGGAATGAACTGTCGCCTGCGGTATTTCCGGACCGATACGACCTTCAAACCTTCAAGAAAAGAGCGTACTCCCATATTAAAGGCCGGCAACGCGCTTACAGCCCCTCTGGTGTTGCAGGTGTCCATGGGCGGCGGTAATCGCTTACCATCAGGTGATCCGTCTGCTCGTTTGCCTCCTGTACCATAAATAAAAAAAAGTCATTCTTCCGAAAATAAATACGTAGCACGGACTGGTATTTGGCCCTAAAAGCTGGACAAAATACTTTTTTTAATTTTAGTTTTATCCCCTTGTAGTCATTGTTTCTTAAAACTATTATAACTGCTCCAAATAATGACAAAAATAGAACACGCTAACGGCCCAATTTGAAGCATGAGATACGATAACGTTCAGTTCTGGTTTAGATAAGTTCTCATTTAGATATCGTTTGTATGTCGTATAATTGACAGAAGCAGCTCGATTCGGGCAACCAAAGTCACTTTAACATTAGAAATATCGTAGATAGATCTTATTGGGATCACAGCGGAATCGAAATAAACGTCAATTTTGACATGTCGTTTAGTTATCGATCTTTTAAAGATCTTTCCAAGTTCTTAAACGTGTCTTAATCAGTCGAGGATCTTAAAGGCTTTTAGACTTAGTATGTTTACACGCTTTCAACCTTAATTTTGTATTCACTAAGAACTTTTATTTTAATATAGGTCAGAAAGATTAAAACTACCAATCCAGTAAAAGTAGGTAATATCTAGATAAAAAGCCGTCTCAATGTTATTCTCGCAGACTGAAGTTGGGCAAAGTCATATCGTGATAACGCTTCATCTCTGTAACTTTGCCCTTCTATAATGTAGGCGTATTAGGAGCATACAAGTTTCGTTCGTATCTCTTTTATATGTGGTTAACATAGTTACTTATATATTCAATGGATCCATTGATAGTTTTTGTGTTAGTTGGACTTGTCGGTAATAGCTATTTTAGCATAAAGGCATGTGCACACCGGATGCGTGTAAGCAGACGTGGACGTGAACTTGCGCGTTGTAATATACTGAATCTTATAAGAGACGGCACACCAAATGCGTGACATGTGCTTGCATGGTTCCAATTAATTGATTTTCAACATACCAACTGATAAAGGCCCTCTTGGTTGTTCAAAAACTAATGAGAAAGTTGCATTTTAACTATATGTTAGGCAAAGTAATCAAATACAGATTTTTAGTTGTTACCTTATGTTTGCTAGTAGAATTAAAATTTAAATGATATTTTTTTTATTACGTTCATTTGGATTTGATACTCGCTACGCTCGTGGTTCAATTTTGGAATCTTTCGCTTGCTCGGGTATCAATATTAGCACGAGCGGTTAAACAACGACTTTGCCCCCTTGTAAAACAAATAACTATTAAACGGTCCCTTTTGTGTCAGATATATTAATAGTAATTAAAGCTGCATTTTGCGGGCTATTACCTGCGGGAGAAAAGTAACATACCTGGGCCTAGCCGTAGCCAAGGTAGCAGTAGTTTGCGTAACGATAACGAAACGCTTTGTGTCTCTCTGTCACTCTTCCAAACAGACTATAGTGCGATAGTGACAGTTGCGTTTCGTTCGCTACGGAGCGTAAGCGATTGGCATATTGGCTACGCAGCCTGTAGTTTTAATGTAAATTTTACACGGATTCACAATACAATACTCATACAGCCCGATTCGAAGAATGATTAAGACACGTTTAAGATCTTGGAAAGATCTTTAAAAAATCGATAACTAAACGACATGTCTAAATTAACGTTTATTTCGATTCCGCTGTGATCCCAATAAGATCTATCTACGATATTTCTAACGTCAAAGTGACATTGGTTATCCGAATCGAGTTGCTTCTGTCAATTATACGACAAACAAACGATATCTAAATGAGAAATTATCTAAACCAGAACTTATCGTTATCGTATCTCATTTTTCGTATCGGGCCGTTTGGTAATGTGTTATGTGACAGTAGGGTTGTCTGGATGAGATTGCTTTTTAGCGATAGGACCGCCTGTTGCTTACCCTCTACGTGCTGCTGTTTTCATTTCTTATTTTGAGGTGTGCATAAAGAGTATTTGTATTGTATTTTATTATTATAAAAATTGTTTTTATTTATAATTATATGTATAATTTTGCCTCTGTGACTATATCATTATATTTTTAATTCATAGTATTCTTTATTAATTACAAGCTTTTATTTAACTTGCCCTGTTAGTATGTATGGGACAAATCTTGCAAGTTAAATTTGACCCAGTTCTCGGTTTCCGATGAAGCTGAAAATTTGCATACGTATGTAAGTCGGGTGACAATGCAATATTATGGTACCATCAAGCTGATCTGATGATGGAGACAGGAGGTATCCATAGGAACTCTGTGATAAAAGAATGCAACCTTATTGTGTTTGGGGTTTTAAGAATTGTCTCGATGAGTATTAGTTGCCTGTGGAAAAAAAAGTACAGTCAGCGATAAAAGCTTGCACCAAAAATGAAATTATTGCCAAAAACTTATTTATTTATTAGTTTTTCCAACCGGGCAATAATGTTTCCCAAATTTTGAAGACTACTTTATATTCTATGTCTTATTGAAAATTTCATGATAATACTTTACAAATATCACAATATATCTAAATAAAATGAATTTACAGAAATATCGCCAGAGTTCTTACAGACTCAGTTACGCAACACTAACATTGCATGTAAACTTATAAGTTTTTGTAATAATGTATACAATTCTATACAAGAAGATAGTTTCAAGCATATCTGGCTTATTATTATGAGGTACACCCACAAACCCACATGTTGGCGGCCAGCAAGTCAATACAGTGAGCAAACAAAGACGGAACAAAGTTAGGCGAGATTTGCGGACGCTACTCGAGCGAATAACAACTTTACGAAGGTATATAAATATACGAAGTTGGCCTTTTGGTGCTAGTCCTAGTTGAAACTACTTACAGAAAAGTTTGAGAAAATTATTGTGTAACTATGGAGTTAGGGTCGGATCACATATCTATATTCATAGCAGGCTTACGAGGAAACAAAGAGAATTTGAAATAGAGGTTAATTGTCAAAGTAAACTTTGTAGCCACAGTCAATTTACTGCCATCTTTCGACATATGATAAAAACTTTTAGAACGCCATTTGACTTTGATCCTTATTTTTAATTTTCTGTGGCTACAAAGTTTTCTTTGACAATCCACCTCTATTTCAAATTCTCTTTGGTTATACTGTAAAATTAGTTTAAAAAAAAGTTCACAAAATGATAAATTACACGAAACGTAAATTTCCCGAAGTCCGAAACTAATCCAACCCGCGGAAAGTATAATAAGGTATTAAGCCTAATCCAACCGCAAAGAGTTTCCCACGTTTCTGTATGTTTTCCTGTAGATTACGTTTTTTAGATTCCGTCACTCATAGCGCATATACGAGCGCCTTTATGCCATAAGAGCTTATATTACAAAATATTTACGCAAATACTCAGAGTTGAATCCCACATTATTTTAGAATATCCGAGTTAATACGAGTACATAATGCTCAATAGAAATTTAAATATTTATGAGCAAAAAATACATACACGCCTTATAAGTCCTGTTTGGTTAATTTCTATAATATTTTTATTTTACTTGTTATGTGGATTCAACTGAAATGAAAGATGTCTTTCCTAAGTTTCTTAATGTATTATCATGAATTTAGTTACCTAAATTATTAAATATCAATGGACTTAGTCACTTAAAACCACAAAATAAATAGCGGCGGCGCGCGCCGGAGCAGAGATTCCGCTCAGTACAAAACTACAAAGTGTCATTTTCGCCGCACGCACACAGACGTGACACTTACGCACACAGATGTTACATTTACAGGCGTTCTCGGGCACTCTCGGGCAGAGCTTAGTCGGGCTGTGCGCGCGTTGCTCACTTGACATCCCCGCCGCTACGTAGGTACCTACTGTCATGTACGTTAAAATGCAGTCTCTAAGGAATGTAAACATGATAAGATGTATGTATAAACGAATCGATGTATGTATGTCTGTAAACTTTATTACCTACTCCTTTTTAAAATTCGATATTAATACAGAAGCAACCCTAGTGAGTCGGGCAAGTTTAGGTATGTATTTTCAAGAACGGCGAGAACGGACCTTAAAACTGACATACTACACAAGTATCCAATGTAATTTAGCATGGTAAAAAATATTCACATAACATCACATGACACAATACTGTTTTGTTAATGAAAATAAAGAATTGAATTGACGTAGGTATGATACAGTCGTGTTCATAAATGGATTAAGGATAGGTATAAAATCGACTGTACTACATGGGCCTTTGGTCAAAACTCTTCCATGGATTACACCGCGTGCCGGTTGACTCTTCTTATTAAGAGGCTGTCAATACCTAAAGCGCGCACACTGTCTATTTGTATCGGAGTAAATGAGATAGCACTGTCGCATGTTACTTTGCCTGGGCAAGGGAATAATAAGAAACATATTTAAATAAAAAAAATGGATTATTAGTGTAATATTTTACTCAACCACGGTTTAGATATAAATGTTTTGAAATTGTGATTTTAATTGCAGACCCATAAGTCAAAACAATAAAGACATAAAACCGTTTAATTGTGATTTTAAGACCAATCTTTGCAATTATTTTCTATCGAGCCGATTTCGTTCAATCATGTATCGAGTACAACCCCGGTCTTTGAAATATAATTAATATAATAATAATAATAATAATAATTCAGCCTATATACGTCCCACTGCTGGGCACAGGCCTCCTCTCATGTGCAAGAGGGCTCGGGCTATAGTCCCCACGCTAGCCCAATGCGGATTGGGGACTTCACATACACCTTTGAATTTCTTCGCAGATGTGTGCAGGTTTCCTCACGATGTTTTCCTTCACCGAAAAGCTAGTGGTAAATATCAAATGACATTTCGTACATAAGTTCCGAAAAACTCATTGGTACGAGCCAGGATTTGAACCCACGACCTCCGGATTGAAAGTCGGACGTCATATCCACTCGGCCACCACCGCTTACATAATTAATATGAACATATATTTTTCTTACTTGACTAAAACAAATAGTCTTTCTTAAAAAACTGTTTAAGTAACATCAATTTCAAGGACATTGGGTGTTGACAGCCTCTTAAATACGCAAGGTATCTTTTATGCTTCATCTAGTGCGTGTGATCTGCGCTTTTCCCCGAGTTCCTTGGAACTCATCAATTCCAGTCACCGATTATAAATGACGCGGCCAAGACAAATCCCTTACAATTTCAACTCGTTTGAATTATTCAAATAAGGAACGCACCTTTTATTTGGGCCAGAGAGGTGAACATCTTCACTTATTCGTATGGATGGAAACGACTAAGTAAATCGAATGTATTAAGAATGATATCTGGCACACAGATAAATTAAAACCTCGGTTAAGCCAAGAGTAGACGTACTTACGCGAGAGGAGAACGTCTTTCCATACAAAGGTAGTCCTCATTTTCCTCTCTGTATAATAATAATAAAATGCTTTATTGCACACTACAAAAAAAATGGTACAAAGTATGTAAAGGTATAAATATGTAGGTAACAACAGGCGGACTTATCGCTAAACAGCGATATCTTCCAGACAACCTTCAGATAGAGAAATGGCGAACGTAATCAAGGTAACGGGTGGTGCAAAAATAAAATAAAATACCAAAATAAAATACATATACCACAAATATTTACCTAATATATATAGGTATACTGCATTTATTACTATATATAAACAATATATAAATAACAAATAAATATATAAATAAATGACAAAGGAAAAGCCATACAAATAACGAAGAATTTCAAGAATAACAACTACATTTATGAAAGAGACAAGTAATGTTCTTATAATCGGATATTAACTGTATAGAATTTTTAACATAATTCTGTATCAGTTTAACACGGCTGTGTCCCTTCGTACGATTTTATACGATTATTTATTTATTAAAGCCCGACCAGAAATATATTATGATCATTGTCAAGAGGTCGCTCGGCTGTTATATTATGAAAAATTTAGTTCCAATGAAACTCCGCAATATGGCGCGTGATCACATATTACTGGTCAGGCTTTACTAGAGATAGGAATGTTTTATTTATTATGGAATTTGTTTTTCGACAAACAACGTACGGGTAATATATCATACCTATTTCACATAATATTTTCATCACCCTAACACACGATACTAATTAGAAAGCCATCGATATAATGACTATCCATTACCGCCGTGTTTCGATCCATGTCGACTTCGTGTGATAATTGTCGCGTGTGGACACTTGGCTCTGGTAAATTGATATCGTCGCGTTATTCCTATGGTGCACCAATTAAAGATCGATCGTATGAGGCGAACAAATTCTTGTGCGATTATCGAGTAGAAAGAATAAATAAATAAATATTTGGGGACAATGATACACGGATCGGCCTACCCCCAAACTAAGCTTAGACGACCGGTCTGGCCTAGTGTGATGAGCATGGATATTTGTTCCTGAGTCATGGGTGTTTTCTATGTATTTAAGTATTCATAAATATTTATATATTATATATATCGTTGTCTAAGTACCCTCAACACAAGCCTTATTGAGCTTACCGTGGGACTTAGTCAATTATTTGTGTCATAATGTCCTATAATATTTATTTATTATTATTCTCTTTATTCAATCAATATCTTAGGTTAGGATTTTTTATAATATGGATATAAAAGTAAAATATAAAAACACTACACATGAGACACAAACACACATGCACATGAGAGGAGGCCTGTGCCCAGCAGTGGGACGTATATAGGCTGAATTATTATTATTATTATTATTATAAAAACACTTACAAAACGATACAAAAGATATAAACACATTATAAAAAACCTAACCTAGGGTGCCGCCAGCAGCGGGGCAGGGCCCAAGCTGCCGGTGGTCAGGGCCGCAGAGAGAGGAACCGACGTACTATATTATTATTATTATTTATTTATTTAAGCTTATACTATGAATTCTAGGCAACGATATACATACAATACAGTCATAGTTATGTACATAGAAAACACTCATAACTCAGGAACAAATATCTGTGTTCATCACACAAATAAATGCCCTTACCCGGATTCGATCCCGGGACCATCGGCCTTATAGGCAGGGTCACTACCCACTAGGATAGACCTAGGTAGTAGATGTTCATATATTGAGATCACTGAACTCTGGTATTGCCAAGAATTCGACTCGTTTACGCTAGCAGCGCAGACAATGAGAAATACCTACATGGTGTTTTAATGACGGGGTACGGCGATTAAAACTCGTTTTTGTTTGACACTATTTTTTTAATGATGATGATTTTGAGGGTCAAAAACCTTTAGCCTTACTCGTCAAAGTCGTATTTTACCTCAAAGTATTAAGGAACCAACTATGTAACCAAGATTATAGCAAGTACAGTCAGCATCAATAGTAGCGGATGAAACAACGCGCCAAAAGTATCTGACATCCCAGATAACTTTTCCAAATATAGATACATTTTTAGAATTCACGTTCAAAAGTATATTTTTTACAGTCTTAGTTGTTCTATATTAAAGACATAACTTTTTGTTAAGCTGTTACATAATGGTAGATACTTATGAAGCGTTGTTTGATCATCTACTTTTGATGCTGACTGTACCTACACTCAACGTCTGTCACGTGCTCGTACAAGTATCAATTTCATTCGCAGACTTAATCATGTAAGATGGTAGAATTAAAGTGTTTAGCATTACAAATAATATTCAAATATACAATTACGCAAACAAAAATATTTAATTTTTGGGAATTGAAGAGTTAACATTGGTTTTGTGCAATTTATGACGCAGATTCGCTCTTATATTTACCACCATTCTCTCTTGTTTCAGATTGCGCGTTACAAATAAAAGGGCCGCGCGGGCGCGTCCACTCCGGGCAGCTCCCGCGCACGCACGGCTGCCGGCTCCTCCCGCCGCCCCCCACCCCCGGCCACGCCCTCCTCCTGGAGCTGCACAAGCTCAACGTCCCCTGCGCCGCCGGCTTCATCCGCTTCGCACCCAACACACCACCCTTGTGTGGAAAGCTCGAACAAATACCCACCCCAAACAGAAAATTCATATACCACGACTCCAAGAACTCTGTTGACCTCCACGGCCGACCTACGTTCGCCGTCGCCTACCGTCTAGTCGACCATTGCCACGATGTGTTGCTGACGGAGAGAAACGGCTCGTTCGAAGTCGGACCAACAATCAAACTCTTCTGCTCCTATAAAATACATCTTCCGTACGGCAATAAAGTCGCGTTACGCTTACAAATGGGCACGGGACCAATCGCGGCTAATAAACATGACTTGTCTAATATAATCCAAGAGGATTATCAAGAGTTCTGCAAAGGGATGGAGCTGAATTTAGAAAACGGGGATTCAAGATGGAAGCATTGTTCGCAGCCTAATGATCCGCTGCGCTCAGTTCAAATCATTTCTGAAGGAAACACAGTTCGACTTAACATCTCAATATTGGCTAAGAGAAATTCCTCAGCTATGTGGTTGAAAGTGTGGTGGATGGATAAAGGTATAGAGGAAGTGATGGGGCACTGCGAGTACGGATGGGTGGTGTCGGACGACTTCTGTGTGACGGCGGTGCGGGAGGCAAAGCGGGCGTGGAGGCAGGCCGAGGCGGAGTGTGTGCGGCTGGGCGGCCATCTGGCTAGCGTGCTGAATGAGAGGCAACAGCATATTTTGGACCAACTCCTTCTAAATGCGTGAGTATCCTTCCATCTTAAACTCTTTTCTGTATTTGATAAGATAAGGATCTTCACCGAATTTTTAGTTAACTTTTTGCGATTTTTGCGAGAAAGAATTTTTTCTGCTCTACACAGCATTACCGAGATTTTGACCACTATACTCGTAATCATCTAAGAGCCTGCGTGCGCTTGGTTACAGCGTGTAAGGTGCTTCCTAATAAAATGAAACAGGACGGAACTGTACAAAATTATCAACTGTCTAGTCGTACCTCCTAATAAATCTCGACGGCGAGTATAGCTGCAGCTGTGGGATGGAACTGGACCGCGTGCGACCGCCGCGCGTCGCCACTCACCGCTGTGCGACATGCTACTTATTGAACGGACTCATGCGCACGGATCGACAAGTGGACATCTTCGCTGATCATTGGCCTAGGCTAACGTCCAGGTGCCTCGCCTACTGTGAGAGTGAAGTACCTAAATAACCGTACGACAAAGTAAATGACTAGGTAACCAATAAAATGTAATTACCATAATAGCAAGTGTAATTGGTGTAAACCGTTCTTGTGAATAAATAAAAAAATGACACTCATGAGTCATGACACTTGTGCCTTGACAACTACTACCTAATTGCAGTTGCAGTACCATGGTCCACCGTTTTAATCATTTATTTGAATTAAGTACTATGTTTAAAAAGTCTCATTATACAGTTAAACTGCGGGGTAGAGTGTAGTTATGCCGCGTTCCCACTATGTCATAACAACAGTAATCACACCGTTCTTCTTTACAAGCCACAACGCAAGACGATCTGTCGTTACGCCATAGTGGGAACTCGGTTTATTAAAAAACTGATCATTATTTATATCGGTTGAACACCAGAAAAAATAAAATCTGATTCATTTTAAATATTTTAGCATAACATTTATACTTGAACTATTATTATTTATTTTATTTTATTTTAGTATAGGGAAAACCAACAGCGCTATATATATCTAGAACTTCCAATAGAATTACAGAGCCAATTACAGGTTCTCACTTATAGAAATACAATAAATTATAAAAAGTTTTTGCCCATCTTAATTTACACATACAAGTTCCTACAGCATAAGAACAGATCTATATATACACCGTGGGCTGATAAAACCCGACGGATTTTAAAGATGTATTCTTGACCGCATTTAGAGACTAAAATGTCACAGAAAGTGAAATCGGTCTTGTTTTAGAGATAATGACAATTTTTGTAAAAAATTGTTTCTGCAATAACCAATGAGCGGAATTCTTCATAGCAAAAATCAAACTGTCAGAGGGATTGACCTAACTGTTTTATCGACTTATCGATATTACGGAATAATATCGCATTAGGTATCCATAATCAACTTAAAAGATTATTCTGTAACATTTGACCTCTTTGATAAGCAACTTGCATCTCCGTATTAAGTAAATCATATCAGCGTCACATATGTCATTTATGTCACTTGAGTTTTCATGAGTGATTACAAACAATAAAAAAATGGATACAGAAAGATTCTTATTTCAGTTTCAAAGAAGATTCTTCCACAATATATTGTTCTAAATGTTCATTTACATCATAAAAGTATTTTCTGTTTTATTCTTTACTATTATACCAAAATACAGTGGCGGTCAGCTAATTAGGGACACCGTTAATTTGTTTGTATGTATATCCAAAATCCTAATTTCATTACTTTAACTTTGTTTCGTTAAGTGACAAATATTTATCGATAAGTCGATAAAACAGTTAGGTCAATCCCTCTGACAGTTTGATTTTTGCTATGAAGAATTCCGCTCATTGGTAATAACTTTGTGAAAAACTCCTTTTTGGCTGCGACGCTGTTACTATGTGACTTGGTACCATACCTATTGGCAGACATATAAGTTTTATAAGAAACTCGCAATTTTTAGTGTAAATAAAAAAAAACTATACTTATTCCTTGTAACTAATTAAATTTTTTTTCGCCAAGATGTAAGAAGAAATAACGTGTCATATGAAGAAAAAGCAAAAAAAATTTTTTTTTTGTCTGATAATTTTTTTTTTTTTGCCGAATTTTCCCAAAACTTATATAATTTTTTTTGCTCCTCATGACCTCCGGAATGCATGGTTAAAATCTGTCGGGTTTTACCAGCCCACGAAGTGTCTAATTAATTTATTTTTTATTACTGCTATGCTATCATTATATATGTCGATATCACAATTTATAGAAACTTTATTTAAACTCATATGCCTGCCCTGCATATGAAACTGTTTTTCATATACCTAGTAGTAGCTTGGTAATTACTAATGCGACGAAAATGCCTTAGCCTCCTTGACGGAATATTAAAAGAGATCTTATTTTGCTTTTATAAATCAAAATGAAACTGATAAATTTCGTAGCTGTTACTTTTTTGTTGCCTCGTGGGCGAAAGTCCAAATAATTAAAACCTAATCAATATTCAAGATTCAGACCGTATTATACACTAAGTACTCCTTAAACTTTGAATCGAAATTAAGTATTATTTAAAATAGCTACGTTGCTGAAAGTAAATTAAACTTGGTTCATCTAGATAATATCAACAACGAACTTTGGATTTCGAACATAATAACGGCGGCCATATTTGAGAACTTGCCAACAATTTCATTAATCTCAAATTAATGTACGTAGGTACGTGAATCAACAGTTATATATAAAATTTTGTACTTTAGCGTGTAGCTGTGCTCTCTCGGAAAGGTTTCCACGAAAGACCAGCGTCGAGATCCTTAGGTGGTATCTTGACATCAAGCTGAGTGGAGACCTTTTCAGTGACGCTTAATAATAAATTGATTCTGTCGTCAAAAATTGATTCTGTCGTCAGTTCATAAATTCAATATGCCTAACTAGATTTATTAAGTATATAAAGTTAGATCATTTAGTAATGGATACGTTTTCAATGTCAGCATGAGCCTATAAATTCCGCCTACACTGTACGGTAAATTTCTCGATCAATTTGAAGCTCGCAAGCCAGGAACAGATTTTTTTCAAACTTGCTATGAAATGATGACATGACATGACTTACGTCAAATTAGGTCCGGAAATACTACATATCAGGTGCGATGAGTGAAGATGATATGTAAAGGAATTTCATACTGCCTTACACACCTAGGACTGTAAAGCAACCTTCTTTTGTTTTTTAACGTCAAATTGTGACACAACGTCTTGGCATCCAACCATCAACTAGCTTCAGTTAGCTTGGTACGGTGATTTGTTGTGCATATTCGTTGCTAAGCAACGGCGGTGGCGCCATCGCGCTGGCGCGCGGACTTACGCGCGCAAGTTTGTACACCGCTGGTTGAATGGCAAGCCGAGTAGGTCGCCACAAAACAAATTGACTACAATTTTTTGTTTTAATTGCAAGTTTGAGAAAAGCACTATACATAATCTCGGCGAGAAACGGGGTTGCCGGCCGCGTATCTCTATCCGGCTTCGCTACGCTCAGCCGTATATATCTACTTGGCCTGCGACCCTACGTTTCCCGGCCTCTATAGTAATGTACTATATATGTCAAGTAACATTCCAGGCGTTAACTACCGGCCACACTATGCTCCTCGCGCTGCCGCGATGTTGCCCTCTCTGGCCACACTGCCCTACTCGCACGATTACTCGCGACGCTCCATACTTCATATTGCCGGTCCTCTGACTCGGGGTAAAGAACCGACGAAATAGGGATCGGTGGGCATGACAAGGAGCATGACGAACGGCATGACGAGTAGCGCGGCCACACTATGTCTCTGCCTACTTCCCTCGCTACTTCTCATGCCACTCGTCGAGTGTAATGAACCCTCGTGAATGTCAGCTGCTGCTCCGTAGGTGGGTTGAGGAACTTTTGCCCGTCTTTAGCCGGGTCCACACAGAGCGAGCATACGGGCGAGGCAATTTCCTCACGCACAAACCGGCCAGTGTACACGTGCCTCGGCTTAGGCGGCGCGTGCGTTTTCCTCGCCTCGAGGAAATTGCCTCGCACGTACGTGCTCGCTCGCTCGCTCTGTGTGGACCCGCCTATTTCTAACTTTTGTAGGTCCTGCTTCGATACCATGAGTCTCATTTAGACATTTGAATCTCAAAACAAACCGGATCGACTGATAAACTTGTAATTCTAGCCTATTAACCTCATCATGTTTGCAGGCCCGGCGCGGGAGTGGACGACGTGTACTGGATAGGAGCTACTGACGCGGTCCATGAGGGCGAGTTCCGGTGGTCGGACGGCCTGCCCTTCTCTTACTCACGTGAGTACCAAGCATTTTTCCTCACCATTCATTTGCAGGCCTTGGAACCCCTGAAACAAAAAGGAACATTTCAAAGACGGGACATTTAACGATTAAATAAGATAAGGCGTAATGTTAACCTTATGTCTGCTACATCTCGAATATTAAGAGGGGAGTCTGACTGCTTGGACTTGATGGCAACTACCTTTTTTGGACAACTACTTACGTGGTCGTAACCATCGCCTCCTAGCGAATGGAACCTTTCACACGTTAGCACACCAGTATTCTCCAATCGTCCGCTCCCGGACACTCCTCAACAATTTTTTTTATTTTTTGCACCTGACTGCGATTTGTTTACTGACAAAAATCATAAACTTTAAAGATTTTTTACGTTATTGTGAATCAGCTTTTTAATTATTGTCATATTTATCATATATTTTTATTACCTAGCTTATAGCTCTATTACTACTTAATTTTACAGCGCATGGCGCGCAGCGCGCAGCTAACGGGCGCCAAGCTTTAATGTTGTCAAATTGTATTTCAATAAATTAATTAATTAATTAAGGGCGCCGTAAGACTTTAAGAGATTGCTTAATACAACAGTTTCGAATGATTCACGGTTAGTGACTTAAATCGACCGGGATATAAACCGTGATTACCTTTTATATTGTTTATGAGCTCCCGATATTTCGACGCATTTACATGCATCTATCCCGGACGATTTAAGTCTTGCTTAATATACTAAAAAAAACCCTACTCAGTAGTATACCAGACCTTTTTAGGGTTCCGTAGCCAAATGGCAAAAAACGGAACCCTTATAGATTCGTCATGTCCGTCTGTCTGTCCGATTCTGTCACAGCCACTTTTTTCCGAAACTATAAGAGCTGTATTGTTCAAACTTAGTAAGTAAACTTAGTATGTGAAACTTAGTATTCTATGAACCGCATTAAGATTTTCATACAAAAATAGAAAAAAAAACAATAAATTTTGGGGGTTCCCCATACTTAGAACTGAAACACAAAAAATCTTTTTTCATCAAACCCATACGTGTGGGGTATCTATGGATAGGTCTTCAAAAATGATATTGAGGTTTCTAATATCATTTTTTTCTAAAATGAATAGTTTGCGCGAGAGACACTTCCAAAGTGGTAAAATGTGTGTCCCCCCCCCCCGTAACTTCTAAAACAACAGAATGAAAAATCTAAAAAAAATATATGATATACATTGCCATGTAAACTTCCACCGAAAATTGGTTTGAACGAGATCTAGTAAGTAGTTTTTTTTAATACGTAATGAAATTTAAAAAAAAATTTTTTTCATCATACCCATACATGTGGGGTATCTATGGATAGGTCTTCAAAAATGATATTAATGTTTTTAATATTATTTTTTTCTAAACTGCATAGTTTGCGCGAGCGAACCTTCCAAAGTGAAAAAAAGTGTGTCCCCCCCCCTGTAACTTCTAAAATAACAGAATGAAAAATCTAAAAAAATATATGATATGCATTACGATGCAAACTTCCAACGAAAATTGGTTTGAACGAGATCTAGTGAGTAGTTTTTTTTAATACGTCATAAAATAAAATAAAAAAATTTTTTTCGTCAAACCCATACGTGTGGGGTATCTATGGATAGGTCTTCAAAAATGATATTTAGGTTCCTAATATAATTTTTTTCTAAAGTGAATAGTTTGCGCGAGAGACACTTCCAAAGTGAAAAAATGTGTGTCCAAAGTGGTAAAATGTTGAACGAGATCTAGTAAGTAGTTTTTTTTTTATATGTCATAAAGGAACCCTTCATGGGCGAGTCCGACTCGCACTTGGCCGCTTTTTCTTCGCTATCACAGAAAACTATCAAAACATGTAAAACCAGAATAGTAAATATCAATCAAATGAACAGTTACACCTGCCAAAACGAAGCTCAGACGAATACAAAATATTAATTTGATAAACGAATCAAATATATATCAAATATTTATTTGATATCGTGTCATTCACGACGACGCATGCTGTAACTCATATTGTCATGTTATTAAAGCTTAGATTTGACAAATACGGACCCTTGAACGGTTGTAATTATAATTCCGATTTACATATTTCACAAACTTGGCTGTTTATCTTGACGGCTTATTGTTATATATAGATTATTTAAACATGGGCTAGACCAGGGGTTCCCAAAGTGTGCGCCGCGGCGCCCTGGTGCGCCGTAGAAAGTAAAGAGGGGCGCCGTGAGTTCTATCATTATCCGAAACCACAAATATTCGCGGGTACCTATTTGAGCGCTCGCATCGGTAAATAATATAGCGTCGTGTCACTCTTTTTCGACCGTGATTTTAAATTTACAAGGGCGCCGTTGCAAAATACTAAACTTGTAACTGCGCCGCATGTTGAAAAAGATTGGGAACCCCTGGGCTAGACTAATAAACTGCCAATTTTAGTTATAGTTCGTTAAATTTATTACAATTTACATTTATGATCTAACGATATTGTAATAGCTAGCACGATTTACACATAACGATAGTTGCACGAGAAACAACCATCGTTTTACGCTGCCACGGTAAATTAAGAATAACTAAAACTAACTAACTAACTGCTTTGGCTCAGCGATCCAAAACGAATCTTGGCCTCCGAAACGAGAGAACGCCACCTGTCCCGATCCAGCGCGGTTTCATGCCATGAATTGGCATTCAGCCGACGCAGGTCCGCCTCCACGACATCACACCAGCGGTACCTGGGGCGCCCGATCGGTCGACGGCCGGTTGGTCGCCCCAAGTACGCTTCCTTGACTACGCGATCCTCCCCCATTCTGAGTAGGTGACCGAGCCAGCGAAGTCTGTGGGATTTAGTTACGCCTATGATATTGGGCTCAGCCACCAACTCTTCGATCTCGGCATTTTTCCGGATCCTCCAGGAGCCGTCGTCACTTCGGACAGAAGAATAGTTAGCAAAATGTTTGTGTTACGTTGAATACAGTCGGACCAAGCCAACTCTGCATGGGTTTAGCAATGATAAAGTGTGGTAGTGTCAATTATGTATGTTTATATTGACACTCCCTCACTTTGTTCTATTTAAATCGGTGGGAAGTTAACGTAGACGGATTCTACATACTCGTTCATAACATACTTATTTAGTTATTTAACCTTTATTGCACAATACAAAAAAGTACAAATGGCGGACTTAATGCCTTAAGGCATTCTCTACCAGTAACCATTGGGCCAAACAGAAACTTATAATTGGTGCGGAAAAGAAAATCAGTAGAGAGATAAAAATTACTATTATTATCAATAAACATTCATAAATACAATACATAGTACATCCATATACCATATATTTATATACATATATACATATATATATATATATATATATATATATATATATATATATATATATATATATATTTGAAATATTGTACTCATTTAAAACCGTCATATTATCTAACAATGTTGGTATATTGGGAAAATTGTATTGGGAGATCGTTCCAGAAACAAATTGCATGGAAAGCGAAAGAGTTGGACATGAAACCAGTGCGGTAAAGAGGAATAGAGAGCTTAAGACTCCGAGAGATACGAAGGTCGCAACCAGGACACTTGTGCTAGCGAAAATAGACACACGAAAATAAAATGGTAACTTTTGATTAGGTTATAAAAGTGTGCCCGATTTGCAAAAGTTCTTTAGTAATTCACCTCTAAGTAACCTCATAAAAACAAACACATTTGAAAAACAAACAATGAAAACCAAATAAAACTTACACAATGCGAGTTCACATAAAATTATTCCTATTCTCGGCTTAAGTCAAATCAATCCGCCGATTGAATACTAACAACATCAATAATGTATGAGGTATTCTGTTTTTCATTTGATCCAGATCTTTGAGTTATTTATGCTGTTTTTCTAGTGCCTTAGCTGATTTGAATTAGTTCTACTGAATAAACTAGGGATAAATCAAGGAGTAACGCTTTTCGGTGAATTGAAAAAGTAATATGTGATTTGGTTGGATTAAACGTTAAACGCGAACGGGTTAGCATTATAAATGTTACAGACAGGCCAATTCCAACCATATAATGTTACACTGATCTGACTTGGATCTGACATCATTCCAATATGAGATGATAATTCTTTTATATACACTTACGGCATTAGTGCCTAGTTATGACATTATAGTATTATGACATTTATTCCGGTATAACAATGACATCTTATTTACTTAGATAACTTATTGAAATGTGTATGCGTCTATATCTTTTTGTTTTTAGCGATTAATGCAAGTTAGACTTTAAATAATATAATGCCATCTAGCACGTAAGGTTTAGCTGTTAGTGCTGATTGACTGGAAATAAATAAATGAATCAAAGAATGATTCCAATCTTCTGCTGAATTGCGCATTATTTTATTCTGTTTAGCCCTGCAGCAACTCAATCTTTCGGTTTACCCCATGGTTCACTGTTAGAGAATGCCTTCTGGCATTAAGTCCGATATGTTTTCCGATTTGTCCGTGCAATATGTTTAAATAAGTTAATAAATAATATGTTAAACTTCAACCAAAAACGTCACTTCTGACACTGACAGATCAGAATCATATTGGAATGAGATTGAACTTCCGGTTCGAGCGCCATATTGATATTCACGCCTCGTGATTAATTGCTTTGTTTTTTGCACATTAATATTGCTTAAAGTGTAATATCGATAGCTTATTATACAGTAAACCCATGTGGTAGTGTGCAGTGAATGGAGAATTAATCGTTTCAACGCGTTTAGCCACCATTTTGGAGTCAACGGCCGGTAGTCCACGTGATCCTTGTAAAGTCCAGCTATCGCTTTACAAGAACTGATAAAATCACCGTACACTGTCTTGTACTAACCGTACAATTTTATTCGTATTTAAAGCTCCTAAGACCTAATACTGGCGTAATAGTCCCACTGGACTGAAGCCATAATTTTAAAAAAAAGAAGAAGATCTAGACCTCGAAGACGTATATAAAAATGTACCGTTTTCGCAATTTTTCCTTTATCGGTGCTATGAGACGTCGCTTCGTAGCAAACTTCAAGATTCTGAGTTCACGGGAAAGTACCTTGTAGGTTTTGATTCCCTTGCGGGTATCGAAAATTTGCGGCATAAACGGCTGTATCTTTTGATTGCGTTGGCTTAGAAGTTAGATTTTTTCACAGCTCCAAGGGACAGTAGACCTGAGTATTTGCTATAAATTCCAGCTTGATACCTCTACGCGTTCTTGAGAAAAAGGGTCTTGACACACAGACGGACGGACGGACAACAAAGTGATCCTATAAGGGTTCCGTTTTTGCCTTTCGAGGTACGGTACCCTAATAAGTATACGATTTCCTCGTGAAAGTCGCTAGTAAACATCAGTTTTCTCTTTCTTATTCTGGAAATTCGGATACCTACGAATGATAAATATATAAGCAACAGAAGTAACAAAAAATTATAAAATTTAAAACATTCGCGTTTTAAACATGTTATAAATATGTTTTTAAAAAGTATGTATGTGTAACATTTCATTATAATTATCAGTATTTATTGAACATAATACATAATATTATAAAATTAGTTACAAATATTTGCTCGTTAACAGTTAGACAAATGCAAACCATTCCTTTTGTAAAGTTGATGAAATTAAAATTTTATCAAATTATTTCCTTTCAAATGCTAGAACGCAAACTGCTATAATTAAGTTTTATTGCAATATTCGGGTTAATGAAACCATTTGAGTTTTGCAAAGATTGTCTAGACTCGGCGGCGACAACAAATATTTATTTCATTTGTATATTCTTTTGTGTTTTGCATTTTTAGTTGGTTACATTACTGTGCGCCAATTCATAAAGTAACAATCAACCAACCTAGTCGTCGCCATACAAAACAAAGTTACGCTCTTATTTTAAAATGAGATTCTACACCGGTAATAGTTTCGTTGCTAGACTAAGGCTAGATTATTTCTACATTATATGCCAAGCATGTATCATTTAATTTAAACATTATTATAAGCGGTGGTGGCCGAGTGGATATGACGTCCGACTTTCAATCCGAAGGTCGCGGGTTCAAATCCTGGCTCGTACCAATGAGTTTTTCGGAACTTATGTACGAAATATCATTTGATATTTACCCCTAGCTTTTCGGTGAAGGAAAACATCGTGAGGAAACCTGCATACATCTGCGAAGAAATTCAAAGGTGTATGTGAAGTCCCCAATCCGCATTGGGCTAGCGTGGGGACTATAGCCCGAGCCCTCTCGCACATGAGAGGAGGCCTGTGCCCAGCAGTGGGACGTATATAGGCTGAATTATTATATTATTATTATTATATTATAAGGGTTAGGAGCTATTAGAAAAATGGATTTTTTTTTTGGCTCTTTTACTAATAAAAAAAATCGATAAAAGTCAAACGAAAAGTACATATCTCTGGTTAATAATATTAGTATTCAACAAATTGTGTAAAAATACTTTCCGTAATATCAATACCTATCTGTAATAATGAAAATGGGGCCTACGTTTGTATGGAGAACCAACCGGTCGTCCTATCGCCGCGCGAATTTTGCGACGGAAAATACATTATGGCCATCGCGCGTTTAACGTTCTATCTCAATCTTCTTCTTCTTCCTCGCGTTGTCCCGGCATTTTGCCACGGCTCATGGGAGCCTGGGGTCCGCTTGACAACTAATCCCAAGATTTGGCGTAGGCACTAGTTTTTACGAAAGCGACTGCCATCTGACCTTCCAACCCAGAGGGTAAACTAGGCCTTGTTGGGATTAGTTCGGTTTCCTCACGATGTTTTCCTTCACCGAAAAGCGACTGGTAAATATCGAATGATATTTCGTACATAAGTTCCGAAAAACTCATTGGTACGAGCCGGGGTTTGAACCCGCGACCTCCGGATTGCAAGTCGCACGCTCTTACCGCTAGGCCACCAGCGCTTCACGACGTAACGTTCTATCTCAATAACTTTGAAAATATACTTACTTCTGTTTAAAATTTGTGCTCGTTACGTCCCTCGGCTATATCACTAGCTGTAAAATAGGCACTAAAATTATACTGCTATATTATGCAGGGCAGGGGTGTAACGGATGTGGTTTTATCGGAACCGAAAGCGGAACCAGATGGTTTAAATTTCATTTATCGGAACCAGAAACGAAATCGGAACTGAAAATGGAACCGGAACTATTATCGGAACCAGTGTCTGTACTGTCAGTCGGTACACATTACACAACACATACGGATAGGTATTTTTAATTCAATAACACGAATAAAACAAAACAACTAATTAGTTCAGCACGTGGAAAGGGGGGAGATGAGCGAATGACAGGTTTAAACCTGGGTGTTTAGCCAAACTGCCTATTGTTAACGCTCCGTAGCGTAGCGTAGTCATCTCTCTCTATCACTCTTCTATTATAAGTGCGACAATAACAGTTGCGTTTCAGTGACAGGCACATTATTGGCTACGCACCCTATTTGTTTTCAATGTACGCCGCTCATGTCCCGCCGCCGCGCTAAGCTTTGACATCCGATATAACTTCCCATTCATAAGTAGCGGAACCGGAACGGGAGCGTAATACCAATCGGAAGTTCCGACTTAACGAAACCGGAACCGGAGCTGTAACCCTGCATAACATCCCTAATGCAGGGTTACGATATACAATTGAAATTAAATCTAAATTAGACATGTTTTCTTATTTTTTTTCTATGGAGGCAACTTAAAATAGTAAGGTTTTGGTGCCAACCAAATTGCCCTTAAAAATATAAAAATAAGTTACTCGTTCTGTACAATTTTAAGGGTTCCGTATCCATACGGAAAAACAGGACCCTATTACTAAGACTCCGCTGTCCGTCCGTCTGTCTGTCTGTCACCAGGCTGTATCTCATGAACCGTGATAGCAAGACAGTTGAAATTTTCAAAGATGATGTATTTCTGTTGCCGCTTTAACAAAAAACACTAAAAAGTACGCAACCCTCGGCAGGCGAGTCCGACTCGCACCTGTCCGGTTTTTTATAGCATATGCCTTTATGAAAAGGTTTATCAATTCAAAATAATGATACTAGAGTTCACTCTTAACTGTGTGAATGTAGACTTAAAAACCCTCAGGCTGCTAAATGCGATATCTAGTGAAGTAATTAACTAAATGCTTATTTTTCTTAAGTAGAATAACATTATTTTCATTGCGCTATAAAAACTACACGTCTATAAATACAATCTCAATTAATAAATTAATGAGAGAGCCTTTCTCCATTATCTACAAACTGTAATTCAATTACAAGTTATCTGATGTCCTTCAGAGCTCTTACAGTAATTACAATTGTAATTAGCTTGTTAGTCGGTATTTATTCCATTAAACTATTTTCAGAGGGAAGTATACTTACCTTATGATCGTCCATAGAAAAAGACACAACGTTTTTCCACTTCTAAATATTTTCCATTCACCGTGATATTTTAATATGTTATTGAAACAATGAAAAACTAGCTTTATAAGTTTACCTTTTTTTTGTCAATATTTGCAAAACAATTTTTTGTTCTTTCAAAAAAGCGAAACCTATAAACCTAGAATGTATTATGCTGAAGCGATCGACATCAAAATCAACGTGATGTGTTAAGATTTAGTTAGAGGAAACTGTTAGGGTCCTACTGGACGTAAAAATAATAATGCGGACTGTATAAAAATAGGCTGGTTTATTCCGCCTTAATTACAAAGAATCCCGGCCAAACAATTATAAAAAACTATTACGGTATTCGTCAGTTGCCGGTGGAGTATGTGAAGCCGAGTGTGTGCCGCGCGGCGCTAGCGGCTTGCCGCGATGACGTCGCGCGCTGTCCGCCGCCCGCGCGTCTCCTCCCGTGCGTATGTCCAGTACTTAACAAAACCGTTTTCTCCCGAAATGGGATTTCATAGAAAATAACCGTTACTTCGTTAGATCCAAAAAGCTATTCTTTCCTCTTTACGTAGTGCTTTGAATATTAATTTGTAAGATTTAGTATCCAAATGATAATCAGTATCCTATTACTAACCCTCCGCGGCTTGTCTGTCGATAGATACCGGTCAAGGAATTTATAAGGAAAAATTCTTTTTGAAATTTGCATGGATTTAGTCTACTCGTAAAAACTAATGGCTACGCTAGAAAGATGATGATGGATTTAGTATATTATTCCTACTATTATAATAATGAAAAATCTAAAAAAGTCCACCGAACTACAGTTAATATACAATTAATTGTATAAAAATATTTTCCATACCTAGTGTCAATACCCGAGGAAAATTGGGACTACGATTATATGCAGTGGTCGTCGACTATCCTCTGAACTTTCCATCGGTAGACCGTACATTTTTGCAATCGTATTAACACGTCCGCAGCCAAATAACCCTAGACCCTACTCATTGTGTTGTGTTCCTGCCGGTGAGTAAGGTTCCCAGAGCTCAACGGAGGTGCAGGGTGTTAGGGTCGGCAAGTTCGGCAACGCGCATGTAACTCCTCTGGAGTTGCAGGCGTACATAGGCTATGGAGACTGCTTACCATCAGGCCGGCCGTATGCTTGTTTGCCACCGACGTAGTATTAAAAAAATGCAATTAGATCGTACACTGATGATATCAGAATAACATTTAACTGATATCATTCAATCATCGTGTATTTCGCACGTACAATCAAGGTATTAAATATCGATACGGACAAAGTGCCAAAGATATGTATACACGACCTTATTTCCTATATATCAAGGTACTGTGTACATATTTTTGTCACCTTGTCCGTACGGATATTAATTAATACCTTGACTGTACTTGTCCACATAACATGATTAAAATATAAATTTGTTATTAGTATAGCATTTTCCATGTAATAGTTTTCTTAGTAATGTAGGAAACCTTAGGCCTATTTTTAGTTCATTTACTTTAGACATATTTGTAAAAGGCTGTTTGTTTTCTAAATAAATTAAAAAAAAAATTTTATAGTGGATATTAAGACATTTAGGTGGTGAGTTGGGAGTTTATAAAAATGTCACTTTATTATGAAATAAACAAGTTTTCTCAACACAGATAAATGTCTTTCAAAAATCTCAACTTGTCACGAAACATTATGATCTAACGTTTATACGTTAGAAGAAATATCTATCCTCATCTGTTATTTATTTGTAATAAGAAATAGATGATAGATATTATTCATTTCTTATCACAAATGAATAACAGATGACGGTATATATTTCTTATAACGTATCTCCTACTATTATTTAACATTATTTGGTAAAACAAATGAGACAATAAAACTATAAATTATATTCATGATAAGGTTAGAAATAGCGCTTATTTGCGCATGATTTGATACAATACTTATGTTTAAAAATAAATCTGGGGTTGCCAGGTATAAAATATTATACTTCCTCTTTATTTAATAATATGTATATCCAAGGTGTATATGGATAACTCCGAAATCTAGGCAATTTTTTTTAATGTAATAAATGTTTTTTTGTAAAAAAAAAATTGGAAATTTTATTGGTACATTTAAATAAGTATAGAAGTACGTTTGTATTTAATGTAGTTAAGTTGTTGTTTAAGTTTTGTGCTTAAGCACTTACAAATAAGAATGTACCGATTCCTACACTAGGCGTAGCCTGTCACGTAGGCAACCAATTCAAATACGAATTTTTAATGACATGATTTGTCCGAAATGCCAATAAGACACCATAAATTTGGTGAAAATTAAAAATAAATAATAAATAAATAAATATTATAGGACATTATTACACAAATTGACTAAGTCCCACAGTAAGCTCAATAAGGCTTGTGTTGAGGGTACTTAGACAACGATATATATAATATATAAATATTTATAAATACTTAAATACATAGAAAGAGATCATCTATATATTTGAGTATGAGTAGTTAATTACAATAGCTCTTTAAGAAAAAGTTAATTTTAAACTATTTATTTTAAAATATTCTAAACTGCCGGCATAGCCAAGGTCATAATCGCTATCGCTTCGACAAGAAAACGCTTTTTATCTCTCCAGTCTCGATCGCTAAGGAGCGTAAGCGATTTGCACGTTGGCTACGCAACCAGGAAGCATTTTCTGCTATGACAACGTAAGCAGTTGGAAACGGTAAGTCTTGCTAAGGTATGAAGTGCTTTTGTCTTAAGGGGCTCACTGATTAACAGCCCGCCGGACGGTATCGCATGTCAGTTCAGAACGGTCAACTTTTTGTTCTAACTGACAGCCCGATACTGTCTGGCGGACTGTAAATAGGGTTGTTTCCATCTACAAATCTTAGGGCAGAATTGTATCCCAATAAATTCTTTTGGATTATAAGAACATGTTAAACGACTTTTAGGGGACCTGTAATGACCATATTTTTGTAAATATTGAATTTAAAATATCTTTTGGCACACGTCACGTGACCAAACACGAAACGTCATTGAAGATTCTGATGACGTCACAACTCTCGGATTGACACTGTTGACAGTTCGGCGATAAACAACAAATGAGAAATGTAAGTTGACAGTTCGTATCTTCTACGTGTGTATGTAGTTATGTGTCAGACTGTAAACTGTGACGTCACACAATTTTCAAAGAGCGTTTTGGGCGCGAAAGCATCTGTCAAAATATATTTTGTTAATTTAATATATTTAAAGCCGTTTTTAGTATAAAAGATGTATTTTAGGTTAACTTTTAGTTAATATAGAACGTAATACGAGCGTTTCAAAAAATTGGAAACAACCCTATGAGTGGGCCCCTTTAGAAGATATTAGGGCTTCTGGCGCGGGTGCACGGAGCGGGCGCACGCGCGCGGGTGCCATTGTTTACTCACCGGCAGGAACACAACACTATGAGTAGGGTCTAGTGTTATTTGCCTGCGGTTTTCTGTGGGTTGTAGGTACTTCCCCAGTTGGACTCTGCTCTAGATCTGGAATGATATCCGCTGTGCCCCACCACACAAAACGAGATGATATTCACAATGCCCATACCTCTCTTTTAGACGTATGTATTTAAGGCCATACCTGGGTCTAAAACACCCGCCGCACCGCACTTTTCTGTCAGACTATACTTGCATTCAAAACCAAGAGAAACATCAGTAGCTGTATAAAAATTGATAGGCCTCCTCGTCACAAGTACACTCGGACGAAGACAAAGCGGCTCTCGAGCAGGAGGGCTTTCGAGCATTCCGCCGTTTGGTAACCCAAGATACTGACGGCTTACTATTGCTTTGTCAAGGAACTTCCTCTGGTCGCATAACAACGTTTGTCATATTTTTAATTGTCATAACACTTTCTGCATAAAATTGTAAGTCATAAACATCTTTATTCGTAATTATTCCTGAGCATAACTGGGTTTTTGTCATAAATGAGTTATGTCATAATTTTTATAGTCATTAATTTAACTCGCATAAAATTTTAGGTTAGCTTTGTTAGGTATGCACAAAAATATATGACAACTGCTATGTATGTCATCAAATATTGCTAAAAATGTATGACACAATATAATATGACTTTTCATATGTATGCGCAATGATGATTATGACACAAGTTTTGAATGATTCAAGTCACAAAATGGCTTACCAATACCAATAAATATGCATTTATTATTTTAATGGATATGTTTTAAAAACAAAAATTGCCACTTTTACATTTAAGACTCTCTTATCTATTCTTATCTATTGGTTTTTATTACTACCCACCTAGCCTTCCACATATACCTATCTAGAAAATAAAACAAAGCTTGAAGCTTGAGCTTGAACTCAAAGTCCATTAAGTGGTAATCACGGGGCCATCTTCCGCGGGAACTAGAAAATGCACTTCATTATATCAAGAACGGGGAAGTGCACTATACCATTAATTTAAAAAAGGTGTAACTTAAGACTTGGTATTGTTCACGGACGATACGTGAACCTTATTCCCAAGACATAAGATCCACCAAAAGTCAGTTAAATGTTACTGTTACTCACCATAAATAGTGTTGGTTAACTCAAGTCCTTTAAGTCTTCGGCTTTAAGAATCGAATAAGTTTTTTAGACTCTAATAATTAAGATGAAACTTAAGACTTAGCGACTCGCCACCAAGCTCACCACCAAGGACCAAGACCAAGGAGGCTGTGGATGAAATCCGTGTGGCACACAGAACCACGGAGCGCGCCATGCTTGGTATCAAGCTTCAAGATTGAGTGAGGAATGTCGAGATCCGTCGTCGCACCAAAGTACAAAACGTGGGTTGCGTCAAAGTAAAATGGAGTTGAGCGACATGTTGCTAGGCAGAGTGATGGCAGGTGGACTAAAATGTTAACGGAGTGGTGGCCGCTTTCGGATGATAGAAGCCCCTGGCGTCTGCTGGCTCGTTGGGTGGATGACATTCAAAAGATTGCGGTTGGATGACATTCGAGAGACTTCTGGATGAGATTGGCTCTGGGCCGGGATAAGTGGCGTACTAGAAGAGAGGCCTAAGCTCAGCCATGGGCGATAAAGGGCTGATATGATGATAATGATGATGTAGCGACGTCTATTAGTCAGTAATTTCCCAATTAAAAATAAATCGAACCGCACTGTGTTTACATAAATTTCATGTAATACGTACACAAATCATACAATAACGCCTATTTTTCCAACTGTTTGTAAATTAGATCAAAAGTACAACATTGTCGACGGAGTCTTTATTCGGAGACTCGAGTATTTTTGAGTTGAGCTTAAAAATCGAGAAACGATTTGACTCGAAATTTAAGTCTCTGAAGTTTAGAAATCGAATCAAGTTCATCAAGTATAGACCTAAAAGACCAACCAACACTAACCATAAGCAATTATTTCGGATGCGTAGTCAAAAGGAGCCGTTTACATTGCAGCGGCCGTTTGGTTTAAACGTAACGAAACTCACAAAGATTGTCATAATAGTATTTCATACAATCGTGATATAATAGTGAGCTTTTCAGTCGAGTACCGTGCTGAGTTGCCTAATTAAGGCACCTACGAGATTTAAAAGCCTAAAAATATAAATGAATTATGTATGTATGAAATCTAGATTAGGAATATACTGTATTTTGCTAAGCCCTATCCGGGTCCTAGTAGATATGTATGTACCTAGTATTAAGTTGCATTTGTCTACTGTAATCTACTTTGGTTGCAAATAAATATTGAAATTGAAATTATATCACTATTATTTGTATACAATGCTTTTTCTACGAATCATCTAAAATAATACTTTTTTTTACTATAAAACCTAAATAGTTATTGAAAATTGATAAGTATCTCAGTAGACAAAAATATAGTACAAAACACATAAACGCGCGACTATTTAGTCCCGCCCCGCACCCCCTAAGTTTTTTCTATGGGAGCGCGGCGGCACGTGATTGGTATTTTTTTTATAGTTGACTACAGCGTATCGATATGAATATTTCAGTTGAGATGGGGAATACATGAAAAGTACGCAACTATAGTATACGAAATCTTAATTGAACCATTGCACTCGACGAGTAGAAAAAATAGGATTAAGGTTACATTCGGATGGCGACAGCAGCAGCGTTGCTGTTTCAGCGTCACTGCTACAAATCCTTAATACATATACCTAATGAGCAGTGATCGGAACTATGGGAGTAAAACTTTAACAAAACTTATCAAGCGGACGTAAAAAGAGTGCTTATAGTCTTAAAAATATTCGAATATCTATGAATGTAAATATTTTTATGGCTGTAAGTACTATACTATTCCTATCCCTATGGACATGAATATTTTTAGGGCTGTATGCACTATTTTATGTCCGCTTAACAAGTTTTGTTAAAGTTTTACTCCCATAGTTCCGTACCCCTAGTGTAAATTTGATCGACATCATAACGTGACAAACGCGTTTGCGTTAAGTCTCATTTTGTATTGGATTTCGAAAGAGCGCGCCAAGCGGGACGTTTTGGAACCTCAAAATCCTATACAAAATGAGACTTAACGCAAACGCGTTCGTCACGTTATGATGTCGATCAAAGTTACACTAGGGGTACTGATCACTGCTAATGAGTGACGGATTGAACTCTCTACGCTCTGTTAACAATACAAATTAAGCTCTAATTTTAAAACGCTCTTTGCTTAAATTATATGAAACCTGGCATGAACATTTACGTATCAGTTTTCGTTAAAATTGATATACAAAGAAATAGGGCGAGTAGAAATTTTGTATACTAAAATTATGAATATTTCTACACCATGTATTATGGTAAATTAAGGACTGGGAACAATATTATTTAACATAAATAACATAAAATATATTCATATATAAAATTCATTTTTCGTTTTCCAGTTCGTTACCGTCATACAAAGATGGCAACGTTTGTTTTCGAAGGAGGCTAGGCCTTCTCCTTCCATTCTGAGTATAAATTATTTAAAAAGATCCATATGAAAGAAAGTATAGTGTACAACTTGAAATACAATGGCTTAGGTAAACGGGATCTAGGCGTTCAGGGGTCCCCTGAACGCATTTTCCAGAATGACCCCCAACCGCGAAAAATGGCGAGAAATCGCATGGCAAGCAACATCTGCGCCTGATGTACGTCATGTCAGTTGACCAGATTCAGATTTTATTCATAAAACATAGTATTTTACATGTCAAAATTAGGTTGGTACATAAAACAATTTCTTTACAGAAAATTAGGCACATAAGTTAAACAGGCGTTTAACAGGTACATACATAATATATTATTTTTTAATGTCTGCAAGTATTATTTTCTAAGTATTAGGTAGAAAAAAAAAAGGTTTAGTTTACAATTTATAATTTCGGGTCGCTTCACGTCTCGACCAATTCGTCAATAGTAGCAAGCAAGATTTGTTAATAACGTTTTTAGACGATTTGCAAACGTGATATCGACCACGAAAAGGTAAACTAATAAAATAAAAAACAAAGCTGTAGTTACGGCTTTTTAGAACAGGGGGTTTGGGACGGTCCCATAACACGTGCTGGTCGTAAATTATCAGGGTACGGACGAGCACGCTATCTGGGATACTTGTTCGGATTCGGAGGCGTTATAATAATGGATGTACTAGTAGATTTTTACGCAGTTCACTATTCGTTAAGAGTCACATAAAGCTGCCATGCTGAGATGGCCATACGGTGGTGATGGCTCCTCTACACGATGGCCCAGCGCTGGACCAGCGAGATGGCCATACGATGGTGATGGCTCCTCTACACGATGGCCCAGCGCTGGAGCAGCGAGATGGCCATATAATGGTGATGGCTCTTCTACACGATGGCCGAGCGCTGGACCAGCGAGATGGCCATACGATGGTGATGGCTCCTCTACACGATGGCCCAGCGCTGGACCAGCGAGATGGCCATACGATGGTGATGGCTCCTCTACACGACGGCCCAGCGCTGGAGCAGCGAGATGGCCATACGGTGGTGATGGCACCTCTACACGATGGCCCAGCGCTGGACCAGCGAGATGGCCATACGATGGTGATGGCTCCTCTACACGATGGCCCAGCGCTGGACCAGCGAGATGGCCATACGATGGTGATGGCTCCTCTACACGATGGCCCAGCGCTGGAGCAGCGAGATGGCCATACGATGGTGATGGCTCCTCTACACGATGGCCCAGCGCTGGAGCAGCGAGATGGCCATACAATGGTGATGGCTCCTCTACACGATGGCCCAGCGATGGATCAGCCAGATGGCTGAAACAAAATACAAAACTTCTCCTCGCAATTTTTTTTGTATAACAATTTGAAGTGATGAAAACTAGGACTAGGATAAATATATCATCTACACATTCCTACTTATTATTACAAAGCCGCTTTATAATCTTATTACCGTCTCTCCATGTGTACTGCCTTATCACCCCGAAGGCACATGTGTGATTGTCTATCCATTCGCAAGACGTGCTGTCGATTTTAACCCGAGGGCACGAGATAAGTCCTAGAGTAACTTCCCGAATGCATGCAGGGTTTTGCAAGGTTTGACCGGCTAAACTGTGGTAATAACTATCGCTGGCGGTATTTCCGGGCTCGGTACATTCAAACCTTCAAGGAAAGAGCGCACTTCTATCTTATATTTATATTTTTTATAACATCATTGGTGACACAAAGGCGCAAAGGCTTCGGTAGCTCGGCAACAGGCAATTTGCATAGGAGGCTACTTTGCCTCCTATACAAATATAATAATAATAATTTAGCCAATGTACGTCCCACTGCTGGGCACAGGTCTCCTCTCATGCGCGAGAGGGCTTGGGCTATAGTCCCTACACTAGCCCAATTGGGGACTTCACACACACATTTGAATTTCTTTGCAGATGTATGCAGGTTTCCTCACGATGTTTTCCTTCACCGAAAAGCTAGTGGTATCAAATGATATTTTGTACATAAGTTCCGAAAAACTCTTTGGTATGAGCCAGGATTTGAACCCGCAACCTTCGGATTGAAAGTCGGACGACATATCCACTCGGCTACCACCGTTTTCCATATATAATAAAAAAAGATTGGGTATCATCCTGAAGTTCATTCTACACTAGGTAATTCAATTGTCCCTTACTCGCAAAACTGATCCGAATACACGGCCAGGTCTATCCATTCGCTTCGATTGAAACCCTCCGGGCGCAGGATAATCACAAACGGTCCATTGTTAACTGTCAATTCCTAAAGCTTATTGCAAAGAGATAAGTTCGATCAATGGTGAGTCTATTGCTATTAGTATTTAGGAGATCAATTCTAATTTATTTACTTAACAATTTGTTACGATACGTCCGCCCAGACAGGCAGCTTGCTTAGCGTCTAGAGCCTGGCGAGTCACCTAGCGACTAGCTTAGTAAAACCAAAGAGAATTTGAAATAGAGGTGTATTGTCATAGAAAACTTTGTAGCGACGTAAATTTACTGCCATCTTTAAACACATAATTAAAACTTTTAGAACGCCATTTGACTTTGATCCTTATTCTTTCACCTAATAATAATTTAATTATGTGTCAAAAGTTGGCAGTAAATTTACGTCGCTGTAGTTTTCTTTGATAATACACCTCTATTTCAAATTATATTTGGTAAAACGAACTTTCTATGATTTTCGTGACTGGCCACACTGCACGCTTCGCGCCTAGCTAGTCACTTAGCGTGTATTGAAATAAATAATTATTTTTGTTTTTGTCGGCTACGTCCGCACATGCAAGCCAAGCCTCTAGACGCTAAGCAAGCCGTCTGTATGTGCGGACGTGGTCTTATGGTTCTGAATCATGCCTATAAGCGTTGATGAATAAACAACCGGCCAAGTACAAGTCGGACTCGCATTGCAATAGTACATTGTGTATTAAGGGCGGTAAACAAAAATTTACCTAAGCCGAAGGCGAGGGCTTAATTAACACGATATGATATACACAATAAAAATAACTGAAAACCACTATATTTAATATTTAATACGTATTCTTGGAAAGTTGTGAAATACTCTAGTCTCTCTCTCCCGCCGTGTCTGTATGTATGTATGTTCGCGATAAACTCAAAACTGAACGGTTTTTCATGCGGTTCTCACCTATCGATAGTGATTCTTGAGGAAGTATAATTTGTTAACCCGTGCGAAGTCGGGGCAGTTCGCTAGACTCGCTAGTAAATCAATATCACTGTATACTAATACATTTCGCTCGCGCATACTAATATTCCCAAAACTTTCCCCATTTATCTCCGATACAGCCTGCAAATCGGCAATAAATTGTAAACTAGCGACAAGCCTAACCGCTTTAAGCCTCGCTCGTGTTGAGGTAATTGAGCTCATTGAGCTTCTCAAAGCGTGCTGAGCTTGTACATTGAGTTAGTCTGCGCTAGTTTGTAATGACACTGTACAGATAAAGTCGAGTTCACTAACATCCAGTGTTGCCGGGCGTACGATAATTGTCGCACACGTACGATAATTTGGGCTCCGGTACGATGTACGTTCCAAAGAGCACTATCGTACGCAAAGGTATAATTTCCGCCCTTGGACGCAACCAAAAAGTCTAGTTTTTGAAGCGAAATTTGACACTTTCCTACAGAATTAGGCTACAACCTTTTGGGTGTTCGGCTCCTTGGTCCTACGTCAAAAATGTGGAAATTCACTGTAAACCATTTCACGATATTCTGACGATAAATTGCGTTTACTTTGATTATACATTGGACATGTAGGCTTATTTTGCAAGAAATTTTGGCAGTACGGCCTTTTTGATAGGTGTACGATAATTTTTTCATCGGTACGATAATTATTTTCCGCTCACCTGGCAACACATCTGTAAAAGGGAACGTTCTAAAACTATATTTACACGATCTTATTGTTAGTGTCTGAGAGATGTGCAATAGTAAATTGTGTATTAAGGGCGGTAAACAACATTTTACCGAAGCCGATGCGAGGGCTTAATTAACACGAGTTCGTGATATACACAATAAAAAAATAACCGATAACCACTATATTTAATATTTAATACGTATTCGTGGAGAGTTGTGAAATACGAATAGGTAGGTTTTTAGAAACGGGATATCGTGACGTGACGTACGCGTTTGCGTTAAGTCTCATTTTGTTTGGGATTTAGACACAGCGCGCCAAGCGGGACGTTTTGGAAACTCAAAATCCCATACTAAATCAGACTTAACGTAAACGCGTACGTCATGTCTCGCTGTCGAATAAATTTACACTAGGGTTACTGATAGATTTAACGACTTTTTTGCTATAATTAGACGTTCACAATTATAACTCAAACAAATCATGTCAATTAAAACAAAAAATATTAGGTACTTTGCTAATCCGCGAAAAGATGCTCTTGAATCGAGTGTTAACCCGTTATACTTACTTGCGTAGTTTTACATGCAATTAATAAAATAAATAATAAATAAATATAACAACCCACCACCTAATGCTTATTTGCTATATATTTTTGCGGTGGGAGGCTGGGAACATTAATTGCATGTAAAAATACGCAAGTAAGTATAACGGGTTAGCACTGATTGACTAGGACGCTATCTTTTCGCGGATTAGCAAAGTAATATTTTTTGTTTTAATTAGTATGGATTTCCGCAAAGTAACGCCTGACTGTATTCATTATTTTAAACCATGGGAATTTATTAATACGATTTAAATAATTATAAATACGTTTGTTTATTTAAAGCAACTAAATTTAAATGACCGTGTTCGTGTGACTGAAGATGAACTTAGACAATATAATATTTAGATACTTAAACGTAATTATGTATAATATAATATGTACAGTATCTATCAAAGCACATAAGCCCATCTATAATCTAATTACATTATACCTAGTTAAGCAGAACGGTCTAATCCTAAAGTAATAATCTAGGCTTATATTATTATAGATATAAGTCGCCTGTACACCTACGTAAGCATACAGATTATTACATTTATTTTTCATCTACTAGGTAAAACCTTATTTTGTTGACAGCCGCTATTCAACTATATTTCAACATTTTCTTCAATGCCCTTTGTGTCGCAAAGTGCCAATTTTGACACAGAATGTATTTAAATGGCAGGTTAAATATTGACTCGTAAGTGGCAGTCTTGGCTTATCGTATATGTTTACATTGGGGCGACATCTTACTCGGCTGGTTTTTTCTTAATATTTGAGTTTGGTTGCTTATTTAAAACTAAACTCTGCCTGCGACTTCGTCTGACTAGAAGAATTAAAGAGTTTTCAACCTCATTTTCACATACTTAGAAGTAAAATCCTGCCTTTCAGCGCGGCTTACGTGGGCGACAGGGGCGTAGCTACCGCCGTATCTGCCGTATCACTTATACGGGGCCCTCGGGCCACGGGGGCCCCCAACGTGCGTTTTTGTGAGAAATTTTTACTCTTTCTAAGGGCCCCAATCATATTTTTATACGGAGCCCCGCCAAGGCACGCTACGCCGCTGGTGGGCGATGACTCGCGAATGCGACGCGGTGCGGCGCGGCGGCCCAACGGCATTCGGAGATCGCCCACGTAGAACACTTCCATATGTATCAAAGGATTGAATTCACCCGCGCCGCGCCGCGCCGCTTCGCGTTCGCGAGTTATTCGCTCGCGCAAGACACTGCCTTAGTAAAAGTCTACAACATTTGAGTTATACATATGTATTTTTTATTGATCCCAGAACAGTATGGTTCAACCTTCTAACTGTATCGACTCAGGTGATCTATGCCGCCGTGACCCCGGTGGCCGAATGGCTCAGGCACCTGCCGCGATAGCAGAGGATGCTGGTTCGATTTCAGCCTGGGGCACTGGAGGCCTGGGTCACTTTTTCTTAGTATATTACATTTATTTCAGTTAAAAATGTATAGGTAGAGTAGTGTTTCTACTTGTAATAAAAATAAATTAAAATATTTTCTGAAAATAATTTAATTTGTTCTAATACTTCTAATAATACATATGTGTTTTAGATGTTATCTACCATAGTTTTGGTTATACATTGTTTTCCATCCACGTAACGGAACTACGAACGTTTTTTTATACGTAAATTACAACGAACTAATACAAAATCTATAGTTAGTGACTATACAAGTCTGACTATACCTCGTTTTTTTAAAGATTAGTATTTTTCTAACCTCAAAAGTACTGGTTCTCTTGGAACTTTTTGTTCCGAGATGTTAGGGTTCCTATAATATCTAATATTGCGGTACAATAATTATGTAAATGACACTATAATCTAGTGCATAGTTACTCCGATTTAATTGTGGAGATGAAAAGTTACCACTACTTTTGAGGTTACATAATTTCTAATCTGTAAAAAACGGGGTATAAAACAACCCAACTGTACTGTGCGTATGCGACGTCATATTGTAATGTAATGCCGTGTGTTATGAAAGGGACTCGAGGAAGCTTTTTCCCAATAGGGATCAGTGAAATTAATAAAAAAAAACAACGGGTAGCACTCCGGGAGTGCCGGCAGAAGTGAAAAGTTGAATATAAAGTTGTGCATTTTTGATATTTTGGAATGGTTAGGGAATAATTTTGCACGAATTGCTTTAATTATCAGTATAAAAGTACTATCATTTATGTGGTAAAATACAATATTAATTTATTGCGATATCGTACACAAACATGACAATTTATATTACATCAAAAATTGAACAGTTCAGAAATATTACAATTCAATGACATTGTAACAGTTTTACGGCAGATTCAACAGATTGAAAATTCGTAAGACGGACACGTGCCGTCTTACGAATTTTCAATCTGTTGAATCTGTCGGTCACGTGACCTGCCGCAAGGTTAACATTTTTTCCCCATCACAAAAAGTGCACAGCGCCGCTAAAGAAGTTTTCACTTCAATAATAAAGTAACACATAAAATAAACCAAAATTATATTTACCAAAAAACATTACATGGGTGGGTACTAAAAGTTTTGACAGCGCGACGAGATTTCGGGTTCTAGACATAAACAAAACTCAACCACGATGTCCTATTTCGTCGTAATTACCCGAGCGTGAAACGAGTCAAACACGCGTAGTAACAATAACTTGGCGACCGCCATATATCTCGTTAACGAGTCAACATGTCCCGTTGCCAACACATGTGTGTTGATGTAGTAGGGGATTGCTAGGCTACCAGTATTTAATAAAATTATTTATTTATTTACAGTACATATGCCTACTTTATCGCACCACAGCGAAAATTATCATATTACGTTACTATGTCGAACATTTAAAGGGCCATGTACTGTAAAACGATGTACGATACATGTGCGAATATAGGCACATAATTCGCAACTCGTGTCAATTTAAAACACTCCCTACGGTCGTGTTTTAATTTATCGCCACTCGTTGCCAGTTTCCTATTTTTTGCACTTGTATCGTAATGTACTATTAATCTTTATTGCACAAAAGATAACCTTATAGTACAAAAGGCGCACTTAATGCCACGAGGCATTCTCTACCAGTCAATATTTATGCAAAGCAAAGAGATTGTGGGCGGTGCTACTTTAACAACCAAATATAATACAATAACATACCATACATACATACATAAATACATATAAATATAGATACTTATATTACTTATAATATATACATAAATAACGATAAAACATATAGAGCTTACACATACATCATGAATTTTTCATTATGAATTATGTCAGTTGTGTTTCAATAATGTCCTTTTAATTAATGGCTTCTATCCAATTCCAAGTTTCCGCCAATGTAATGTGTATGGTGTTCATCCTCACCCTCTAGAACATAAATGGTCGCGCACTTTGCGGATCTTCCTCCCGCGGACGCTCCAGCTGTGGAATGAGCTACCTGCCGAGGTTTTCCCGAGAGTCTACAGTATGAGGTCCTTAAAAAAAGAGGCGCACAGATTTTTAAAAGGTCGGTATCGCGCATGTTATACCTCTGGAGTTGCAGGCGTCTATTGGCTACGGTGACTGCTTACCAACAGACGGACCGTATTTATTTTATTTTCCTTATTCCTTGAATTAACACGTACAGTCAAGCTACACATGTTAAAAGGAGTGACATTATACATTAGTTTATATGTTGCTGTGTCCTTACAGGACGTCACTAAAACTAACCACATAATATGTACAGTCAGCGTCAAATACTTCGTAGCAGTCAAAGTGGCCAAATAGTTCGGTACACCATACTAAATATATGGTGTACCGAACTATTTGACTACTTGGCTGCTACGAAGTATTTGACGCTGACTGTACCACCTTTATAACTGGTTTGTGATATGCAATAAACAATTCATTCATTCATTCATATAAGTATTGTCATATGATTGTTTAGATAGATAGATAGATAGATAGCATTTATTGGTAGAAAATAATATTTTACATGTCAAGTAGCAAAAAAAATACATTAGTTTTATTTAAAAGTAATTACATTACTAAAAATTACATTTTATAAGTTATTAGTCGTTTGCCACCGTTGTGGTATAATTTTTTTTACAAAAGTATGCTTTACGAGCACACTCCTGAGATACTTCGGAAATTGCTTTTAGTAAAGTGATAGCTGGACTTTACAGATAGCCACGATGGATTGCCGGGTGCTAATTAAATAGTTCATCGCGTTTCGAGACTAATTCTTCAATAGCGCCCCACGTTCACGTTAGGTCACTGCGAAATTAGTTATAAACAGGGCCCGTAATTTTCATGCCGTTGACAGAAAAATGACGTCACGCTACATAGAGTTGATTCCAATTAATATTTTCGTAATAATTAATCATTTATCAACCTCTTTACGTAAGTTATACATATAATTGACAATCAGTACAGTACCCCTAGTGTAACTTTGATCGACATCATAACGTGACGAACGCGTTTGCGTTAAGTCTCATTTTGTATAGGATTTTGAGTTTCCAAAACGTCCCGCTTGGCGCGCTCTTTCGAAATCCAATACAAAATGAGACTAAACGCAAACGCGTACGTCACGTTTGGAAATCGAATTTATTTACACTAGGGGTACAGAAACGTCTAACTTACTTTCATCTTATTGTCACACAAATAAATAATAGATTATTAATTTATTAAATTATATATATTTTTGATTTTTAACAGCGTAACAAGCTTTTATTCTCGTAACAAGTATTTATTTTGATACCCGTCAATAAGTAAGTTATCTTAATTTGTAGTATTGTAAAACAACTCCCTGTATGTTAAATTACGTCATTTTTGCGTCAACGGCATGAAAAGTACGGGCTCTGATTATAAATATTATCTTCATTTTGAACAACATTAATAAGCAAAACAAAAACATCCTCGAAGCGACGTCATGGTGCCGATGCCGAAGCCGAATGTGAAGCCATTTTGAAATTCGACCGAAAACCCCCCATGACATCTTTGCGCATAATTTAACCCAAGCACTTGACAATCCTGTGAGTCTTGTCAAGATGACACCAACCACATCAAACATAAGTTCGTAACATAATTCTACGCAACAATAACATGGAGTTTGTGACACTTCGCCCGTTAATTACCTAACCATGTTTGAGTTTAACAATAATTTCATGTCGTCGTTACTAACACGAATGTAGACTTTATTGTCTTTAGAATAAGGTTTAAGATTGAAATTTACAGTGCTGACTATGGTACTAACAACATTCGAAAGGGGGGCTAATACGAAATTGTAGTTTTTTATATTGAATTTATACACTAAGAGAGGTTTATACACATTTAAGAAAGGTATTGTGGACATTGTGAATGTCATCTCGATTTGTGTGGTAGGCCACAGCACAGCGGATATCATTCCAGATCTAGAGCAGAGCCCAACTGGGGAAGTACCTCCACCTTACAGAAAATCGCAGCCAAATAACACTAGACCCTACTCATAGCGTTGTGTTCCTGCCGGTGAGTAAGGTTAGAGGTTAGAGGATGCGGAGTGTTAGGGTCGGCAACGCGCAACACCTCTGGAGTTGCAGGCGTCCATAGGCTACGGAGACTGCTTACCATCAGGTTTATCACCGAAGTAGTATATAGAAAAACGCGTTTTTCCATGACAAGTGCTATGGTAAAAGTCTTATTGAAATGACTATATTTGCAAGAGTAGACTGTTACCAAAATTTTAAAAGTAAAGGTAAGGGTAAAGAGGCGTTTAATGAAATAAAGAGTTATTGAAAATTGATTCTTACAAATCTGGACATTCTTGGGCTCATTCGACTCAGAATTGACAGTATTCTACATACTACCATTAACACATTCACTGCCAGACAAAAAACGGCGCACTACCCCAGAAACCGGTGGTCTATAGCTGCATACAAAACAACCCGCCCAGCGGGTTGTCCGGCACCTGAACAAAGTTCACGAGCGCCCACCAGGTGGGTTCCCGGCAGTGAATGTGTTAAAAAAACCGGACAAGTGAGAGTCGAACTCGCCCATCGAGGGCTCCGTGCTTTATAGTATTTGTTGTTATAGCGGCAACAGAAATACATCATCTGTGAAAATTTGAAATGTCTAACTATCACGGTTCGTGAGATAAAGCCTGGTGACAGATAGACAGACGGACAGCGAAGGCTGTCCCGTTTTACCCTTTGGGTACGGAACCCTAAAAAACATGTACCAAAATTTCCGTTCCATTACGTCACGTTTTATTGCGCTACAAATTTTTGGGACATTTTTTTAGCATCTGCTACCAGTGATTCTGAGTTGAAAGAACCAGAATATACCAGGATCTGTGAGAATCAGGCCTTCAATATATTTTTTAGAAAAAGTTCTAAGTTGGTTCGATAGAAAAAAAACATTAAAATATCATTACCCTGCATAACATAACAGTATAAAATAGCTTAGTGATGAAATTACTTTACTATTGACACTGGAGAGAAACCAAGGAATGATAATATTATTAATGTCGCCGCTAACATTGAGTAAGCCGCAATAGGATTACCCATAAATGTCGGGTTAAAAAACTCCCTAACTTCGTTTCGGAGCCCGCAACACGGCCACAATCCCCGCAAATTCTTTAACAAGCCCGCAAGCCCAAACTTTGCCGCACTTGGACTTTAGACGCTGAAAAATTGAGTGAGGGGTTAATCCTGGTGGAGGGTTTTTTGAAATAATAGAAAAATATGTGAAGATTTTATCTTACGTCGGTGGCAAATAAGAATACGGACCGCCTGATGGTAAGCAGTCTCCATAGCCTATGTACGCCTGCAACTCCAGAGGAGTTACATGCGCGTTGCCGGAGTTGCTCTGGAGTTGCAAGCGTACATAGGCTACGGAGACTGCTTACCATCAGCCGGGCCGTATGCTTGTTTGCCACCGACGTAGTATAATAAAAAAAAAAGAGCATTGAGTACTTTAGATCCGTCAGACTTTTTTTAACTTGATTAGAATAGATAGATAAAATACTTCAGGGATTGAAAACCGATATTTTTTTTTATGGGAAAGAAAACGATATTTTTCGTGTTTTGTTAATTATTTCATTTCAAACCGGCCAATCTAATAATCGAAGTCATTATTTATAAACACAACTGAGTCCTACATTTGGAGTTTAAAATTAACAGAAATATATGGTTAATTCGAAGTTTTTGCAAAAAACCGGTTCTTATCCCTGGAATACTCCTTATTAAATATCTTCTTGATGTCTGTCAGTCAGTACCGCTACCACCAGTTGTACACTGACATATTTGATAGCGTGTGCGTAACTTACTTTCTGTGCATCTCGCTCGTACTGGCATATTAGTGCGAGCGAGATGTATAGAAAGTAAGTTACGCAGACGTTAGCGAATATGTCAGTTTGACACGGCTAAGGCAGTCGGGGTAAGTCTACAGATACACGTCGAATTGGCCTGCTGGTCTAAGAGCACGTTCACCGCTGAGCTAAGGTCGTAGCGCTACGTCGTAGTCGATAACATTTTCCAGTATGTAGAGGAAATGCTTCTTAGAGGCAAAATGACAACGTATCATGATTAGTCAATCATGTTTGCTGCATCTTGCTGTATGTACTATTTATTTATTTTTTGCGACAATAAATGACTTTTTTTTTTATTAGCGCTGAATGGGTTTAAATGTTCGCAAAATTTTATTGTACGGGAAGTTTCATAGTTTACCGCTGAGTGACGTAGATTAGTTTATACATTGTGGTTGGTGCCACTACCCCATGAGTTGGTGACACTGACGTTTTTATTAAATTAAAATTTACAAAACAATGCGCTGTAATTTTCTTTGTCCTGCAGCCAACAGTTAATCTATTTTTTTATATGATTAAAATATTTACCACCTCGGTCAGATGTAATAAAGTAACACATTTTATTTTTGTGAAAAAGCTAGAATTATTTGCAAAATCAGTTCCGGTACGCTTCATCCAATGTTTTAATTAAATTTCCCAACAGAAGCTTCGGTGAAAAACAGTAATAAAGTGAAATACCACAAATTCGGAAAGGTTTATTATACCTGGAAATATTGCGAGTCATGGCGTGAGCGCCATTCAGTGGGAAATGAAAAAAAAATTATTCACTGCTTAATTAAACGGTAGGTCTTACTTTCATTTAAATAAAGGTCATTTTATTCCTGTCAAAAATCAATTGTTATGTAACGAGCCGTAGTGGACGCGTAGCACGCTACGTCCGCTACAAAACGCGTAGCTCCGTAGCTAGATTGATGTAAGTACACTCGTTGATTGATTGGGCGTACCCTACTATTATCATAAATTAAAAAAAAATAACTTGTGAAAGTATTATGTAAAGATAATTTTAAAAAAGATAACAAAACATCTAATCCGTCATTATGAAAATTTTGTTTGAGAAATGACCTCATAGTTTCAAAATGTTAACTCAGGTCAATTAAAAAAATGCCCACACATTTTATGAGTTCAACAATTCGCCATTATTGCAAAACAACAAAATCCTACTTCAGAATATTTAGACATTTTATTTTATCATACTTTATAATTAAAACCAATTGTTGACCACCCGGGACCTTTTGTAAATTTATTATCAATTCACTACGTCACTTTTTTAATTACAAAAAACGCCAACCTTTTTTCCGGTGTCCAATTCATTGGTGCGATTTTCCTGTTCTCTGGGCGGATCGTGTGCCCGATTTTATTTTAAATGTGTTTTTATTATTAAATTACGAAGCCTAACCGATTGACCCCGCGGAAAGCCGACGCGCCAATATATTTTGAAAAAAAAAACGGTATAGGGACCTTAAAAACATCATCATGCCGACCTATCTGGCCTAGTGGATTAGTGACCCTGCCTATGAATATTTATTACCTTGGTTGGTATTGATATGACATTGTCAATAAATTTAATTATTTATTTAATCGTATGGCATAACAGAATACAGAAGCATATAATATCCAAAAATTATTAAATGTCAACACAAAGACCAGTCAGCCATTTGATGGCTTCGTCGCACAGGGAGATCAGGTCTTCTGGACGAAAAAAAAAAACCGTTTATTATCAGACAACAAAGGCCTACAGCGTAACGGTGCCACTAATTCTTACTCGTTTAGATTGTAATATCAAATTTTACAATCTTCAAACTTGCAATGCTTGTAAATATGTTCAGGTCATATCTTTACAAGTAAATTTGACCCACTTCTCATTATTCGATTGATCTGACACTTCACACATACGTAAGTTGGGAGACAATGCAATATTTTTAAATTTAATAGACTTTTTGCCGTGCCAATAGTCCGATATTCGCTTAATACTTGCTTTGTTCAGTACCCCTAGTGTAAATATTTTCGACAGCGAAACGTGACGTACGCGTCATTTTGTATAAGATTTTTGACTTTCCAAAACGTCCCGCTTGGCGCGCTGTTCAAAAACCCATACAAAATGAGACTTACGTCACGTTTCGAAATCGAATTTATTTACACTAGGGGTACTGTTCCCATTCCTCGTGTCGAGTCTATACGCGACTTGGGCGTCATCCTCGACACACAGCTTAACTTTAATGAGCACATGAAAGCGTTAGCTACTAACTGCTATCGGAGGTTAGGGTTGGTGGTTCGGAACGCGCGAGATTTCGATGACGTCAGGGCTATTAAATTAGTGTACACTGCGTTAGTCCGGAGTAAACTTGAAGCCGCATCGGTCGTTTGGAACCTGCATGAGAACAAGTACGTCTTGCTTGTGAAAAAATCCAGAAAGCCTTTCCGCGATTCTTATACAAAAAGGTTTACGGGTGTCACCCATATTTGTACCCATCAAAGTTCCTGCTTGGCGTTTTAGGGTTTAATTCCTTAGAGGTGAGGCGTAACTACGGGCTATTGACTACTGTATGTAATGTCTTACGGGGGAACTCGGACTGCCCTGAACTGGTTGCACAGCTCGTACGCTCGTTCGTTCCATCTGTGGCTAAGGCCCAATTTAATTTCCGACCACGAGGTCGTCACCTATTAGCAGTGCCTAAAACACGCACTATGTCCCATGGGAAATCACCACTTGTCCGCGCTCTACAATATATTAACGCGCTCCTCGCATCAGCACCGGAATGTGGTGTATTTGCAAGTAGTTGGATGGATCTGTGTTAGGAATGTATGAAGTTCTGTGAGACGATGGATAAGCGAGAATCTTCTGTCTTGTATTAGTCTTCTTTCTTACATTTGTTCTGTTTGTCCTTTCTAGACTGTATCATGTACCTACTTTGTATAAATACTGTCTATTATAAATTTCACAATGTATTATTTCGCTGTAATGCTGTGTAACTTTTTTTGAATCAATAAAAAATATATATATTAGAGTGAGGCCACACCGATGAGTTGAGTCGTGTCGTCGCAACGCATCAATGTGGCCTGTCATACAAAATATATGTAAAAAAAAAAATGGCGGGCGATGTTGACGCTTTCTGGTCGTGCGTGGTGTCTCTTTTACGGTACCACTGAGCTGATCTGGTTGATCGGAGGTATACATATCAATTCTATGATAAAAGTGCGCAATCTAATTGTGTTTGAGTTTGTTACAATTATCTCGATAATTACTTGATGACTTGCGTGTTGAAAGAAAAACACAGTCAACGATAAAAAAAAAATATTTAGCGAAATCTTATAATTCAGGATCTTTTTAGTTAATTAAATGTTTAGATATATTTTTTTGGTAGCGAGTCGGTTCGCAACGTCTACAACTGCGGCATTGCTGCTTACAGATCCACTAATTCTAATGGCGTTATTCATGAAAGTTTGTCAAATCTAACGAACCGTTGATAATCGTCCTACCCTGTCCGTCATTTTGATATTTCTGTTTGTTAGAGAGACATAATTTAACAGTGGTTACTAAGTTTTATGAATAAGGGGGTTAGATTCTGATATCAAATTGTTGTCCTCAGACTGGTTCCCGGGCTGGCGCAAGCACAGCAGCCAGCCTAATGACGACGGCACCTCCGGCCAGGACTGCGTGGAGGCGCGCCCCTCCCTGCCCCCTCGCCCGCCCCCGTTGGCCCCCACCTTCAAGTGGAACGACCGCGGATGCAGAGAGCATAATTACTTCGTGTGCGAGCGGCCACACAATACAGGTATGTTATTTTTCATAAGACCTGGACTATGTAGCCACGCATGGGACACCTTTAAAATAGAATCATAGACGCATTGTTAGTCTCTTTAGGCTACTGTGGCCAGAATCGAGAAGCAAACTGCCCAAAAACTGAATTTAGTAAGGAGCGAGCTCATGAGCTACAAGGTGTCAATGAAGTCAAGACTGCGTGGAGGAGCGCAGTCCCTCCCCCCTCGCTCGCCCCCGCTGGCGCCCACCTTCAAATGCGCATGTGACACCCTCAAAATAGCAATATCTATAGACTACGAAGGCCGCTCAGCATTGCTTGTTATTGGTAGTCTCCATAGGCTACTGTGGCAAATTAGTATTTACCATCAGTTTTTAAACACTGCCAACATTTTATCATAAACAAGAGCCATAGAGCTGCTTAAGATTGATTTTTCTTGGTTTTAAAATTAATGGCGCCATACATCCCATGACTGGAGCAAAAAAACATAGTTTTTATTTGTTAATAATATTGGAACCAACTGCAGTATCTTTCATTAAATACATTAAAAACGTAAAAGACGAATAGAACATTCAACTTTTAACGCATGCAGTGGTAGAAATTTTACAGGTGCCGAGAAAATATCAAAATACTCAAAATTCAAAGAGGTATGGGCAATATGAATGTCATCTCGCCTTGTGTGGTAGGGCACAGCACAGCAGATGTCATTCCAGATCTAGAGCAGAGCCCAACTGGGGAAGTACCTCCACCTTACAGAACACCGCAGCCAAATAACACTTGACCCTACTCATAGTGTTGTGTTCCTGCCGGTGAGTAAGGTTGCCAGAGCTCAACGAGGGGGGTGGGGTTAGGGTCGGTAACGCGCATGTAACGCCTCTGGAGTTGCAGGTGTACATAGGCTACGGAGACTGCTTACCATCCGGCAGGCCGTATGCTTGTTTGCCACCGACGTAGTATATAAAAAAAATAATTCTCTTAAATGTCCCATGACTGGTCCCGTTAACACATATAGCTTTGAATACCTTGACACTGGCTAAATAGTCCCACTGGACTGAAGCCATTAATTAAAAAAAACTGTACTGAACTGAACACATTCATGTCAAATTCATCGCCTGTTATTACAGTCAGAATACGGCTTACGGTCAAGTTTTATGGACCAGAATTATTGATGATCCGAATACTTTTTATTGGACACTTTACTAGCTAAAGAAACTTCATGTCACGTCTAGTTAATTATGTAAGGAATATTAAATAAAAAGTGCGAACCGGACTCGCGCACCGAGGGTTCCGTACAAATGTAACAAAAAATTTACGGTTTTCGCATTTTTTCCTTTATCTGTGCTACAAGACGTTTCTTCGTACCAAATTTCAAGATTCTGAGTTCACGGGAAGTACCCTGTAGGTTTTGATTCCCTTGCGAGTGTCGAAAATTTGCGGCATAAACGGCTGTATCTTTTGATTGCGTTGGCTTAGAAGTTTGACTTTTTCACAGCTCCAAGGAACAGTAGACCTGAGTATTTGATATAAAATTCCAGCTTGATACCTCCACGCGTTCCTGAGAAAAAGGGTCTTGACAGACAGACAGACGGACGGACGGACAGCAAAGTGATCCTTCCTATAAGGGTTCCGTTTATTCCTTTCGAGGTTCGGAACCCTAAAAATTGCCTTTTACCGAGAAAATACACAAGTAGGTCGATTCTAAAACAGTTTGGTATGGTCTTGACCTGGTTTTGATGCGGCTTAGACTTTATGAAAAAAACTAAAAAAGGGCAAAAAATTATGCACACCCGGGAATACGCAAACCGGACTATGCGCATTTAGGACCAAATGAAGGAAATAATGAAGGTATTAAAGCTATTTTCAGCTTTCTGGAAATTAATTCCTCAAAATCGCATGAAACGGGTGAAAATTAACTGTGTGGTTTTATGAAGCCACGATTCTAGTGAAACTTTTTTTCGTATTGGAAGCATTTAACTTTTTTTATGATAGAGGAGGCAAACGTGCAGGGATCACCTGATGGTAAGCGATTACCGCCGCCCATGGACACCTGCAACACCGAAGCCGGAGCCGGTTAACTGAAAATTTCCGGAAAATTATTCAATGTAGGTATGTAAAATCGCGTTTTAAATCTTAACTTAATAATTGGAAAATTGGAATGGTAATGGGAAATCATGGTGACGTTACAATGGGGTTGTCAAGAAGTCTGCACGTAAGCGAGTACCTAACCGTTGGGACCATTTGGCGGAATCGTTACGTCCGTGACATTCGAAAACTAATAATCTAACTAAAAATGATGATATGACTATTTATTTGCCATTCACGGTAAAACTTGAAATATAGAAAGAGTTTGACGTTTTAAACGTTACCGTATTTAAGGTTAATAAGGTCTACTGTCCTTAAATTTTTGTATAAAATTACAAGCGAATATCAGCCTTCTTGAATTACGTATTGTAACCTTAGTCCGATAATATAGCTTAGTTCAAAGAATCTAAGTGCTATAAATAAAATAGAATTTTAGTAATGCTCTAATACGACATGCGACAGAAGAACGAAAAGATTTGAGACGATCTAAAAAAAGTTTAACTTTAATAAGTTTACGATACACGACTCTCAAATGTATATTTAACGCCACTGGTTGACTACCCCTGCCCGAAATTACTCCTAAATTGCGATACGTAGTTTGATAGTATACCCCTGAAAGTGTTTCACGACCAGTACCGTCTACGACGTGAATATTTAAACGAGTAGAAAGGTTGACGATGCCTGTCGCAGTTTATAGAAAGGTAGTTTATCGATATTCCCAGGGGTCCGCAACCTAGATTCGAAGACAGTGTTTTTAATATTAAATTAGGAATATAATTTTGTTCGTATTTAAAACTATCTGTTGCAATTTATATTATATATATATATATATATATATATATATATATATATATATATATATATATATGCCGCAAAATAGCGAGGAATGGCGCAAAATGATACGGAGAGCCGACCCGAAACGCTAGGACATGGGACAGAGGCTGAGATGAATTACTTTTTAACATAATAGGCCTAGTTATTAGCGCGGTCCATTATAAATGGCAGTCCCCTGCCAGTGACAGCGCTGATTGCTCAAACTATCAACCGAAAATCAGAAGCGGCATGTAAACTTTCAAAATTTCATATTGATTTGACATTCATCGACTTTAAACGCTAATAATTTAACAGTTTAAATCAGTTCATGAAAATGCAGACCTAATAGTCTCCCCGTAATATGTCGCGCGTGTGACTAATTATAAATACATGAGTTAAACAGCTTAAAGATTTAACCTTAACTCTGACAACACCGATTGTCAAATGTGTGGCGAAGAGGAAGTAGAAGTAGAGTACAACACCTAATGTGTGAATGTCACGCCCTCACTAGACAAAAAAATGAAGGACTTTGGAGCAGGCTATCCATCATCCGGCATATGGAGATAGTCGAAAAAGCTCTTGAGTAGTTGATGGATCTTTTCTAATTATACAAAAGATCCCTATAGGTCAAAGTGTATCCGATAGGGCCCCCGAAAATCTTAAGAAAAGATAAGATAACATTAACTACACGTACTCATTCGAACCAACACAAGTTGTCCCCGAGGAGCCTGAAATTTTTTAAACGCGCATTCTTAAAGTCAAGAAGCAAAACATATTATTCGACCTTAGGTAAATTTCAGCAATATCTGCCTTTTTTATAAATTTAACGCTTTCGTACCTAAAAACAACTTTCGGCTGGATTCGAAAAATGAGATACGATAACGATAAGTTCTGGTTTAGATAAGTTCTCATTTAGATATCGTTTATATGTCGTAATTGGATGGTAATCGTGAAAAAAAATGTTTCTCTTTGAATATTTCTATCTGAACCTGTACCATGCTATTTTGAGTCAATAATTTTATATCTTTTAAGCTAAACTTTGAATAAAGAGACAATACATAGATAATACTTCGAAGACAATACTAAATGTAACAATAATATTTATATGAAAACTTTGAAAAGGATCCGAGAACGAATATGAATTCCGCTAAATAATTTGAAATACTACTTATTTGCATTATTACGTAACTTTTTATAACTTTCACCAAAGGATAACTAAAACTTTTTTTTTCCATACATGAATGACCAATCCTAGATCACATCACATCAAGATAAGATAGTTAAAATTGGAACTTTGAGCCCACAGAAACTAATTTAGGCACAAACCAATTTGCAGCGGCAGGTGTCGCCAACATCTCGGGCGGCGTTAAATATTCACGTGGACAGGATTTAGAAACCGTTCCGAAGCTCTTATAGAAACATAAAGGCAAGCCTGAGTAATTTATATTACGTATATACACTTACTCGTGTCATGGTTGGAGACAGGAAGCTATTTTAGGACAAAATTAAATTTAACGGCGTGACGAAGTGTGTACTCATTTTAGAAATTAATTAATTTACTAATTTCTGTATTAAAAGACTCAAAACTCAACAAGGGCACTTTAAACGTCAAATGTTATTGTATTTGTTGTTGTTGTATTTATTTTCTTTGTTGTAATTTAATATTTCTCGAAACATTTACATTTGATAAAAATGTTGTCAAGACCTGGCACTATTTTATGCTATGTGACATAACTAGCAGGGGTGTGCAACTATAACGCTAAAGCTCTTAAATATCTATAAAAGCAGGGATTCATTTTACAGGGATCTTTGAACGTTTCACATTTAAAATGAAAACTTACCATATTATCTCAAAATAATATTACTTATTATTCGTTCGCGTTAAGAATGCAGTAAAATCATCATGCCCCATAGGCCTAGCAGAGATGTTCGTAACCAACCAAATGGTTCCTGATAAGAAAGTATACGTTCAACTGTTCACTGTGAACTTGATTTTTCACTTCATTTCATTTATTTCAATTTCGAATTAGGAACGGACTTTCTACACGAACGTACTTACTGACAAAATCGGTTCACCGGACTATAAAATCAAAACCTTACCCAACCAAAATCTTGTTACACGTAAATTTCACCCACAATATATCGTGTGAAGCCACAGTATCACGTTTTCTCAATTTGCTAAAGTACATTAACTTGGAAAGCGGCACTTATTGCGAGGAACAACTGTCAGTCTTAGCACAAATTGAAGAACACTGCGCGCACAGAAGTAAATACAGATAAGTCACTAGAACTAATCTCCTTCTTCTTCCTCGCGTTGTCCCGGCATTTTGCCACGGCTCATGGGAGCATGGGGTCCGCTTGGTAACTAATCCCGAGAATTGGCGTAGTAGTTTTTATGAAAGCGACTGACCTTCCAACCCAGAGGGTAAACTAGGCCTTATTGGGATTAGTCCGGTTTCCTCACGATGTTTTCCTTCACAGAAAAGCGATTGGTAAATGTTAAATGATATTTCGTACATAAGTTCCAAAAACTCTAGAACGAAGCCTGCGCAATTTACCTTATTTATTATTTGATTTAATTGAACTTTCATCAACAAACACGCTTTTAACATAATTTTTAATAATAAAAATGTTTGACGACCGGTCTGGCCTAGTTGGTATTAGATACCTATGAAGCCAATGGTCCTGGGTTCGAATCCCGGTAAGCGCATTTATTTGTCTGATGAGCACAGATATTTGTTCCTGAGTCATGGGCGTTTTATATGTAGTTAAGTATGTATATATACACAAGCCCCGCTGTAAGCTTGAGCTTAGCCAATTTATGTAAGAATGTCCTATATATACCTGTAATAATATGTATAATGTGTATGTGTTTTGCCGAATGCAAAATTCAAATCTTTTCCTTATTTTAATGTTGTATTACTTCTGGCACGGCAACGGAAGATTTGCCATCTCCATATTGATAATTAGTGTGAAATGCTTACTACACTGTATTATTAATTATATCAACAGTATGACAAAAAATTTGACCTCTGAATGTAGTATTTAAAATTTATAAATTCGCATTACGATCAAATTTAATTTATCTTCTTTAGAAACATGGTTTACAAATAATTTCTTCGGGTCGTTCTAACACTTTACAATGTATTCCCAAATGTATACTAACTTACAACTGAAAATGAAATGCAGATTGAAAGTAACAAACATATTTAGCGTTTTTCCTCACTATCCCCGCTGCGCGCGCTGTGTCCCATAAACCGGTTAACGAGTATCGGAGCTCGTAACGCCGTGATTAAAGTGCCCGTTTACGAGCTGCAACTATCAGCTGCGCAAACAACCCCGCTGTTTTGCGCTGTGACTAGAGTGGTGGGTTGTTACTTTTATCTTTTAATCCTATTTAAATTAAGTTAATAGGAAATACCTGGTATTTGTAATTCATAAATAATTATTAAATAAAAAAAAAACATTGAATAGTTTTAATAAAATGTATGTAAGAACCAGCTCTGGAAAACCAGCTTTCAAATGAAACAACCGCATTCTAATCAGTTTACCCGTTTAAGAGCTACGGTGCAACAGACAGACACACACAGCGGTTAAACTTATAAAATACAACCCCTATCAAATATTGGATTTTTTACTTATTATATTTTTTTGAACTTCGTTTTTCTAACATTAAATGTATAAACAATTTTCTACACTGTACCGTTCCCTGTATACCTAGCTTAAGGCAGGTCACAACCTGAGCAGAAGTTCCCAACCTTTTTTTGCATTAGGCCTCTTGGTGTGAAATCACATTTTCAAAGCCTCTCTTTTTCTTCTTACAAAAATCTACCTAATTTGTGTAAGGTTTATAATTTAATTTCTTTGAGCAATCTACTCTGACGACTTAAACCATTTGTATGTGTGTGTTTCAAGCATGTAATGAAGCATAATCACATTCGATCAAACCCCGTAATCATGAGATCAATGTTGCGTACCCCTGCTAATTACGTTAAGTCCTGACTACATGCATCCCGAATTGCAACGGATCCCGAATTAAAGCGGCTGCGGGGTTTACAAATTGATCTGTATTTGATCTCATTTCGACATCAGTATGTATTATAAAATAAAATACAAGTCATATACTTAAGAAAAGGTGACCAAAACCTCCGGTGGCCAAGGCCGGAATACCCATGTGTAATGTCAGTATTAAATCAAAGTTACATAAAACAAAATAAAAACTTATTTCCATACAAATCAACCGTCAATTGAAATCATATCTGAATGTGTATGCCATCAATAATTATATAAAATGTTGAATGCCACTGCACTGTCAGATGTCGCCAACCTTTTCCCACAACGATTAATAACTAAAAGCCTCCGCCTTAACGCAGGTACAGTCATTTCGCCGATGACAGTCGAGTGCGTCAACTGGGTCAGGCGTCGCCAACCGCTCGGTCCGCCTCGTCCCCCGCTTGGCGCATGGGTAACATTTCTTTAAATTCTGCGATGTCATGTTTCTTTACAAAAGAAAACCTTATGTATTAGTTATCAAGGTTCAATTTTGGGTTTCAGAAACAGAGCAGACGTCTGAATTTACAAGCGCAGCGAGGATTAGAGGCTTTATAGGGGAATCCCCGGGCGAGTCAGGGGTCTGTAACCGTTGGCGCGGGTTTGAAAGGAGCGTAGGAATTTTTATGTGTACATCAATAATGTAAATATAGTAAAGCTTATGGGACAGAACTGTCTTAATGGTTTTCTGTTTTTTGTATTCTTGGTGTTACTTAATACACACCCGGCCAAAATTATTGGGAAAAGGTTAAATTTCAATAGAAAAGTGTGATTTTGTTAGCGATGTAATTTACACTACTCACTGATAATTAAAAAAATGGTAAAAATAATAATAGAACATTTTAAAAGTAAATTACTCAAATTCTGGTTATGATAATATAAATACCAGTTCAACATTTTGGAAGGTAATTAAAAGGGTACAATTATGTAACTTTTCCTAATTACTTTTTTGTTATCTTTTTGACCATGTATTTTTAATCTTTCGGAATTGCCTAATGTAAGTTTTAGGTTACTAATATACAACAAAGAAAGAAACATGAGATATTCATGAAAACAACGTTGTTTCAATTCTTTTGGCCTTTGGTGTATGTATTTATTCGTTTACTTATACTTTCATATTTATTCGCAGGTCCTCTTTGCTGCTCAGTCATTTGCAAAAATATAAACAAAACAAAATAATGACTCGGTTTATCAAAGGAACGGTATTTTATTTTTATTTTACCATTATTTTGGTGTCTCTATTTATTCCTTCACGTTATGGTAATGATCATTTAATATTCATTACTCGTCGTATTTTTGCTTGGCATCAAAAGGTTTAATTTTAAATTTAAATCGGACCAAACTGCCTGCATATTTCATTTTATTGAAAGTTTCTTTGTTTTTATAACAAAAGGCATACTATGACATACACTCGTAGTATAATAAGACACTTTCATATGTAGGTATGTTGTGGTCAAAAATCGTGGGTTCCAACCCCGTTTGTACTAGAGAATGCCTTTAGGCATTAAGTCCGCCTTTTGTAAAAAAAAAATTGTATTTTGTGCAATAAAGTTTAAATAAATAAATAAGATTCATAAACGTACTCGAAAAAATTATGACTTCGTTAAATAACTATCACGGTGTACTCACATTATTCTTAAGCGCCATAAACTCTAATGGCACTTAAATCCTTTATGCCAATTTCTACCATATTAAACATTTTCATCTAACTACTGAATCTGTTCAGAATTCAAAGTTCAGAATCGGTTGAGAATTGCGACCTGTAGAGGAGAACATCTGGACATAAGACGCAGCTTGCTCGAGTCAAACAAAACGGATTAGCGCTTCTTCGCTGACGCTTCGGCCAAAAAAGGAATCCATTCGATCGCAGCTCTTGCGCAGCGTCGCGTGGAATTCGTTCACATGCGCGTCGGCAAACATGGCCGACGCGCTACAGTAGTGCGGCAGCCTTAACAGCACCCTGAACGAGTCATTGTATTGTACGCACATGGCGTTAAAACTGTTAAAGATAAAGATATTTTATTATAGTAGGCATATTACAATGCGCTTATGAACGTCAAATAAGGCTACACCGGCTCTAACCCTACACCTCTGACCCGAGAAGATTTAAATCCCCCCTCAATTGGAGGAGGGTAAAAAAGGAGCGGAGGATAGGAGGGTGTTAAAACTGTTAAAAGCCCTTTGCGTGTACAGTCAGCATCAAAAGTAGCTGATGAAACAACGCGCCAAAAGTATCTGATATTCCGGATAACTTTTCCAAATATAGATAAATTTCTAAAATTCGTGCTCAAAAGTATATCTTTTACAGTCTTAGTTGTTCTATATTAAAGACATCACTTTTTGTTAAGTTGTTACAGAATGGTAGATACTTCTGAAACGTTATTTGATCCGCTACTTTTGATGCTGACTGTACCTAGTCCACAAGCTGTAGGCGTACAGCGAAGTGCAGTACGCTCGGAAGAGTGTTATTTTAACTTGCGCTGTACACCCGCTGAACCTCCGGGCTATCATGTTGGCCCTGACGGTCAGTGCCTTACGCTCGCGCTCCATGTCCGCGTGGTCACGCAAGTCATCGGTGACCAAGTGCCCAAGATATTTAAATGAAAAAACTCTTTTCAATTGTTCGCCATTCAAAAGAAGAAAAATTTATGATATTGCCAAATTTTCTGGTGGAGCATACAATGCTGCAGCCTCTTCTTCTCTTCTTATTTCCATCCTGTTACCCCCTGTTGGGGTGTAGGGCTCGGACCATTTTCTTCCACTGACTCCCGTCCTGGGCAGCTTGGGTAACCTCCTCCCTCCCCATCTCCAATACATCCAACTCTTGCTCCACGGAACGACGCCAAGTAGATTTAGGGCGACCATGTTTCCGTTTTCATTTCATGTGTTGTTTGGGTGCAGCCTATACTATAAAATTAATAGGTATATTATGTTTCATGAATTGTATACAAAGTTATACAATTATATAACAAAGTTGTTTTTTTAACTAGATGAATTGAAGATTACCAAAATTCAGGCCGAATATACGGTTATTATTTAACGAACTGACACGATCTAGAAAAAAAAAATTCGCGAGTTCTCTCAATTGGTTCCAAAATTGTCCGGCATTATCCCAACATACCTTACCCAGATTGCCATTGCGAATCGTTCTTCAATAAGACGGCACAAGTTTAGCCCCATCGTACTACTACTACTATTTAGATTGTAGGTTAACCATACCTACTTACAAAATTTCACAACACACCATGATCACACCCAACTTATTGTCACGGATAGGTACGACGACCGAAGCAAGGACATCATTCTTTTTTGCAGTCTTTATTTAAATAGTAATTAATAGATACAGTATAATATAATAATTAAAAACAATATTATGTGATAACATCAAAAACAACTTGCGTCGGGCAGCGCAGGTTGAATTCCGGCCGGCTCGCCGGCAATGTCAACGGAACGGCGCGCAATGAGCGAGCGCTCGGCTCGCGTCTCGCATCTGTGTGCGCGCACTCACACTTAGATAGCTCTCGCTCCCGCCCACCGCAGCGCGACAGAAACATAGCTTCAAAAATTCGAGATTTGAAAAGTTGCTCAGCTAGGAATTGCTCTTAACAACTGGAGACGGCTTTACCCCTCTGTCGAAAAGCTCGGCCAATGGTCTTTTGTATTGTATGGACTGACGTTTATCTGACATGGATATTTGTACGTTACGTAGAAATAGCCATACATTTGACGTGCCCCGCCCCCACAAAAATCGGCAGACTATTTTGTACAGAAAATTACAGTCAAGGCATCTCCAGTTTTTAAATCCTCCAAGTTCAAATCCCAAGAGGTATTGAATTCGTATTTTAAATAAATGTCTCAAAGATAAAATAAGGTATTTTCTCTGACTGCCTTGGTATTTTAAACAAAGAGTATTGAAGTGTTTGAAACTGTTATTTATTTCAAAAAAAAATTTATTTGAGGATGATTACTACAAATTATATTAAGGGGCTCTTTTTTAATCTTTTTTTCTCCTGTTAATATAGAAATAATTCGTGATTTTGAGTAGAAATAATATAAAAATACAAAATCTGTAAAAAACCTTCAAATGTGATTAAATTTAGTTAATTTTGTACAGTTCGAAGCGGTCGCCTTGAATAAACTGTCAGCACATCCTTGTAAGTTTCCTATTCATGTCAGTAGGCCACGAACGTTAAAAACTAATCAAAACAAAATGCACTAAGTGCCGTTTTGTTCCTAGAAACTTACATCATTTTCAAACTGTTATTCCAAACTCAAATAACAAAGTAACGACTTTTCCTAACCGGACCTCGAAGGATTTGACTACCTAATACAAATAGAACCAATTCGAATGTAATTTTGGATATTAAAATGATGTCATTTTGCTATCATTCGCACATGCATTTCTTCCGTACTTGTTTGTACTTACGTGTATTGGCGCGTACGAGACGTAAGGAGGTCTATTCTGTTACTAATTTCTTTTCATATTTTTTTTTATTATGATATAAAGTGACTGATCATAATCATTACAAAAACCCTCTTTCGGCTCATGTCGGACTTTAAGATAGAAGTCAAATATTAGGTCTAGATACGATATGGATCAGATATGTCAGTGACAAAAGTGACGTTTTTGCTTAAAGAAACGTCACTTTTGATACTGATAATATATATCCGATCCATATCGTATCTAGACCTAATATTTGACGTATCTTAAAGTTCGAATCGGGCCGTTACTATCTGAATATACCTCATTGGAAAATGTTAACAAAATAACATCATTTTGAAATCAAAATTTACGTTCGAATTGGCCTCACTTGAATTTAATATATAATCATTTCAAACAAGTCGTATCTCATTATTACACTTGTATAAAGATACGACATTTTGGTCTAGAATGGTACAGTAATTGTATTAAAAGTTGTAGCTTTTCACGCTTCTTTACCCCTGTTTTATGTAAAAACGGTGTCAATCATTTTCAATTGTTCCCTTTCACTGATTTAAAAAAAGTTTCGGATTTGGACTTTTTGTGCTCGATTCTTGATTGATTACATTTTGTTTAAACGGTTCGGAAGCTTTAGGTTTTCCTTTATTTTTGTTGGTATTAACAAAAAATACAATAAATTGTATAAGATAACTTATTGTGTTATATGACATACTTAAGTTAAATAGGCTAGCGGCACCAATCATGAAACATTTTGATATTTCACTCGCCTGTAATTTATCTACCGTTTAGCTCGTTAAAATTAGAATGTCCTATTTGTCTTTTAAGTTTACGTGTGTAGTGTGAATGAAATATACTGCACTTGGTTTCAACATAATTAACAAAACAAATTTTTTTTTTCTCCAATCATAGACAAAAGGCGCCATTTCTTTTAGAACCGAAATTAATGAAACGTCAAACTAACTTCTTTTTAACCTTTTGACCGTCAAAGACGTCATATGACGCGCGCTGCTACAGCCCAATATCAAGCTTCATGCGTACCGACAAGGTTCACGATTAGGCGCCGCGTGCGATAGGCGTGGCGTTCAAAAGGTTAATAGTGTTAGCCGAGCGCTTCGACGAGTCCTATGTCCAGCAGTGGACGTCATTCGACTGAGATGATGATGATAATGAGAGCCGAGCGCTTCGACTGTCTGTACTCACTAAGTACCTATAGGAAAAAAAAAGTAGGCGCGAAGGGTTGACTTCCCATAAACCGTATGAATTTCGCGCTTTTTTCTACTGACAAAATGGGTTTACCAGACAACTGACCCTAAATTTATTTTTGTGTGTTAAACTGTAAATGAATGTCAATAGCGGATGCCAATGAATTGTCAAGGAATGTCAAATTATGTCAAGGAGTGGTGCCGAAGCACCAACAAAAAGATAGCAAATCTAAGACGAGAGTTTACTGCAATGGTATAAATTAGAATGAGTACAAATGTTGATCTTGTTAATAATTACGGCTAGGTTGAGGGGGAAATTGCGATGCGTGTACAAGATCGTCATCTCTACTTTTTGGACAAAGTACTTACAGATGCATCGTTTGCACGGAGATGTTGTTTTGGGTCAGATCAAAGTGCACATGCATAGCCGCAAAAAATGTACATCTTTGTACATAAACTGTAGGTATAGGTATCTACTAACTACCTACCTACCTACCTAGTACGGATGAAAAATAGAGCGCGGTAATTCTTTACGAAATACATTCTAGGCTCTGGGTTAGTAGAATTTTATTTCTATCTACAATACCGCCATTTTATTACCAAAATGCAGTCGTTCCAACACAACGGAAACATTCCAGTCCAACAGGAACCGATTAACAACTGCATTTGAATTTAGAACTTTCGTTATGTTGGCACTAACTCGAATTTATACCGATACAATGTTAGCAGCATTCAAAATAACGGACGCCGGGATGTTGTAACCACAGTTCTACAATGTATAGTCGAGTTCACAAAATATATTCACACGACCTTATTTATTTACCTTTCAAATATCAAAAGTAAGACCAACATCGGAATGATTTCAATTGTTATTGGAAGTTTTTAATCCATAAATAATATGTAATTGTTTTGTTTTGACGACCTGTCCGGCCTAGTGGGTAGTGACCCTGCCTATGAAGCTGATGGTCCCGGGTTCAAATCCTGGTAAGGGCATTTATTCGTGTGATGAGCATGGATATTTGTTCCTGAGTCATGGGTGTTTTCTATGTATTTAAGTATTTATAAATATTTATATATTATATATATTGTTTTCTGAGTACCCTCAACACAAGCCTTATTGAGCTTACTGTGGGACTTAGTCAATTTGTGTAATAATTTCCTGTAATATTTATTAATATTTATTTATTATTATTATTATTTATTGTATCTCCTTGGATTTCACGGGCCTATAAATCCCGGTGTTTTGATAGGCTTGATGGGGATATAGATCCAACACGTAGAGGCCCCTTGGAGAGCTTTAATGTCATATAGAACGCCTGCTGGAACCCGTTCACAGGCCCAACAATAGACACCCATGAACCGGTCGCAGCAGGCATTGGGACTATTGTAGTAAAAGTGAACAGTATAACGGTCTATGGATTGAAGTTTGGGAGGACAATGAGATTGGGTTATTGCAAAGAGGTCCGGACACCTGCCATAACAATGTTTTCACTAGTTATCGAGGCAGGCGGTGACTCGCCGCCCACTAGATGGGCCCCTGAAAATGCCGTCGTGAAGACGACCAGGAGCAACACCGGTGTGAGCGGCTCAGGGGTGTCGAGAGGTGTAAGCCGCTTTCTACCCAGTGGCTGATAACAGCCACTGTGCCAACTCGCGTCTTATGCAAGTTTTCACTTCCACCCCTGGAGCATTTAGCTCTAAAGACTCCTCTCTAAACGGCCAAATGAAGGCAAGCCAGAGCTGAGAGTCCTGCGGGTCTCCTTGGAGTCCACTCCGACCGACGAAGACACGCCGGAGACGGAGACCCTGACCGCCTCTCGGGAGTACTCGGGTCCGTGGGGTCGTTACATCCCGCTCGCCACAAGCTGCCCTGCGGATTTATTATTTATTTATTATTATTATTTATTAATTGTGTACCTAAATTAAACGTATCATCATTCTAGATCTGTGTATTACTACAACAAGTCTTTGACCTTTGGTGAAACTTACGTCTTTACAATAAAATCTAATATCAGTTAAACTGTGTTGATAGTTTGTGCATTCGAATCAGGTTTAGCGTGCTAGGACTTAGTTCGTAATGGCCTACTTTGAAATGTGTGGAGTTGCGAGGAAATTATACGCTACTATTTCGTGTCATAGTCATAAATAGAAAGTAGAAACCTAACAGTTTTTTTTTAAATATAATAATATAATTCTACTAACAATATTCAGATTCATTTATTTAAAGGTTCTCACGAAGAAACCTAAACTATGTATGTACAGTCAGCATCAAAAGTAGCGGATCAAATAACGCTTCTTAAGTATCTGCCATACTATTCTGTAACAGCTTAACAAAAAGTGATGTCTTTAATATAGAACAACTACTTTAAAAAATTATCTACATTTGGAAAAGTTATCGGAATATTAGATATTTTTGGCGCGTTGTTTCATCCGCTACTTTTGATGCTGACTGTACCTTGTCATTTATAAGTATTTTTAGGGTTCCGTACCCAAAGGGTCAAACGGGACCCTAATACTGAGACTCCGCTGTCCGTCCGTCCGTCTGTCACCAGGCTGTATCTCATGAACCGTGATAGTTAGCCAGTTGAAATTTCTACAGATTATGTATTTCTGTTGCCGCTATAACAATAAATACTAAAAACAGAATAAAATAAATATTTCTTTCCAATCTCGAGGTTCTCATCCAATCACCGAAGTTAAGCAACGTCGGGCGGGGTCAGTACTTGGATGGGTGACCGTTTTTGTAGATAATGGTACGGAAACCTTCCTGTGCGAGTCCGACTCGCACTTGGCCGGTTTTTTTTTATTTTACCTGTTGGCAAACCTAAATAAGTATATAAAAAAAAGCGGCCAAGTGCGAGTCGGACTCGCGCATGAAGGGTTCCGTACCATTTAAGACGTATTAAAAAAAAACTACTTGCTAGATCTTGTTCAACATTTTACCACTTTGGAAGTGTCTCTCGCGCAAACTATTCAGTTTAGAAAAAATGATATTAGGAACCTAAATATCATTTTTGAAGACCTATCCATAGATACCCCACACGTATGGGTTTGATGAAAATTTTTTTTTTTTTAATTTTATTACGTATTAATAAAAACTACTTACTAGATCTCGTTCAAACCAATTTTCGGTGGAAGTTTGCATGACAATGTATATCATATATTTTTTTTAGTTTTTTCATTCTGTTATTTTAGAAGTTACGGGGGGGGGGGGGGGGACACACACACACATTTTACCACTTTGGAAGTGTCTCTCGCGCAAACTATTCATTTTAGAAAAAAATGATATTAGAAACCTCAATATCATTTTTGAAGACCTATCCATATAGATACCCCACACGTATGGGTTTGATGAAAAAAGATTTTTTGAGTTTCAGTTCTAAGTATGGGGAACCCTCAAAATTTATTGTTTTTTTTTTCTATTTTTGTGTGAACATCTTAATGCGGTTCATAGAATACATCCACTTACTAAGTTTGAACAGTATAGCTCTTATAGTTTCGGAAAAAAGTGGCTGTGACATAATCGGACAGACAGACGGATATGACGAATCTATAAGGTTTCCGTTTTTTGCCATTTGGCTACGGAACCCTAAAAAGAAGTAAGCCCTATTAATTTATACACACAAGTACCCACAACTTACCTAAGGAAGGCTACAAAACGTTTGACAAAAACCAAGAACAAGTTATGTAGAATTTTTCAGTAAAACCACTTATGCTTCCAACGTCTCTCACGGCACACACAATTAGACAATTTATATCAAATCAAAATCAGTTACTTTACTTCGAATGCGGCTCCTGATTAGTGTGTAGTTCCTATTTTAATCGAGTTTAGCGTGCAACTACGAATTAGCTGGTCCGACCAAGTTCTGAACATGTACAGAGTTTCGGCACGTGTATCTCTAACTTCATTATAGCTATTTCAAACATCTTTGCAGTAAAACATACTAACATTTAGTTTGAGTCGACTAATGAAGAAGCTAGTTGGTAGAAACCACTTTTCAAATTGTGCGTATTAAAAAACCGTTGAACTGCTAACATAGACCATTAAATAAGGATATGAATTCTAAACATCGTGTTATTGACCTCGCTTCCCTCGACCGTTAATATTACACCCGGCAGGCAATTCCCTATTTCCAGTATACTGGAAACAAGTAATCTTCAAATCTCACGCCTATGTTTATTGTAATTATCAGCCGCAAGAGATTACAAAAAATATTTTACGTCTTAAGAAAATTTAAAATAGAGGTTGATTGTCAAAGAAAACTTTGTAGCCACAGTAAATTTACTGCCATCTTTCGACACATTATTAAGACTTTTAGAACGCCATTTTACTTTGATCCTTATTATTTCACTGATATGTGTTAAATTTGTTAAATATCAAAAAGTGGCGCCATCTAATAGATTAGAGGCCAAAGGTATGGCGGCATCGTTTCGAGCGATGGCGCCACACCCTTTAGCCGATGCTCGGCAAGATGGCGCCAATTTTTGATATTTAACTTACGCATATTAGTGAAAAATAACAAGGATCAAATTCAAATGGCGTTCTAAAAGTTTTAATCATGTTTCGAATGATGACAGTAAATTTACTGTGTGTACAAAATTTTCTCTGACAATCCACCTCTATTTCAAATTCTGTTTGGTCCTAGCGAAAGAATGCAAACTCAATATACCAATAACATATTCATATTCAACATTCATATTGGCTGTTCGACACAAATACGCAATATGTCCGAACGGTGATTCAATTATGAAAATGTATCATGTTTCCGTTTTTTTTTGCTGTGAATTGTTTCATGCATATACCTCGTTAAGTAATAGGAAAATATGCTTCGCGAAGTGATTGGTTCACACTAGTTTAGATGGCTGATTTATTGTTATAGCACAGCTATAAAATATCATAAAGTACGAAAACGAATAACTATGACAAATGTAAAACTTAATTATTATTAAATAAATAAATAAATATTATATATTGATGTAGATGTAGTGTAGGGACGCCCGGCCGGGCAGGCGGGCTGTCGATCGCGTGTTGCGTTCATTCAGCCCAATTCCCTGAAGTTGGAGCTGCAGGTTACGTCCCGGCGGCATTCCCATACCAATCTCCTCGAATATTCTTGTTTTCCTGCAGAACAGAAGAACAAATTAGATTAACCTTTCTGGAAATGTTACTAGTCTTCAAATGAATCATCAAAGCTGGATTAATTGGAATATATTTGGATTTTTTGGGAATGCCTAGTAGATTGTGCCTAGGAGGTCGTGTGAACGCCGGTACTTGATTGCTGGGATGATTTGGCGGAGAAATGAGTGCTAATACCTTTTCAATAAAAAATTGGTTTAATAACCAGAAAAATACAAGGTGTAAAAAAATTATAGGTTAAATAGCACGTATTCCATTTGGTGGCTTGAGGACGAGTGAAGGACGCGGCGCTGTCGGTAAAGCCGTAGGCTCGCGTCGATCGGGCAGGTTTCTTGGCGTATGCGTGTGTGAGTGGTGCATCATGTATAGTTTGCACAAACACATGCTAGGCGTTAACATGTTGCGGCCTCAGGAAAGAAGTTCGTGTCTATGACTGGTAGCGGGCACAGTCGGTTGAAGGCTCGTCGAAGAGTCCCCGAGGTGGTGTGTACGTCGGCGACGCGGGTCACGCCGTCGGAGCCGGGGTAGAGGCGCGTCACGCGCCCCAGCAGCCATCGGTTGGGAGGCAGCCGGTCATCTTTCACCAGCACCATCTCTCCTAATTGGAGTTGCTGGCCTTGCTTGCGCCATTTCTGTTGTTTCTGGAGCTCTGTAATATATTCTATATAATATCGGGACCAGAAATGGGCTTTTAATTGTTGAATCCTCATATATCGTGAGAGAGTAGGTATCGCCACAGGGTCAGAGCTCTGAGGAGAAGGCAACTTCGTTAGCGTTCGTCCGATTAAGAAGTGAGCGGGGGTGAGTGCTGTAAGGTCTGAAGGGTCGGATGATAATGGGGTGAGAGGCCTAGAATTAAGGGTAGCCTCGATGGAAGTGAGAACTGAATTTAAATCTTCATATGTTAAGTGGGCTAAACCTAAGACCCTTTTTAGGTGGTATTTTACAGATTTTACGGAACCCTCGGCCAATCCATTAAAGTGTGGACTGTATATGCTGGTGAAAATTTAAAGTTTATGAACAACTCGGATGCTTTTGAGCTGATTACTGTTTGATTTTAAGAATTTAGACAACTCATTACATGCGCCTGTGAAGCAAGTCCCATTGTCTGAGAAAATATTTTGAGGCTTTCCTCTGCGGGCGATGAATCGATCTAGTGCTGAGAGGAAAGTGTTACTACTTAAATCGGTGACAAGTTCTATGTGAACTGCTTTTACGGCCAGACAAACAAATATGCAGAGGTACGACTTTATCAGTCTACTGCCTCGACCTCTTCGGTTCAGTATCATGATTGGTCCGGCGTAGTCACACGCGGTATTAGCAAAAACATAGTCAGTATGTAGCCGTGGTGAAGGAAGATTGCCCATTATGGGTTGAATGCTCTTGCCTGCATAACGACGACATCTAATGCAATTTTCAATGATTTTTCTCGCCAGGTTACGACCATTGATAAACCAGAATTTGTGACGCAATATTGCAAGTAGGTAATAGTTGCGGAGGTGCATGTAAACACATAGTATGATAGTGTCTAAATATTAAAGTGGCTAAATGATGCTTTGAATCAAGCAATATTGGGTGTTTAGTGTCATAATCATAAAATGAGTTACAGAGGCTGCCACCTACTCGTAACAGTTTATCATTTGTGTTATAAAATGGATTCAATTGTAGCAATTTATTATTGGCAGACAATTGCCTTTTGTTTTTTAATAAGTCATATTCTGAAATAAAACTTTCAAGCTGAACGAATCTGCACATTGAATTCAAGGACAAATTTAGTTCATTAATTTTTATGTAACCAGTGTGTGCCAGTGTGTTTGTTTTGCGGGTTACGACAGTTGTGAATAAACCGATGAACGTATGCGATTATACGTTGAAGCTTACTGATTCTAATTCAAAGAATTAAGAAATTTGATCATTTAATTGTTTATCATAATGTTGTAAGTATAAATTAATGTTATGGTTGCAATGGACTGTATTAAATTTCGATGGTAAGTTTTGTTTTGATGAAACTGTAACTAAGAAACCCAATTTGGTTTCCCATAAAGTTGGTTTATTTTTACCTAATGGAATTTTATGAGTACCAAGTACTGACCAAAATATTCCTGATCCAAGTAGCATGTCTACTGGAGCAGGTACATCAAATGTGGGATCTGCCAACCTAATGTGTGGCGGTATGTTTAACGTTGTACGGTCAATTCGAGACACTGGCAACGGTTGAGTTATACGTGATGCTACAAAACAGGGCACCTTTTCATGATAATCATTAAGTAATGACGATATAAGTACGTCGCAACTTTTTGACAAACGTGATGTTTGATAATTTAATCCGTCGACTATTGTCGGAGCTGAAGAAGTAGGTAAGTTTAATTTTGTGCATAAACTTTCAGTAACGTAACTCGCGGTTGAACCATTATCGAGTAACGCTCGTATTGTTTGTTTTTTACCACTGTGGTCTGTCACTTGAATTAAGACCGTTGACAGTAGCATGCTATTATTATTTACGGCTGACATAGAAATTTCTTGAACTGGACTAGAAAATTGTTCATCGTCGTCAGGCTGCGGCAAAGAATGCAGCGCGACGTCATTTGACGAAGGCGAAGGCGCAGGAGTTGTATGTTCATGCAACAGACTATTGCGCTGTAATCCACATGTGCGACACGAATTCAGCCTACACGTTTTTTCATTGTGGCCCACGCGTAAACAGTTTAAGCAAACCTTGAGTGCCATAGCTTTATCAACGCGAGCTTGTAATTTTAATGTTTTAAACTTAGGACATAGATACAGTGCGTGGTCTTGATTGCAAAACGGACAAGCATACTTGCGAGTGGGGAAATAGGTATTAGCTGTCAACGCCTTCTGTCGACTGTGCGTAGTGTCGCTAGACCGACGTTTTTTATTAGAGATTTCAGTTGATTCTAGTAAGTCAGCCCGATCTTTAAGGAAATCGTTAAACATTTGAAGTGTAGGGAGCTCCTTTAATTTATTCCTATACGATTCCCATTTATGATGTGTAGTTGTATCTAATTTGCTTGATATTATTTGAATTATGAGAACATCCCAATGCTCAGTAGGTAGATCAAGTGATTTGAGTGCTCTTAAGTTTTTATTTATCGTGTCAATAAGGTTTCTTATTGATCTAGACGATTCTTTTGACAATTGTTCTATGTTAAAAATTGCCTGAATATGGTTGTTCACTAAAGATCTTTTATTATTATAACGATCGCAAAGTAGTTCCCAAGCTGATGTATAATTATCGCTGGAAAAATCTAAAGATTGAATCACTATCGCGGCACTACCCTTTAGCGCGGCGCGCAAGTAATGAAATTTATTAATGTTTGGAATTGAATCATTTGAATGTATGAGACTACTAAATGTGTCACGGAACTCCAACCAGTCATGATAATGGCCCGAGAAGCTAGGCATATCTATAGTAGGAAGTTTAAGTTTTGTCCCACCTCCAATCGCAGTAACACAAGAACCTGTCTCCGAGCCGTCGCCGCCCGCAGAGGCGCCCGGCGCCGGCGCGGCCGCCGCCAGCAGCTCGCGCGCGCGCGCGACGAGCCCGAAGTACTTGCTCTCGAAAGCCTCGCGTTCTTTATACTGCTCATCTGGAATTTCCAATTCGTTCTCTATATCACACTGAACGGAGTCAAATTCTGAATATATTTCTTCAATTTTTGATAAACGGTGATTTAATTCAGAAATTTGCAATCTACTCAAGCGATCACAACTTTCGACAGTTGTTAGATGGCTTTCAAACAGCGTAAGCTTAGCTTTGAATGAGGCACGCCTTTTAATCAAAGGTTTGATATCAACCATTTTAAAAATTATAAATTAAAGGCAAAATAATGAGTTAATTAATTGAGTATATGTGTCAGTGTAAGTTGGCACTGACAGCTTGTTTATAGCTAAAATGTAATTTATAACGAACCAATGCGATGAAATGAGTTGCTAGAAAAACAACAGTTGCATTGCAATGCAATTAAGTTAAAAAATAAAGATTTGAAACGATTACTTAAATTAGTACAAAAGCAGCGGAGTGAGGGTGCGCGTAAAAACTGCAAAAAGTCAAGCGGTGCAAGCGCGTAGCAACAGCTCGCAGCGAGCGCGCGGTGTCCGAGCCAGCCAGGCGCCAGCCCAACAGCGCGGATATCGGAATGCACTAGAACACGTGAAATAGCACTATTTAAGTACGTTGTTATATACAGTTCACACTCACAACGAAGCGATGCCAAAAAACTAGAACACTCTGAAATGCAATTTATAAGAATTATGTTAATTATTAACGAACAAAAGGTATTCCAACCTTTGTTTAACAATAAGGAAAATATGAGCAATAATGCACGAAGCGTAAATGAAGTGATTGCAAAGATAACAGAATTAACCTGTTTATGATGAGAATGCGAATAGGAAATATTGTTGCTAAGTGCAATTAGAAATAACTCGTTAACAGAATAACGGATCGTTAACGTATTTAAGTATGTATAAGTATGAATAATTTGCAAAATAAAGGATTTGCGAATAACGTGCAATACGTTTATAACGGCAACACAAAATAATGAATTTGTGAGCGTTAATGAGAAATATCCGTTAACGTTATTAACCTTAACGTTACTAAAAGGTATATGAATATGATATGTCTTGCAAAATGAAGGATTTGCAAGAAACGTGTAATACGAATGTAACGACAACACAAAATAATGGATTTGTGAGCGTTATTAAGAAATATCCGTTAACGTTATTAACCTTAACGTTACTAAAAGGTATATGAATGTGAGAAGACTTGCAAAATGAAGGATTTGCAAGTATAACGTGAAATACGTTTTTAACGATACCACAAAATAAAGGATTCGTGGACGTTAATTGCAGAATAAGGGTTACGGGACAAATATGTAATTTAATTGGGAAGTAAATACACAAATAAAGGATTGTGTTTGAAATTAATGATTTCGGAACGAACAAACGGAACGAACTTACGGTTTGCCAGTCTCACTTAGAACTTAACTTATAAATGATATTTCCCTGTGTCGGCGCCGTCGATCTATTTGTCTCCCAACTCTCACTCTCAGATTTCTTCTCCCAATCGTATTTGTCCTCGTATAAATTATCTTCAAGCCACGTAGAAGTCGTAGATGTGTATAAAATCGGATGACTCGTCCTATTTCCAATGAATCCGATGTTTGAAATGATTGAAAACTTCCACGTAGTCACAGCCAAAATCACGTCAGCGAAGTATTTCCTTTGTTCTTTGTTCGTCGCTGGTAAAATATCCGGCTCGAAGGACCAAAAATGTGAACGCCGGTACTTGATTGCTGGGATGATTTGGCGGAGAAATGAGTGCTAATACCTTTTCAATAAAAAATTGGTTTAATAACCAGAAAAATACAAGGTGTAAAAAAATTATAGGTTAAATAGCACGTATTCCATTTGGTGGCTTGAGGACGAGTGAAGGACGCGGCGCTGTCGGTAAAGCCGTAGGCTCGCGTCGATCGGGCAGGTTTCTTGGCGTATGCGTGTGTGAGTGGTGCATCATGTATAGTTTGCACAAACACATGCTAGGCGTTAACAGTGCGGCCTGGAAAAGGGTTAAGGGTTGCTTTGCCGCGTTGGATTGCGATGGAACTATAACTATAGTAATAATGGTACAATTCAATAAAAAAAATTCAACAATTGAGGATCAATATTGTTAGAGACACATTTTAATCTTAAACCTAATGTTAGTTGGTATAACAAACTTATAATAAATACCATAGGTCACTGACTTCACAGAGTTTTATTCGTAAAACTATTATCACTGCTGCAGCATTTTGAGCATTATTTCCTCTGAATATCTACATATACACACGAATTTATTTGAAATTCAGTAGGTATGCAATGGACTAAAATAAGCTCTGATACACAGACCAACTGCGAGCGCTTTCAAACGTTGCTGTTGGTACATTGTTGTCAGGAATATTATCTGGCAGGGCAATTCGAACGTTCACTGACATCAGAATAATATTTTAATCATTTTATTTAGTTATATTTTAATCATTTTGCAGGATAATTAAATAACATGATTAAGTAATCATTCTGATGTCAGTGAACGTACCAATTGCTGTTGGTTTGTGGGTTTGCGGAACAACCGGCTTCGAGTGAGACTCACAGAGTCACAACGTGTAAACAACGCTTTAACTACGTGAAACGTAAACTTGCTGCGTGAAATAGTTTTAAACATATTCTCAAAGTATTCTCCATGGAGCTGTGTAGGGTTCTGAAAGGTCGTTTCGTTGAAACTGGGTAACAACTCAAGTTTGGTGTTATTTGGAGATTCAGACATTGTTAACACTGCGGTCATAGTACATACAACAAACTGAGGACGTGTCGGCACGAAGGACACAAGGGTCACGCGTTGACCTCGTGAGCCCCCATGGCTCCGCCATTTTGGAAAATAGACAAAAAATCCATAATTGGAACAACTCACAAAATGGGAATCAAGCATGGGACCTGTATAGGAAAACATCCGGACATACGAAACCGTTATTGCCCAATGTTTATTTACTTATTTATTCATTGAGGAGACAACACAGAAAACATAGGTGGAATGAACAAAAACTGAAAATAGCATAAATGTCCTTAAATACATATGCTTCTATATACGTATCTGACGGAGAACATACAATACCACTTCTACCTATAGCTTCTAAAACAGTTAACAATTAATTAACGGTACTACAAAGAAAGCGGGTGCGGCTGCCGAGGCTGCCGAGGCCCTTAAAAGGCGGAAATACAGGGGTCTCGACGCCAATTATAACTTTGCTCCTTTCGGTGTCGAGACCCTCGATCCGTGGGGCCCAGGAGCTCAGAGCATCTTCAATGATTTGGCCAAACGGCTGGTTGACGTTACAGGGGACAAAAGAGCTGGCAGCTTTCAGCGAGGAAATGCTGCCAGTATCTTTGGCACTATGCCCCAGGGGCCCTCTTTAGATATAGATTTTTAGTTTTCAATACCACTTAATTCTCTAACATGTGGTTCACAACATTAAAAGTGTTGAGAGAGGCTTGGTACCTATTGTAGCGAAACGCTACTACATCTGTCGTAGTTTTGTAGAATTACCGCCGTGCGTTGGTCAGGTTGTTTTTAGTGTTTTTGCCATGTTTTGCGTGAGTCAACATCAGCGTAAAACATGGCCAAAACACTAAAAACAACCTGACCAAGGCACGGCGGTAATTCCACAAAACTACGACAGATGTAGTAGCGTTTCGCTACAGCTTCAACTGTTACGAGGAGCCTTTCCACCAGTGGATTTACGCGCACTTAAAAAGACTTCGTGTTAACTATCAAACTGGCTATAAATTGCAAAACTGGTTATAAACAAAGTCTTTTTAAGTGTGATTGCTGGCGAAGTGATTTTGGTGTACTTTATACAGGGTGTGACACAATTTTTTTTCACAAATAGGGATAAATTATACGTGTTCTACAAAATATCTTGTTTTACTGCACTATATATAATGTATGATGTATGTACAGTCAAGCGCAAAAATATGTATCGAAAGAATCGTCTCATAAATATGGTACTACGCTCTTATTACACTGGAATAAGATGCTACGGGACATATTTTTGAGTAAGATGTGTACACCCATATTTTTACACTTGACTGTACTTAAACTAATGTAATAGGAAGGAAAAAGTTACGTATTTATAATTTATTTCTATATAAATTTATGGCTATTGCCTTAAACGGAAATGGTCGGTCAATGAGTATTAATCTACTTAGGATGAAAAAAACGTTTTGCAAAGAGTATAAATATAGGTTGATTTCTAATTACATCTTTATGGTAGTAGACGCTTTATTGAAAAACAATAAATGCACTCTTATTTCAAAACGTCGCCTAATATGTCAAATGCAAAAAAAACTTCACTTCCAACTAAATGTAATGGCATTTTAAACGCGTTATTTAAATTTCATATGTGCACAGAAAAGTAACAAAGATCATAAAAATAATGAAATATTACTATGCATCCAGCAAGCTTCTTAACTACACTTTAAATTTACAGGCAGGCGTAAACATGGGTATGAAAGTTGTTTTATACGCCGTAAAAATGTTATAAAAGTATTCATCGACTATTAAAACTAACTAACGTTCATATACATTTACGCCGGAGTAAAAACTTTTGTAAATCTCCCAGCAAAATGAAATTTCTTGGCTTTGCAACATAATGTGTGTTTTATGCGATACCGCGGCAGCCGCCTCCGCTGTTGCAGCGAAAAGCAGCCATTATATTACCTGACCAGCAAAATAGTTTTGAGCTGCTGTAAAAATGTTATAGCAACGTTAACTGCCCATTGAAACCTGAGATTTTTGCTAAAATAGGGAATGTAACGTTTCCTATATGAGACCAGGAGACCATAAGGCGTTTCGCCTTAAGCGGTCCTTACACCGAGTCGCTTGTGTTTTACAATTTGGTACTTTCTGGCAGGATAATATATGGTTATTGTAATTGTACCTATTATTTGAAATTTCAAAGTCTAAATAAAAATTGTGCTTGTTATTTTCAAAATTCCAAAGTATGCTTGTTATAATTGTTAATCGTGCTCGTGTATTATATTATTTACTAAATGTTACTGTTAAATTCAACTTTAAATTAAATAAAATATTGTACTTTTTTTCGGAGCAAAGGAATTTTGTATTAGCTGTAAGTGGAAACTGTTTTGGCTTATGTTCTAACTTTATCTTGTACCTTATTGTATTATTATGTGTTGTATGTTTCCCAAATAAATAAATAAATAATATTAAAAAAAAATTATGACTGTGATATAGGCTTCCATATTTACTGGCCAAGGTGTGTATACTAGAAGCCGGAATGCGGCAACTTGGTTCAGGGCAGTGAGCTGAAAATTGATCCTTTCCGGCCGGAGAGCAGAAAACTATTATTATATACAGAGTATCAGGAATGAATATTATCTGCAACATTCTACATGTTGCCGGTAAACTCTTTACTGCACTTAAGCGCAACCACTACTGTTACGGCCGCTAAAGTATAAAACACACATTACCTGTCGGGATAGTGGCTTTAGACAATGTTGCTGTGCGATGAGATGGGTAGTACATAGATATTTGTACAACAAGAGAGCAAAGTTTGATATTTCTTCGAGTGCTTATTTTCAGTCTCGTGCGAGCGACGGATTCTATAATATAATTTAGAATCTTGAGCGTAATTAGGTACTCAAACGCTCACGAGATTTAATTGATTGGTCTCGTGTAGTATACAAAACTTTTCATATAAAGCAGTGAGAACATTTTTGGAAGGTAAAAATACACCCTGAAAAAATTTAATCCTTCTTCATCACAATTTCACTCATGTTTTCTTAAGGTATTCTAACAATTAAATTTAATTACCGCAATAAAACAAAACGAAAATAATTGCAACAAAATAATACAGCAATAAGTGGAAGGTGGAGGCAACGAATACAATCTCCATGTACCAAAAAGTGTCCGTCAAAAAACCTTAAATATGTGGCGCTACAATACCTAGAATATTTGAAATCATATCATAGACAGCGCACTTCACTTCATCAATAGCGCCTAGGTTCTTTGCTACTCTAGCACTACTCTGGAGAGATTTGGAACTATTATTTATAGCTGATAGTTAGACACGTTTGCAACAGTTCTGCCTATGGCCTATGGCGATCATATTCCTTACCTCCACCTTACATAGAAATAACGAACATCATTTGACAATTCAATCAACAACTTTTTTTTTTTTTTTTAAGATACTTTGTAAGATACGGTCCGAATTGCGGATACTACTATTTGTCAACTATAGTAGAGATCATTAAAAGTAAAATTATACAGTGAGCAAAATGCGATTTTACGCACTGTTTTAAACAAGCAAATTACCCTTGTTTCCCTTGTGTTTTGAGTCCCTCGCTACGCTCAAGATTCTAACTTAGAATCTTTCGCTTACTAGGGACTCAAAATCAACACTCGCAAGAAAAACTAACTTTCCTCTCTTGTTGCAGAAATAACTATTCTACACATTTTTTATTCTTCGTTGGCGGCAAACAAGCATACGCCCCGCTTGATGGTAGGCAGTCTCCATGGCCTATGTACGCCTGCAACTCCACCCTAACGCTCCGCACCCTCGTTGAGTGTGCACAACGCTATGAGTAGGGTCTAGTGTTATTTGGCTGAGGTGTTCTGTAAGGTGGAGGTACTTCCCCAGTTGGGCTCTGCTCTAGAACGGGAATGATATTCACTGTACTGTGCCCTACCACACAAACCCATATGTGTGGGGTATCTATGGGTAGGTCTTCAAAAATGATATTGAGGTTTCTAATATTATTTTTTTCTAAACTGAACAGTTTGTGGTAAAATGTCCCCCCCCCCCCCCTGTAACTTCTAAAATAAGAGAATGATAAAACAACAAAAAAATATATGATGTACATTACCATGCAAACTTCCACCGAAAATTGGTTTGAACGAGATCTAATAAGTCATTTTTTTAATACGTCATAAATGGTACGGAACCCTTCATGGGCGAGTACGACTCGCACTTGGTCGCTTTTTCCCTAATTTCATAAGCATAAAATACATATTAAGGTGACTGTGGGCAAGACCGGCATACTTTATTTATTTTTTACATTGGAGTATTCTAGCTCCGTTAATTATTCACTTACGTGACCGCTTGTAATCACATATGATGAAGAATTTCATAAATAATAGTTAAGCTATAGTGACAGATCATTTTAATCATAAATTAAGCAACAACAATAGTGTTTTTAAAAATTCGGCGAGTAGACGGACTTCCCGTGTAGTTTAAGGTAAGTCCGTCTAGTAACGATATCAGCCATACTATGGGTGCTTATTTGTTCGTATTCGAATCCTTACAAAGAATAAAACAAGACAATTAAAAGTGTACTCTAAACTTGTTAATATAGGGTTTAGATTCGAAATAAACACAATTTTTCTTATTAAAAGGTAAGTCCGGCATATATTACGAAAATGTGGTGGTAAACCTTTTTTGGAAAATAATTATACGTACTTATTTTTTGGACTTCTCAAATAAAATACCAATAGTCATTTTAAATTTACTCGTTTTAAATTTACGGAGATCAAAGAGGGTTACATAAATAAACTCATAGTAGTAGCAATTTTAGTATAGTAATAATTTTTAGTTTTAGTAGTTAGTGTCCACATGCATGGCTTTGTCATGTCATGGGAAAACCATTTTCACATGCCATATGGCAGAACATATTAGGGGTCAACAATGTAAATTTATAACATCTACTGTACTGTACCATATGATCTTGTAAAAAAAAAATTAAACTACAAACACCGTTTAAGTTTAAATCAAATAGTTATTGGCAAATCAACCTCCATAACACAAGTAGGTACCCTACATACGTAAATTTTCAGGATAAGTAAGGCGAAGAACCCACGTCACATAGCGGCGTGGCACGCGCGGTACAGCGTGTCGTGATCACGGTGTAGGCAAAACGCCTAAACCACGATAAGTACAATAAATGTTCCGAAATAAAAAATACGTAGGAACTGATATGGCTGCAATGATTTTAATCTTCAAAACTGTCAAGAAAATATGACTACAATCGTATTCTAAAATTCAAGAGGAGTAAAAAGGGTAATAATATGTGTCATATGTATAATAATATAACATATGAAGGCGATGATCATGGGTTCGAATCCCGGTAGGGGCATTTGTTTGTATAATCTACACAGATATTTGTTCCTCCAGTCATGTTTGTTTTTTATGTATTTATCTATATAAGTTTGTATATGTCGTCGCCTAGCACCAATAGTAAAAGCTAAGCTATGCTTAGTTTGCGGCCAATATTTATTTATTTATTTACTTAATAGGTATTTTCTTATTTGTATTTTCGGTTACATAGTGCTGAGGATGAAGAACACATTTCTTTAGTAGTTTCGAGATTAAAATTGTTAATAAACACAAAACACAAACATCATGCGCAATGTTGTAAAGATGCGTATCTGTAGTAACCTTATAAAATCGTAATAAATAATATTGAAGCCATTTAACAGTTGGTAACCTCTGATTTAAGGAAAGTCCGGCATATGACGGACTTGCCTGGTGCATAGTAGACGGACTTTCCAACTTAGCAAAATTTTAATGTGATGAATGATGGAACGTATAATTACAAAACTAAGCCAATATCTGATAATTTAAACACATAATAAAGATTGCCGGGTCTTATATTACTTACGTAGTCAATTTCTGGTGCAAAATCTTGGCACAAACTATTTTTAACAATTTTATTTGCAGAGACTGTCGCACTATCATTTCGAGTTCCATACACGTAATGACTTGTTTACGCGGATTGCTCTGAAATTCGTTGTCACAGCGCCATCTGTTTTAGAGTGAGGGAACTAGCGCGAAAAACTAACTTATAAACTCGACGCCAAAGCGGCAAACGCTTTCTAATTCAAAAGTTATAATATGTTGACGGACTTGCCTTGTAGACGGTCTTGCCCACAGTGACCTTACCTGTGGAATACTGACGTTAAACAATATTGCTGTAGGATGAGGTGGTTATTAAAAATATTTTCTTGATACTCGTACCTAGGTAGCTGTATACGAGATTTTATATTGTTCTGATCTTTTTAACTCCTTACCGGATATTGTAATATTCAACTCTATTGACAGCTATTAAAGCTTAAATTTAAACAATACATTTTTATGACGTTATGTATATTCCATGATTTCTCCAAGACCGATTTGGAATATATTTTCACATGAGCTCGTAAAGACTTCCTTTATTCTTCAAAAACGAATGAAAAAGTTGCGTTTCATCCACACGTGGGGCGAAGAGTTGTTTCCTCAGATTTGCTGACGGAATTAATTAATTGAGTGAAGATATGTATGTATGTATGTCACTTTTTGCACATAAACAGGTTAACATAAATCAGACAAAACAAAACAAATATTATCCCGACAAATATCAAATGTCAAACATTTATTCAGCAAATAGGCCACAGGGGCACTTTTACATGTCCATTTTTACAAACAATAAAAATTACAAAAAACAATTACAAATATGGAATCGATGAAATAATAAATGCTTTATTAGAGATGTATACTGTCTCTAAATGTCAAATTACACAAAAAAAACCGACAAATACTAAAATTCTTTAGAGATGTATAAGTCTCTAAGTGGCAGAGATAAAGTTTTACAGTATTTTCCTCGGGTTAGTGTGGTGAACATTTTGTGTTTCACTAGGTAGCAAAGATTGTTTAACAGTGGTGCCTTGAAATCCTCGCAATGCTCAATGTCCCACTTTTAAAACCAATCGCTACGCTCGTGCCCCAATTTCGAGATGTTCCGCTGACTCGCGTTAAAGTCAATTCAATCAGTCAACATGAGGAAACAACTCAAATTTACATCAAATTACTTTGTCACTCTTGTGAACAAAATATAACTTTCTTATCGGTATTTGAAGAATAAATAGAGCCTTTAAAAGCTGTGAAAATGTGTGAATAATAATTTAACTCTCGTACAAAGATATCACTAAGCACCCCTCTACGGCATGTTAAACAAAGAATTAAATAGTACGAGTAATTTAGTTTCTTAATTACATTTTAAGTTTTGTTTCCTTCTACTCTGAAACACCAGCTCATATCCAACCACTTTACGACAAAGTACCGCAGAGGCAGCGTGTAAGTAAGTTTTAATTACGTATATTAAACAAAGATGCTTTAAAACTTCGCTTTTAATTACCTTTCATTAGAGTAGGTGCTCATGTCTAAGGATGGTGGCAAAAGATATATAATTTAGTCAAATAATGCGTATACCGCGTAAAGGCACCAATCGTTTGTAGGAAAAATGGTCGAAAAACGATCAGCATTTTTAGAAGCAATTTTCATGTGTTTTAATAGTTTTTGTGCAAAAATAGTTATAAATTTTTAGTGGTGCATTAGACCTATGTTCGTGATTTTTTTCTATTTAGCGAAAGTTGTTTAATTCACTGTCCAAGGCCCTAGATCACGCGGCCGCGGTAGGCCTAAGAAGCGCTGGCTGGAGGTCGTGAGAGCGGACATGGAGGAGAACAATCTCACATCTGAGGATGCCGAAGACCAGGCAAAGTGGAGAAGATTAAGTAGGAAAGCAGACCCTGGCGCTAGGCCGGGAAAACGCTAGGTTGAAGAAGAGCGAAAGTTGTTTAATTCGATTTCGAATCGATAAAGTTACTAGAGAAACGCCTCAAGGTTGCTACTCATATTTTTGGCAACCACATGATCTAAAAAAACACTATGATTTTACAAAAACTCTGCTAGCTGAACGCACTGCAATTTTTTCTATGAAATTCCTTTTTGGGAGAAATAGTTTTTCACTAAATCTTAACAAATCACTTTGATTTTGATGTCGATCGCTTCAAGATGATATGTTCCAAGTTTATAGGTTTCGCTTAAATAAAAAAAAATTGCTATTTAAAAAAAAAAGGAAAACCTATAAACCTAGTTTTTCTTTGTGTCAATAACATACTAAAAAACCGGTCAAGTACGAGTTCGTTTTACTCGCGCACCGATGGTTCCATACAAACTTTGAATTATCTGGTGTAACTATAAAGGCGAAACACTTTTGAACAGAAGTACCTATACTAAGTATATTTGTGTACAGCGCCATCTATCGGCAAATTGTCTAACTAATTTGCGCTAAGTAATGCACGTATGTTGGTTTTTCGAGGATAATTCTCTATAGCGTGAACCGATTTCAAAATTTGATCTTTTATTTGAAAAAAGGTGTATTTAATGTAATCTCATAGAAATTTCAGGTGTAATAAACACACGTAAAGTTGATTAAATTGCAAACTGAGTTCGGTAAGGTTTTTGTTAATTAAAAAAAAAGTTACCAAGATAGAGGTCTGATTATATTTTTCCTGTAAAATGTATAGTAATGTTAATATTATGTAAAAAATCATAATTTTTCGTCGGTAAACTTCGGAGACAAGAACGGTATTTTTTTTTCACATTTTCCTTCTTAAATCATTTTTTTTTCTCTATGAAAAAAAATGTTTTGGAATGTACGATTTGAGCTCTTTCAAATGATACCCCACTTGACGTAGTCACTAGACTTTGGAATTTTGCCCCCTCTTCATATTGGCCATTTCCCATAGCTAATAAAAAAAAATACTTTCAATGTACCCAGACACATTGAAAGTATTTTTTTTTTATTAGCGTTGTTCATAACTATTCCAAATTTCAAATCAATAGCTTAAGTGGTTCCCGAGATATTTAGCGATGTGACAGACAGACAGAAAGACGGACGGACAGAGTCGCACCATAAGGGTTCCTTTTGTACCTTTTCGGTACGGAACCCTAAAAATCATGGAGAATGGAAAATATTTAGAAGTGGAAAAACGTTTTCTCTTTTTGTATGGACGATCCCGTGGTATAACTTAAAGTTGACAGCCGTGCGGAAATACGTTACCACCCTAGATCTTTATTTTGATAATGCACTGCGAGTAGTGGTATAATTATAAGCGTACCTCCCAACCGAGCCGGCAAATCTGTGGCGGTTGTACGTCACTACGAAAAAAATACTTACTTACTCCGTTGGCTCAGCGACCCAAAATGAGACTTGGCCTCCGACACAAGACAGCGCCACTTTTCTCGGTCCTGTGCAACCTCTCGCCAATTGTCGACTCGAAGCTCGCGCAGATCCGCCTCCACCATGTCGCTCCAGCGATACCTAGGATAATGCACTGCGAGTCGTGGTATAATTATAAGCATACCTCCCAACCGAGCCGGCAAATCTGTGGCGGTTGTACGTCACTACGAAAAAAATACTTACTTACTTACTCCGTTGGCTCAGCGACCCAAAATGAGACTTGGCCTCCGACACAAGACAGCGCCACTTTTCTCGGTCCTGTGCGACCTCTCGCCAATTGTCGACTCGAAGCTCGCGCAGATCCGCCTCCACCATGTCGCTCCAGCGATACCTAGGGCGTCCGATAGGACGTCCTCCTGCTAGGCGACCCAGGTACGCTCTTTTTACGTTCCGATCTTCGTCCATTCTCTCAAGGTGGCCCAACCAACGGAGTCTGTGGGCTTTACTTTCTCCCATGATGTTAGGTTAAGCCACACACACACCCACACACACACACCTTCACAAGGCCCACACAGCCCTTCACAAGGTGTTAGTGTCCAAGCTTCTAAGCAGACGCACCAAAATCCGAATCTATAAGACCGTGATTCGCCCAATCCTAACCTACGGATGCGAAGCATGGACACTAACACTCAAGGAAGAAAACATGCTGCTAGTTGCCGAGAGGAAAATCCTCCGTAAAATACTGGGCCCCAAACGAAGACCGGATGGAAGTTGGACAGTCCTTAAGAACCGTGAGATTGAAGACCTAGTGGCTGAACCTAACGAAAAAAATAAAGAACATAAAACAAAGTACATCAAATATTTTGTTTCAACGTTCAAAAATCTAACACGTGAGAATGAGTTAACATGTGTGCGACCGACCTAAGCCGCTCCCTCATAATCACTTTCCAGAGCACGTGACTCACATAGCTAAATACCTCTCAGTGTTGACTAGCTGTGTGGAAATACCAACGTTTCTGCTCTTGCGCTGCGAGCCGTGTCATCATCACTTTGTGATTTACATAAATTTTAAATTTTGTTTTCACTCTGGACAAAGTTGGCAACAGACTGTCAAATATCAAACATTTAGTCAGCAAATAGGGCACAGGGGCATTTTTACATGTCCGTTTTTACAAACAATAAAAATTACGAAAAACAATTACAAATATGCAATCGATGAAATAATATACTTTATTAGAGATGTATACTATCTCTAAATGTCAAATTACACAAACAAAACTATGATAAAAAATAAAACCAACAAATACTAAAATTCTTTAGAGATGTATAAGTCTCTAAGTGTCAGAGATAAAATATATTAAATTATCCTTAGAGATGTAGAGGGTCTCCAAGGCTTGAATGCTTATATAAATAATTAAAAGACAAAAAATTAAATCAGATTAGGACCGAATGAAGTGTCTCACGTGAATGCCACTCAAAAGTAAAGTTACTTACTTATAACATAATATGTAGCCCGTGTAAGCTTAAACAGACCGGTCTCCACAAACAGCACCCGTTCACGAGTATGACGCGTATCTCAGCCATCGCCTCCCTGTCATGAGATAATAACCTGTGCATTATGCTTAATCCCCATTGAATGATTCCAATGTATGTACCAATACAAAACAAAGTGGATTTAAGATATTTCTTTTGTTAAAACGACGCAGTTTTTTTTTTTGTTATTCTACATTAAGAGACTTTATACATCTCTAAGTAATAATAGTAGTTTAGTTTGCATTGATATTTTCAGTTAAATTGTATGTTATAAATGTTATAATTGTTGATGTGCATTTTTTTTTACTTGTATGTAAATTCCATGTTGACGTGTAAAAGTTTGCTGAATTGCTATTTGCTGAATTAATGTTGAATTCAATTCAATTCAATTCAAATATACTTTATTCATGTAGGCCTAGCAACAAGCACTTATGAATAGTAAGACAGTATTACATATAATTATCTTAATCTAATTATCAGAGCAATTTATTGATGTTGTAAATATTATTCCATATATAATACTAATGAATATAATACATAGATCAAATTTTATACTAAAACTTTCACAAAATACAGTCATACAAAAAAAAATGTATAAAAAATACTTGTCTAGATTGTTTCTAGAATAAATTCTAAATGTCAAACAAATATAATAAAAACAACAAAGGAAATACATGCATTGGAATATCCATTTCATCATCATTATTCAAATATAATAAATAATTAATCATTTCGAATCACAATTAATCCCACGTTGTTTTATCATTCATGTAGTCTTGTGTGGTATAATAAGCTTTAGAAATAAGTTTACGCTTTACATGATTCTTAAATTTATTAATTGGTAACTCAGTAATATGGTTTGGAAGTTTATTATAAAATCTCACACAATTACCCATGAATGATTTTTTAATTTTATGGAGCCGAGTGAAGGGCAGGGCGAGCTTCTGTTTATTTCTAGTATTAATATTATGAATGTCACAATTTTTCTTAAAATCGGCAATATTTTTATGCACATACAGAATATTCTCATAAATGTATTGACAGTGCACTGTCATGATGTCAATTTCCTTAAATTTATCTCTCAGTGAGTCTCTATGGTTCATTTTATATATTGCTCGAATAGCCCTCTTCTGCAGAACAAAAATGGTATTTATCTCTGAAGCACCACCCCACAGTAAAATACCATATGACATAATGCTATGGAAGTAACTAAAATATACTAATCGAGCTGTTTTGACATCAGTTAACTGACGGATTTTGCTTACTGCAAAAGCTGCAGAACTCAGTCTATTCGAAAGAGTAGCAATATGGGGACCCCACTGGAGTTTAGAATCTAAAGTTATACCAAGAAAAACTGTACTATCAACTAGTTCCAATTCCTCATCCTTCACAATGACACTTGTTTGTACATGCCTTACATTACTAGTGACAAACTTAATACATTTAGTCTTATTCTCATTTAACAATAAATTATTAACATTGAACCAATTTACTACTTTAGAAATAGCATCGTTTACATCATTGTAAGCTTGTTGCTGTCGTTTGACTTTGAAAATAAGTGAAGTGTCGTCTGCAAACAATACTATATCATGGTGGGTTGAAGTTGAAGTTAACAAGGTCCATACGTAAGAATATACATTAACATGTGTGCGGCCGACCTAAAGCCCATTCCCCTCATAAACACTTTCCATAGCACGTGACTAGCCTGGCTAAATACCTCTTAATGTGAACCAGCTGCGCGGAAATGCCCACTTTTCTGTCCTTTAATGTGTAATGCACTGCGAGTCGTGTTATAAGGCATTTCACTCGCACTTATTAGGTTCATATCTATTATGTTAATTTTTTAAAGCAACGTTAAAAATGTCGATGTTAATTTACATCCATGTGTAAGGCCGACCGGCCTACACGTCTCCCTCATAAACACTTTCCACAGCACGTGTCTCGCATGCCTAAATACCTCTTAATGTGGACTAACCGTGCGTGTATTCTTTATCTGCCCAGAGGTCTTTAAAAATACCTTCTATTCCATTGTAATTTTTAACTTTATTTCGACGACTCAAAATACATTACTTGGCAAGATTTGATTTTAATAGGTTGGCTTAAAGTGTCGTATCATAACAATAAACAAATTATTATTTTTAGTCCAATAAAATTGCCAACAGACTGTCATGAGATAATGGGGAGAATAGGATTCCTCTTTGGTTCGTACTTGAACTTAATCTACAAACTCCAAAAGCGACCAAGTGCGAGTCGAACTCGCCCATGAAGGGTTCTGTCCCATTTATGACGTATTAAAAAAAACTACTTACTAAATCTCGTACAAACCAATTTTTGGTAGAAGTGGTAGAAGTTTGCATGGTAATGTATATCATATATTTTTTTTAGCTTTATCATTCTGTTATTTTAGAAGTTACAGGGGGGGGCACCCATTTTACCACTTTTGAAGTGTCTCTCGCGCAAACTATTCAGTTTATAAAAAAAAAAATTAAAAACCTCAATATCATTTTTGAAGACCTATCCATAGATACCCCACACATATGGGTTTGATAAAAAAAATTGAGTTTCAGTTGTAAGTATGGGGAACCCCCAAAATTTATTGTTTTTATTTTTATTTTAATGCGGTTCAAAATTTTAATACGGTTCATAGAATACATCTACTTACCAAGTTTGATCAGTTTGATCATATAGTTTCGGAAAAAAAGTGGCTGTGACATAAACGAACAGACAGACGGACATGACGAATCCATAAGGGTTCCGTTTTTTGCCATTTGGCTACGGCCAATTCGCTTGCAAAAAGGAATATTATTCCTTTTTGCAAGCGACGTTCTAACAATATCCATACATAGGAATAGGTATGAGTTGACATGTATACAACCGACCTACAGCCATTCCCTTCATAAACACTTTCTACAGCACGTGACTCGCATGGCTAAATACCTTTTAATGTTGACTAGCTGTGCGGAAATGCTCACGTTACGGGCCTAGGCCCTTATTTTTCATTAACGTCATGAATAAATTCAATTATTAAATACATTAAAAATATGAATGATTAGCAATAAATGAGTTATTAATGATAAAATTTCGAACAGGATTATAAAAATTAACTCAACACAGTCAAAACTTCGTCATACAATTCGATGCCCTTGAAAATACTCAATATACATATTATATTATGCTTCTTTGAACAAACATGTTTAGTAGAAAGAAATCTTTTGTAAGTAGTATATTAAAATATAATCTTTCCTATACTTTCTCTCTTCAGGGAATTCGTGTAGCTCAACGTAATAGCGATACATGCATAAATAAAGAAGATTTTACGTTTTCTTTATTCGGCGTCGGATTTTATACAGGGCTGTGCGCGCATAAATTCCATAACACTTATTTACGTTACGCTCCTTTTATTTTATTTTATTTTATTTTAGTAACGTTTAACTTTTTTATGTTAGTAACGTTATGTTGTATAATGTAGATTATTTTGTCTGGATTTGAATACATGTTGAGTTTATTTTTATTTTTTCAATGTGTAATTGACGCTACCGACTTGGCTAGGAAGCGGTTAGTGTAAGGCCTGAGGGGACGCTCGAAGCGGAGCGTTCGGCTGGGCGTGCAGCGTGGCGTCGGGCTCACAAGTAATTTGAGTAGCGTGCACTGCGGCCGCTCCTATACGTCTGCATTTGTTTAACATGCACGCTGCACGCCCAACTCGAGCGTCCACTCAGGCCTTACACTTACGCGGGTATACATTGATGTAAATCCGCACGTCCGGGGTATGAAATCGCATCCAATTTGAAGACCACTATAGATTAGAGAGCAATAATTCAGTGACGAATAAATGTAAAGTAAAATGACAAGCAATTTATAATATCAGAGCACCTGTACCAGTAGTCAAAATTTGAACAAAAATAAATAATTTGTCCACAGGCAAAAACAAGTAACGACATGTCCGAATTAGCCATGATAATCCATGAATTCTAAAGTGGATGGACTGTGGTTACAGAAAATATAACTACTGATATTTAAATTTACCGGAACCCGATTCTGCTATACCAATTTTTTATGGTTTGAACAGGATTTGATTTGACCTTGGCGACCGTGTTGGTGATTAGCGCGCATCTCACGCACGACTTTCACTTCATTCCGCATGTACCAATCATTGTGACCGATCGTCAAGGTCATATTAAGAGCCCCCAGCAAGCTCGGCTCTCCATACAAACGTAGTTACGCTCCCATTTTAATACAACTAGCTAGATTGTACTGACAATATGATAAGGTATATTTAGTCCTGTAATTAGTTTATGCAGCTTCAGATACCATAGTTAAAAACATATAGCGAATTTATTTCAATTCAATTCAATTCAAATATACTTTATTCATGTAGGCCTAGCAACAAGCACTTATGAATAGTAAGACAGTATTACATATAATTTATCTTAAGCTAATTATCAGAGCAATTTATTGATGTTGTAAATATTATTCCATATATAATACTAATAAATATAATTCATAGATCAAAATTAATACTAAAAATTTCACAAAATATAGTGATACAAAAAAAATGTATAAAAAATACTAGTCTAGATTTTTTTTTTTTTTTTAACAATAATTAAACGTTTATTTGGTAAATATACTAAAAACTAAACTACAAAACTTAAAAACCTAGATCTAAAAATAAATAAAACTAGACTTAAAATAAAATAAAACTATCCCCCTGCGGCATGGTGCCGTAGATGCTAGCAGCATTTCCTCGCTGTATCGCAAGACTAATTCTTTGAGCGAGGAAGCTGCCAGCTCTGCGGTCACCAGTGACCTCTCTAATCCTTTTAGAAACTTCCTTAAAAAGGTTAAAGGCGCTCGGACCCCACGGACCAAGGGTCTCGACGCCAAATGGTACGAAATTATATTCGGTGCCGAGACCCCTATATTTAGTCTTTTTTAATTTTTCGGCCGCCTCTGCCGCCGCGCCAGCCTTAGCAGAAGTGCCGTGGAGATGAGACGGGGCTAGGGTGTCTACACAGGTGGCGTCCCACACCAGCACCCGTCCCAACTTCCACGGAATTAGTGTCATTCCATCCGGTCTCTTACCATCATCTCTTATAATGCCGGGGGGCTCGAGTAGAGCTGGCACATTGACGCTGGCAAGAGACCGGCGGAGAATGTCGTTGAGCGCGGCGTGTCTAGAGAAGCGGCCGGCGCTCCTTTGGCAGGAGAGTCCGTGGTGTCCGAGGACGTCGACGTCAGTGCCGCAGGGGCACCTATGTGGAGCGCAAACCCGGACGCCGAGACGCAGACAGGCAGCAACGCGCAGAGTGTGCGGTTCCAGGAAGGTTCCGGTATGTACCGACGGGAAGGCGTGCAGCCAGGCGCCGGACTCCCTGGAGCCTGCTGCTAGCAGTCTGGCGCGTGCTGAACCTGTGCTGCGGCTTAAAAGAGCGTCGTAAATTATTTTACATTGAATGTCGTCCCAGGTCTTTTGTGAATTTGGATTTTCGGGAAAATCCTTACCCGGGCAGGCAATGGACCAGGCGTTTTTAGACTCCGTTAAGCCAGCAATCTCATAGTTTGGAGGGCAGGCCCTTAGGATTTTGCCTACGAGAATTGCTGAGCTATGAACGGAAGATAAAAACGCCGGGGTAGAAACACTAGAAATTTTGCGGATCCCTATCCCACCGTGACGAATGGGAAGGGATGCCTGGGTCCAGGACTCTTCACTAAGCTGCAAGTTCAAAATCGATTCCAAAGTATTTTTCATAATGTCGTCTAAAGGTATTAACAAATTTTGAAATTTTGAGAAAGAGCAACAGCGAAGTACATACATTAATTTTGGTACAAAGAGGCAGAATTTAATAATACATAAAGCGAAATGCGGACTAATTTCGAGAAGACGACTTTCATAATTTTGGAATTTAGAAGTTGTGTCGGAAATGAAATTTGAATACGATTCTTCAAAAATAGGAGACCCAAGGAGGCAAAGAGAGCTTTTATCTATTATTTTAATGTTTGGTGTAAGGAAATCAAATTTTTGCTTTACATCCAGAAGATTTAAAGAGGCGTTATGAATAAAAAGTTCACATTTGCTATAGTTTAGGTCTAAGCCAATTGTTTCAAATTTTGATTTAATGATCGAAAGGTCTGATAGCACGGATTCGAGGTCGCCTCCCAGGGTTCCGTCGTCTAAATACCAAACGTTAAATTTTGATTTTAAATTTTGAATAATTGGATTAATGGCTAGTCTAGATTGTTTTTAGAATAAATGCTAAATGTCAAACAAATATAATAAAAACAACAAAGGACATACATGCATTAGAATATCCATTTCATCATCATCATTATTCAAATATAATAAATAATTAATCATTTCGAATCACAATTAATCCCACGTTGTTTTATCATTCATGTAGTTGTTTTGTCATTTAAGTTTTTCATGCAACACTTGTTTTTGGTCTAATTCGTTGGTTTTATAAACTGGAGCTATATAAACTAATTACAGGACTGTAACAATACAAATTCTCTCGGCGCGCGGGCTCGAATACTTTCTCGCTCGCACAGTACTGCGTCACTCCGGCCAGCCACCGAGAACCGAGAAGCACCGAGCGCGCACGATGATCGCCGACCGGACCGAATAAAAGCCGCAGTCCGCGCCGCATTAAATCATTAGCTAGCGACTGCCTTAGCGATAGGTACACCTCTGTCCTTTGGCAAGTCTCAATAGGCCGGGAGTTCGATAGCTACTTGCAGTCTTCTCCCTGACCTCCCTAGGCTATAGCTAGTGCCTTGGCGATAGGTTCCCGACTGTCCCTTGGCTTTTTCCGACGTAGTAGGTGTGCCCAACCTTGCCACCTACTTGCGTATTTAAATTTAGCTAGGACGAATCCTGTTATGTATGTAAACAAAGTATCGTTGACATTAGAGTTTGACATCTACCCCCCACCACGTTACCCTACAGGACTACATATACCTCATCTTATTGTGTTTAAGTATAAAATTTCATTACAATACAACATGTAGTTTTAAAATGAGTACGAAACTCCGTTTGTATATAAAGGTGAAATTGGCCGAGCTTGCCTAAAAACCAGTTTACAAACATAACAAATTGTTAAAAAAAGCTCCGTCTAAATAGTCTTCGCATCCTTTACTTGGCTGTCCATAAACCAAAACTTGTCCCTATCAGAAAAATGAAATTTCGATTCGTCAAAATACAACGGAAGGTTTTCTATAGACGTCCGGTGGCTAGCGGCCATAGGGTATACTCGTACAAATGCAACATTTTCAAATACCATTAACGTCTCTAAACAATACGAATTCCACTGGAAACACACATACTGGCCCCACGGGAAATCCGTATAATACGTGAAATGTACGTCTGGCATGGCGTCGATAAATATCGGTGTTTTTTCCTGTCAGGGGGCGCGAAATAGGTCATTTAGAAATACGTGACGTATGCTGAAATGTATGCTTTTCATTTTTGTGTCAATTCGTGTAGAAATAATATACACTTTCATGAGGCATGTTCGAATAAAAAATGGAATGATGTTGTACCTTTGAGTTTGAGACACTGTTTAGTATTTTTTGAAACGTTGTCCGACCTTTTGACTTTCTAGGACACTTTAGGATCAAAAACGCCCGTGATTCTGGAATAGGTCGATTTGTCTAAGAATAAGTAAGTTTCTTCATCGCATTCTTTAATGTACCAACAATTATACACTTTACATACATGTAAAACTAAAAATAAAGTTTAGAGGAAAATAAATAAATTAATTTACTTTGTATAAAATTATTTCATTTTGAGTTTTTTACAAGTATACACAATACTATTTCAACTATAAACGAAATAAATGTCATATAACTCATATACAAAGCGCTGGAATCGGAGCGCTCGACCACCTGGGCTCGGTGGCATGGGTCAAAATTTCCCAGAATGTGACAACTTCTGAACTCTTATGGCGCCCCCTGGCCATTCTTAAGATAGAACAGTGACCGGCCGTGGGCATTGAAGACCTTTGTAATTTTTTCCTTTACATATGACATTTATTTCGATTTGTGTAAAATTGTTCCGTATTATTTACTTTTTCGAAAGAAATATCGTCGGGAATATAATAGGATTAATCTCAACTGCTTTTTAAGCATAAAAATTAAACATTGCACTCTCGTACAGGGTGGCTTAAAAATACGTTGTTAAATTTTTTTACGTATTTTTTTCTGCGCATATTTTATGCCGCAGTAAACATTTTTGACAACTTATTTTTGGGCCACCCTTTCAATAATTGTGCCCAGGCTTTATCCTTTGGTCCGTTTTCATAACTATGGTTTTCGTAACTGGCTGCCAAAGAAGATTTATTTTTCCTGTTTCATAATTAATTATCAAACACGAATTCACTTTCTGCTTTCGTAATCGAGTATTTTTTCTTCGTTCGTAATTAATTAACAAAACTTATTACTTTTTCTTTTTTCATAATTGGACATTTTCGTGTGATACACTTAGTACCTTTTTCATGTAAAACGATACATACCTTTTTTTAGGAAAGACAAATTTAATGTTATTTATATACTCAGAATCATGAGCTGATCCCATCCTCCTACGAAAAAGTAGGCATATTTCTGAAAATTTTCATACTATTCACTTTGTTTTCCATAGTCCATTTGTATCTAAGTTTTTTTTAAATCAAAATTGGTACAGAAAGAGCCTGGATGTTGCTCTCTTCTCTTTTGTAGTCAATTTACCCAGTCAGTCACTCACAGGGTAAATTGGCAACAAAAGGGGAACTTAACTTCCAAAAAATATATCGAAGTTAATAACGAAACTCGATTACTAAAAGAGTAATACATTCTTGTTTGATAACTAATTACGAAGTAGCGAAAAATAATTCATATTTCGTAGCCAATCCAGGCGAAAACAGAAAAAAAAATGTTATTTCATAACCAGTTACGAAACTCGATTACGAAACCAGAAAGTAAATTCTTGTTTGATAATTAATTATAAAATAGGAAAAATTAATCTTCTTTGGCAGCCAGTTACGAAAACCATAGTTATGAAAACGGACCAAAGGTTCAAAATTGAATTCGGTGTTAGTAGAACGGTATTTTTCTTTTTCATTAATAAACAACTCTTTGCTACCAGTCGGCATAAAATATTTTTCCCCCATTCTTTCACTTTTTACCTATTCTATTGTATCTCCGTCCAATCAATTCGTAGCTCAATATAAACATTTAAAAAACCAGATGTTCCATTGAAAAACTCGGAATCTGCAAAATATCCGTCAAACAAAGTTATTTGTTATTTGTTCGGATCTGTTTGGACTGAACGTTTTATTGCAATGCTTGCAAACTATATTTAAATTCTTTGTTTTACCGTTTAAGGTACAAAGTCGCAGGTTTAAGATGTTTTTGTGGAATTCATCTTTCGTTCGGGTTACTTTTGCAATTTGCTTATCTGGTGGAATTTTTACCAGCAGCAACAAGCTTACTAATCACAATCAGTAAAGCTTCTTTTTTCGTTAGAAAAAAAGTTAAAAATAATTGGGTCACCTTCCGTTAAGAAGTAATTAAACCTAATCTACAATATATATGGTACATTAATAAAAAGGAAGGAATTTATATCAAGGTCAAACCCATTTTAGCAAAACGTCACTTGTGGACAATACAATAAAATTTAACGACTCTGGATAATTTCAATTCAATTCAATTTATTTTATTTCGGACCATGTCCATAGTGTTAGTATACATTCCCTTAATCCTATGTTAGTTAACTACTATACTAGCTCATAATAAATTATACACTAAGCCTCTGGATCCCATATGTACTCCCTCCCAGTGTTTCCAGAAGGCGCAAGCAGGCGATTCTAACACTAGGCGCAAGAGGCTGCTGGAACTGTCCCGCACGCGACGCATCGGGGAGGCAGTCCTTTTGCGTATTATTGCACCAAAGCAATCAGTGCGCGCCTCCGCGAACATACCTGACGCGCTGCAAAAGCGAGGCAGTCCCAATAACATCCTGAACCCATTGTTGTACTGGACGCGCAGGGCATTGAGGGCCCTTTTAGTATAATTTGTCCACAGATAGCACGTGTAAAAGGTCTGGCAAAACGCTTTAAATAGCGTTATTTTGACATTCCCATTACATCGTGCAAATACATAACGTTTTTCTTTTTTGAGTCTTAAGGAGACAACAATTGCATCCCTCTTGTAAGTCACGTAACTTTGCAATGCACACAGGTACAGTGAAAAGATTTCATTTGTAACCCATTTCGTACCTTATCATAGTGACAAAAGAATGAGGTCTCTAGCGACATTCATGTTGTTTGTCACTGTAACAAGGTAGGAAATGGGTCACAAATTAAAATTTTTGACAATACCTTGCGATGCAATGGAATAGTTACGGGACTCGAATGAGCAAACCATACTATGGAATATGTATGATCCATAAATTTAGTCTCTGGACTCCCCTGCTGCCGGTACTATCGTGCAAAGTACCTTTTCAGTCACAAAATGCAGCTCACCGCTGTCTGCGTTGGTTAAATAACGGTATGTAAAGCTCGTCATCTCAATTTTTAACTTTACTAAATACACTTTTTTTGTTGCAGACCCTTACATCGCAACCACCATCCAATGCAACGAGACGATCTTCCTCTCGCACCTCCGGCCGCACGCCACCGTTTCGTCCCCCGGCTTCCCCCGCCCCTACCCCGACGACGTGGAGTGCATCAGTGAGCTGCGCGCCCCGCCGGCGCATTCGCTGGTTATTCATTTTGAGGAGCTGCTGACAGAACATGAACCACAGTGAGTACTGTCTCCTCCCCCGGCTTCCCCCGCTTTAAAACGTAAACGTAAACAGGGGAATAAATGGGAAATATTATGTTCGGTTGTTTGTTATACGAATCAATCCAATAATAAAGGACTAGACGAAGATCGGAGGAAGTCGTAGAAACCGTCAGTTCATTTCAGTTTTGATTTGTGGTGGACTGTTGGTTAAGACTTGGAGATCAATTCAAACTTATATTGTGACATCAAAATAATGTTAGTCGCGCGTGCAAAACGCACGGTTGACTGACATGAATGAAATATCATTTGTCACAATGAAATATCAATTGTACACGACTCCAACATTTTAGCACACACACTCGTCTACGCACATGCATGCAGCCGGTGTGTTCCAGCCTTCTGTTGAAACTCGAGTTCTTTTCAACTTGTTAAAGTTGGTTTTTTTTTGGCATTAGAAAAAATGTAAACAATCTTTACGTGTCTTTTTATTTTATTGAAAATTATTGAACACCGCTTTTTAAAAACAAATTTATATTACTTATGAAAGCTTTAGGATTTTTTTATTCTTTTATTATTTAGGGACTTACAATCCTTAAGAGGAATTCCTAGTTGCGATTTTTCCATACAAACGCTCTCGACTGATTCCTCCCTGGATTTTTAACCTAGAGCAGTGATTTTTTCAAATAAGATCAATATCATCAATATCTGTGCCGCTATGTTTTGCTTTTTTGGATTATTTTATTTTGAAGAAAGATACAGCGCCTCGAATATCGCAAAAACGGCTAAATTGAATTGGCTGTAAAAAAAGGCACAGTATACAAATATGACAAAAAATATCCAAAAAATCAAAACATAGCGGCATAGATTATTTCTTCCTCTTGCAATTTCCAAAATTTCATAATGATTAGTTGCGTTTTGGAGGAGGAAACAGTCGAGAGCGAAACCTCGATTTTTGAGTTTTTTGCGAGTGAATTTCGGTCCGAGCTGCAGTTGTCCCTATCGCACGAATTGGAGGCGGAGACAGTTTCTAAATATACGTACACAGAAAGAATAGTGATGGGCATAACATCCTTATAGGGATTGCAGAACCGGTACTGTTTTAAGGAACCGGGATTTCCCGGTACTATCTGAACTGGTCTAATTATTTCATTATTTTAAATAAAACGACAGCATTTTGCGATTTGACCACCTTTCGTAGTATAATTTAATAATCACATTTTCTTTTATTACGTAGTAGGCATTTTTTTTTAGAAATATAGTATTTTACATTGCTCACACTTGTGCGTCACAAGTAAAAGATAACTACTTTGATGTTTGCCACTAGATAGCAAATTTAATTAAATTACATTGACGAGGGGATTTATATATAAGTATCGCAGTCGTATTGTATAATCCGCCGTATTACATTACGGCTAGCCGATATCAAAATAAGGGCCATTTTGAAATGCGGCGGTTCAACGATTAAGGTATGTTGGGTAAATACCGGATGCGGGTGAAGAACGTAGGACATTCATTTCCTCCTAATTTGGCTTTATTTTTTAATGTTGGCAACATTGTTTAAGACGCCATTTCATTGCGCCTCGACTGTCAGTGTCCCCGCGTCGCTCAGGGAGTCGGGCTTGTGCTATGTGCAATCACAGAGAGCAAGGTAAATTTCGCGAATTCTTCCTTCTATCCGATCTTCGCTCTGTAATTTATTTTGCGTATTGTGATGAAACTGTGTTTGTTTTTGTAATTGTGTTAACAGACCTAGCACTGCTGTAGACCGATATCCGATCTTGACCCTTCCAGGTAAAGATCGGACCAGAAACAATCAGATCTTTACCTATTTAAAAAACAGCAGTGATTATCAAACTTTAAATTTTCTTCAATTTACCTACTGACCTTAATTATCACATTTATTGTTTTCTTGATCACACTTTCGTACCATTACTTTTTTATTCAGTACCACTACCAGCGCGACGGTTACTGACAATGTAATTTTTTTAATTTCCGCAACCCAAAGGTTGCCTTTTAGCCATAAGACCGCATGTTGTTTACCTGTGCTTATGTGTATGTTTTTTTTGTATTGTTTTCTTATATTGAGGTGTGCAATAAAGAGTATTTATATTGTATAGGGATGATGATACATGTTAAAATTTATAACAAAATCAAGTAAAATAGATAGCAAATGAGCAATTTTTCGCAATAAAGTACCTACACGGATGCATATGTAGATGTGCACGCATACATACATTGCTAGTTTCGGATACAAAATAGAGACAGGGCTTCGAAATTAGTTTCCTTAAAATGCTTCAAGAGGGCTCTCTTTTCCTATATATTTACTTTACTCTTTACATACGATCCTTACATTTTATCAAAAAAAAAAGATTGTATATCAACTATATATATATATATACATAAATGCAAAATTAAACCAACAAAATCGCAATTTTAATTATTTTCGATACTTCAAGATGGGCTCTCAGTGACCTTGACCTTGTTAAAGAAATACTTAGTCTTTTTGATTTCTAAGTTTGATTCTTATTTTTTTGGCGACCTTCATTAAAATGACTGGGCACGATTATTTTTTATTATGATTTTTGTCCCTTAATATCTTCCAGTACATTCCATTCAATAAACAATACATTTACACTTTCCCTAAACCTGTACAGTTCACGAAATCTTAAATTATCAAAACTTCGCAACGTATCGATTATTTTAGTGGTTTTTTTTTATTACTTCGGGTAAACCTTACAATAAGAGGTTTCTTAGCACATTGTTGACTTATCAAATTGCCTTATGACATAGGTATCAAAGTTTGAGAGCCACAATTTTACCAATTTTTGTATCAGGGTTAAGATCGGATACAAAAGGGTAGACACCGGACCTATTTCTTTGTGATACCTTATTCTCTTTCCATTAGAAGCACCTTTTTTTCACCATCCAATGTTCTCCCTTGATGGCAAAACACTCGTTACCCTAAAAAAAGTATATCTCATCTTTACACAGGTACAAATCTAAAACCGTTCTATATTGAAGATTACCAAAATTCAGGCCGAATCTACGGTTATTATTTAACGATTCGCTACATACTTCAAGAATCTGTCACGTGTTGAGATCTCGTAAAAACATTTTTTCACGAGTTCTCTCAATTGGTCCCAAAATTGTCCGGCATTATTTTATTTAATCATTTATTTCGGATAACAAGACCCATACATTACTTATTACACAATATAATAATAAAAACAGAAACATTTAAAAATTAATAATAATAAATAAATAAAAAACATAGTATCCCAACATACTTTACCCAGATTGTCATTGCGATACGTTCTTCAATAAGGCGGCCCAAGTTTAGCCCCATCGTACTACAAGTTAAATAGATTGTAGTTTAACCATAGGTATATTAATTATACCTACTTACAAAATTTCAGAACACACCATGATCACTCCCAACTTACTGATACGGATAGGTACAGTCAAGTGTAAAAATATAGGTGTACACATCTTACTCAAAAATATCTCCCATAGCATCTTATTCCAGTGTAATAAGAGCGTAGTACCATATTTATGAGACGATTCTTTCGATACATATTTTTGCACTTGACTGTACGACGACAACCGAAGCTGAGACATCATTCTTTTTTGCAGTTTTTACCTATATGGTAATTAATATCAATCAATCAATCAATCATTTATTATTTCGTCATCATAGGTGTAAAATACATTTAGTACAGGTGATAGGGTGTTTGGTATTAGGGTGTAATAGATACAGTATAATATAAAAATGAAAAACAATATTACGTGGTAACAACAAAAACAACTTGCGTCGGGCAGCGCAGAATAAATTCCGTCTGGCTCGCGGGCGATGTCGACGGAACGGCGCGCAATGAGCGAGCGCACGAGTCTCGGGTCTGTGTGCGCGCACTCACACTTAGATAGCTCCGGCTCCCGCCCACCGCAGCGCGACAGAAACATAGCTTCAAAAATTCGAGATTTGAAAAGTTGCTCAGCTAGGAATTGCTCTTAATGATTATGTTAGCCCCATGCCAGCCATGCCATGCCATGCCAGCTTTAGGATCTAAATTATCGTTTATGATTTATAATTCTTACATATTTGCTGAGACTTTCATAAGTTTTTTTATAATAGATACGTCAAGATCGCTTACCTGACCCGAGTCTTTTTTGTAGTTTTAGCAAAAAAATACATTGTCCTTACATTCAATTCATGGGTTAAATATACAAATCACACAACTGTTATTTAGATAAAACCAACAAAATACTCTAAGGAGGCTCGAAAAAAGCCTTAAAGTCTTGGAATTCTTTAAATCACTGAGCCTCGTAAAAACGAATATAATTCTAATTGCTACCAAACCTATTTTTACAAGCTTTTTTATTAACTTGCAATGTACCTACCTACATATGTATGTACGGGTCAGATCTTGCAAGTTAAATTTGCCCCACTTTCCGGTTTCAGATGAAGTTGAAAATTTGCATACATATGTAAATCGGGTGACAATGCAATATTATGGTACCATCGAGCTGATCTGATGACGGAGACAGGAGGTGGCCATAGGAACTCTGTGATAAAACAACGCAACCTAATTGCATTTGGGGTTTTTAGAATTGGCTCGATGAGTAATAGTTGCCTGTAGAACGAAAAGTATAGTCAGCGATAAAAGCTTGTACCAAAAATGCAATTTTTGCCAAAAACTTATAGATATGGAAAAGCTTTAATTTTTTTTCCACACATACAATTATCATTACAGGCTGAACCCAATGCGATAATGTAGCAACAAATTAAATATACAAACAAACAAAAAACAAGTACCTATATCTAACAACTAAATTTTTAACCTACATACTACTTATTCAATATAACAAAGAGTTAATAAGTACAGCTACTTTTGTGAATTCACTCATCGTACATGAAAATAGGTCTATATGCGTGGCTATGATGTTCAGGGTACGCACGGCGCGCGTCATCGGCGCCTCGCGCAGCAAATTTAGGCGTAGCCTAGACTACAATAAATACTGTGATTCATCAATGTGATAAATACTGAAGGATCATAAAATATATCAGTACATCGTGTTTATTGTACGTTAACCTTCGCCTTACGGTCAGTAAATATTACTCTAAATTAAACGCAAAGCAGACGGAACACGACGTCAGCTGAGCCGTTTATTACGCTGGCTGCAGGTTGATATTAAATTCTTGAAGGATTTAACTGTCCCTTTAACTGACGTTCAGCTTGCCGTTTAAATACAGCGACATCGGAATATAATTGCACGGACGTGAACAGTGTTTGCATTGAACTATTTATCTATATATACACCGTGGGCTGGTAAAACCTGACAAATTTTAACCACGCGTTTCTGAGGTCATAAGGAGCAAAAAATGTTACATAAGTTTTGGTCAAATACGGAAAAAAGATTTTTCATTATTTTATTGCGTTTTCTGCATACGACACGTTATTTCTTTTTACATCTTGGCGAAAAAAAACACACTAAAGTTTTTATTTTATTTACAAATAATAAATTGCGAGTTTCCTTTCAAATTTTATTGACTGTCAGTAGTTATGTCTAAACCAACTCACATAGTGGCAGCTTTGCAGCCAAAAGGGCGTTTTTCACTTATAGTTATTACAGAAACTAATTTTCACAGGAATTGTCATTATCTCTAAAACTAGACCGATTTCAGAACACTCTGTATGAAATTTTGGTCACCAAATGCGGTCAAGAATATATATAAATACATCTTTAAAATCTGTCAGATTTTACCAGCCCAAGGTGTATATAAATACGTGTGCCCTGACTGACTGATTGTCCATTTCGAGACATCTATAACTGTTATCGAGCTGGAAAAAACGATGTTTAGTCTCTTCCCACCGTCCGCAGGTCCCGCTGGTAAGCTTCCTTGCCTAAAGACGATTATAAATGCCGCGAAATTTCTTTGTTTTCTTTGAACTTATCTCTGCTCTGTTTTAACTCACCTCGGTCTCTCCTACATAGGGGTCAAATCGGTAGCTTTGATTGTCTTCTATAAAGACCTAGAGCGACAGGGTGTATTTCAGATTACTAGGCAAATTTAATTTTGGAAATGAATAATTTAATGTACTGTATACTAAAATTACTTGTATAACGCGAAGTCGCAGTGGCTCAGGTTAATATGCAACGCGCAATGCATATAGAATAGAATGCATATTCATAAGTTTATGTTTACGTGCAAGTTACAAGAGAAAACCGATTTCTATATTTGAACAACACCAGCTTCCGACACGTCGAAAGGGAGGAGCCCAAGCGATATCTTATCGTACAAGTCGTTCTGCCATTTTTTGCGGGGGGATGTGCACACAGTTGCACTTTCCACTCCACTACATACAAAATTCAATCTATAATGACGACACAAATACACACAAATCTTGCGGACATACGCGCTATGCCCAGTTGGACATGTGCTTCGGCAGAGGGGAAATAGTGCTAATGCTGACTCCCTTCCCGGTGTTACTCGAAGATAATAATGTTCAATGATGGATGGAAAGCTTATCAATTCGCTCTTAAGAGAAAAGGGGACGACCGCTTCTCCATACAAACGTAGTCCTTCATTTTCATCCCTGGATATTAACAATATTCAAAATATTTTGACACAATTTGATTATATCAACCATAGCTCTGCCCCTTCTATTGTTTTTATTTATCTTCTATTATTTTTTTAAGTATTAGGAGTAATTATTATAAGAATTAGGAGTGGAAAACAACAGCTATGGTAGATATACATACATCAAATTGTGTCGAAATATTTTTAATTATGTTAATACCCAGACCCAGAGAGGAAAATTAGGAACACGTTTGTATGAAAAGGCAATTTTGCGCAGTCGTCCACTCGAACAATAAAACCACTATACAGGTTTTTTTACATGCATCTTGAAGTAAACTATCAATTTTTTGCAATATTTTCAGGTGTCAAACTTCTTTGTCACTTTGAAAAAATCCACTTTAATTGACTAAAAGATTTTTCAACTTCCACTGATGTAATGGGTATAAAGCGGAAATATGGAAAATGATTAACGTTGAAGGGGTCGGTACTTATCGATAACAGGATTGTCGATGTTTATATTTTGTCATGTTCCCGCTACATCTTATGACTCGGATCATATTATACTGCGCAGAGATAAAGCAATTTAGCTACAATGAAATTAAAACCACACTATACTTAATTAAATTAACAACACGAAAGCTAAAACTGTTAACAACTACGTAACGTTTTATAAGCTTATTTTATTTAACTTGTAATGTTTGTTTGTGTATATGTATGTTCTGATCAAATCTTGCAAGCTAAATAAGACCCACTTATTATTCGATTGAGCTGAAACTTCATATACCTATGTAAGTCGGGTGACAATGCAATATTATGGTACCATCGAGCTGATTTGATTATGCACACAGGAGGTGACTATATGAACTCTGTGATAAAACAATTATTTGTTAGAATTCTCGATGAGTGTTAGTTGCCTGATGAAAGAAAATGCAATCCGCAATAAAACTTGATCAAAGACGAAAATTTTGACAAATAACTAAGAATTAAAGTCCCTTCTGAAAAAAGAAAAGGAAAAACACTGTTACCGCTTCCATTATCTTCCATTATTTCTGCACAGTTTATATTGATCCAATGCATAGGAGGCATAAATAATATACTACAATCAGCATTTAAGCAGGTACATTTACTAAATCGCTGCCTCCTATGCTTTGGACCAATATGAACTGTGCAGAAATATCTACACAGGTAATTACTGCAAACTGCAGCTATACTAACGTTCCACTACAAGGATGCTCGCGTTTTAACCGAGCTTCAAATAGGTCATCCTTTTAAAACTAAAGTTTTCTGAGTGCTCGACGGCTCACATTGGACGCGGATCTGGACGCTGCTCCGCTATTTATGTGCATAGCGCTGTCTCGCTTACACGGAACGGAATCGTCAAATTCACGACTCCCAAACTGCATACCTTGACATGGCGCAGTCGGTAGGATACCATAAGCATACCTTGACAGTATCTAAAGTCCCGAGAATTTTGTTTATCTGGTATAATCCAAACTCAAGTTATGACTTATGAGGCTTCAAAAAACGACGAAGCGCTTCGAGAAAAGGTAGGTAGTAGCCCATGCGCTTCGCTTTGCTCGTCTTGGCGGGAGCACTTTGGGGCAACAAAGTTGTGGTACTTGTTGTTTAACCTCTCGATCTAACATGGATAAGATATCAAAATTGAACTACAAACGTAGCAAGTGGGGGAAAAAGTGGAATTCACTTAGAACGTGGGTGAAACACAACATTTTTCGCCACATCAACGCAAGGAAATAAAATTACTGTAGAATATTACAGATCAAATCCGAATGAACGCTAATTAATAGTTTTCATTATAAATCATCTGTCAAGTTTACTAGGCAACATGAGAAAACAAGCATGAGTATGTATCTTGATACTTTGCCTCTCTTGTGGATAAAATGCAACTTTCCCATCAGTATTTGAATATCGAGGGCCTTTACGAGCTGAAGTAATGAAAAATAATACATATATACATATAATCACGCCTATTTTTATTATACGGTGTAATGTTTTGGGGAAATGCCACTGATCATTTAATGGTGTTTTTGAGTCAAAAGAAATGTTTAAGATCGGTATGCGGTATTCGAACCATGGAATCATGCAAAGAATTTGTCATAAAACTCAAAATGTTGACTACCATGTTTGTATGTGTATGAAATATCAATGTATGTCAAATATAATATGAACCAATTTACCACATTCAATAGTTTGCGGCACCAGGAGAAAATTAATTATATGTAGATCTTCCAGAACCGCTTTTGTATCAAAAAATATATTTGGTATGGCAACACGAATATTCAATAAATTGTCAGTTAATATTTTAAAATTAGAAAACGTTCAGCAATTTAAACTTGCATTCTATAATTTTTTGGCATCTAAGGCCTACCACACCGTTCAGGAATACCTTAATGCAGGGGTTCCCAATCTTTTTCAACATGCGGCGCAGTTACAAGTTTAGTATTTTGCAACGGCGCCCTTGTAAATTTAAAATCACGGTCGAAAAAGAGTGACACGACGCTATATTATTTACCGATGCGAGCGCTCAAATAGGTACCCGCGAATATTTGTGGTTTCGGATAATGATAGAACTCACGGCGCCCCTCTTTACTTTCTACGGCGCACCAGGGCGCCGCGGCGCACACTTTGGGAACCCCTGCCTTAATGACATATATTCATAGTTATAAGCTTACCTGGTTAGTAAAAACCTAGATATTAATTAATTTAATTTAATATAATGCATGCGACACACATGACATTACATAATATTTGCATGTCTCTATGACTAAACATGTAATTCTATTGTATTATTATTACTTAAGACCTATTGTAAATACCATGTTTAATAAAACTCTGAATCTGAATCTATTTCCCGGAGGAGTAGGCAGAGACCACGGATTTCCGCTCGCTACGATCTGCTTTCATCTACAGCTTCAACTCATGCTCCAAACCTTAGACCAACAAAGTAGAGTATGCGGATTAGAAATGAATCCCGATAAAACCCGCGTAATGACAAACAATGAACAAATATCGGTATCTATACAGTCGAAAATTATTGCCTACGCCGAAGACTACTTATACCTTGGTCAAAATATATCGTTAAGAAAACGTAAATTGGACGAAATTGAGAAACGCATAAAGAAAGCGTGGAGCGCTTACTGGTCATTGAAACACATATTCAAGTCAAATTTGGATATCAAACTAAAAAAGAAAGCGATGGATTCAGTCGTCACTCCAACTCTTATCTACGGATGTCACACCTGGGCCATAACTAATGAACTCATAAGTAAAGTACGGGTATTCCAAAGAACTGCAGAACGCAGCATGCTTGGCATCAAATTATTGGATAAAATAAAGAGCGTCGACATCCGTAAAAAGACCAAAATTACTGATGCCGCCGAACTAATTTGCCGACTGAAATGGAGATGGGCCGGGCACACCGCCCGAACAAATGATGGTCGCTGGAGCGAACAAATGCTACATTGGTACCCGCGCGACGGTAAAAGATCGCGGGGTCGCCCGCGGCGCCGCTGGCGGGACGACATCGAGGCCGTGGCGGGCGTAGCCTGGACGAGAATTGCTGCGGACAGAAATACATGGCACACGATGGAGGAGGCCTATGTCCACAAATGGACATCACAATAAATATTTAATAAATAAATAAATACAATAATTAGTAGCATAACTTATCAACCTAAATTATAAGAATGCATGGGACAATAATTAAAAAATGAAATTCAGTATTTATCTTTATAATTGTATAAATTTACACTGCAAATTATGAAATATTATTAATACTAAAACTATTTACAAAATCATTGCATGTTTTGAAACCAATGTAATATTTATTGGAATAAATGGCTCTACTACTACTACTACTACTACGATCTGCTTTCATAACATTCCTCATACACGCTCGACGGCTTAGGGCGCTCTTGATATGGCCTTTCTTCAAGATTTCCCCGATTTGATCAGAGAAAGTCCGCCGAGGTCTACCCCTTCCAGCTCCCTCTTTTGCTTCTCCCTTACACACTCTCTTTGTTAGCCTTCTTTCACTCATTCTTTCAACGTGTCCAACCGTCTAACATACTTTTCTCAATTTTTGTCACTACATCTTCGTTCAGTCCACACTTTTCTCTAAAAACATTCTATAGTATTTTATGCAACAGTTGTATAAGAAGGGTCAAAAAAGGCGAGTGGCGTGAGTTACAATGTGAGCCGGAGCCGAAGGCGTAGGCGAACATTGTAAAGGAATACGCCACGAGAATTTTTTGACCTACTTATACAACGTTGCATACAATATTTTCCTACGAGTCAACAAAAATAAATCTTAATTTAGGTAAACAAATTACAGCAAACGTATATAGCCAAGACACGCGAGCATACCTTGTTACGCGCCCGGCCCGCCCCGGGCCGCGGCCGGCCGGTCGGCGACACCTCCTCGTAACTCACGAGGCCCTGGTACTTGCTACTTGCTAAATTAATTTTTTGGACAGTTTTTTCTCAATTTTGGCCACCGTAGCCTACGGAGACTAACAAGCAACGCTAAGCGGTCTTCGTAGTCTATGGGTGTTGCTATATTACGGGTGTCACATGCGTGTTTCTGACTTATAAAGTAATTATTTTTACTATGCAACCAAATGAATATTTTGTACGTTGGCAGCAATGCACTTAGTTTAAAACTGTATTCGTTTTGGTTTTGTTAGGTTGGTAGCCATTAATCGCAGTAACATTATAGCTTATAAAAGCACAAGAGCTTTTATGAGGAATAGACAATATAGACTTTTCTTGAAATCTTTTATGTATGTTCTTATATTCGTGTTAATGAATGCATAAATGACAGATAACAGTAGAGGAGTAGGAAAAAATAATATTCTATTCTATTAACGTTAAAGCTAACCACTTCTTCGTACTTCATTTAAAGACTCACCGCAAGTGTTTCGCCACGTTCACGCCGACATCCACTCTGTCTGGTTTATCTCGAGATTTATCTATTGGCGGAGACACGCGAGACATATATACGGATAAAGCTACGTCGAACACAGCTAAGGAATTTATTGTAGTAGTTTTCTTGCCTACTTAGGTTTATTTCGTTGGGTTGAGCTTTTTATAGCTTAAATTTGACGACCGGTTTGGCCTAGTGGGTAGTGACCCTGCCTACGAAGCTTATGGTCCCGGGTTCAAATCCTGGTAAGGGCATTTATTTGTGTGATGAGCATGGATATTTGTTCCTGAGTCATGGGTGTTTTCTATGTATTTATAAATATTTATATATTATATCTATCGTTGTCTAAGTACCCTCAACATAAGCCTTATTGAGCTTACTGTGGGACTTAGTCAATTTGTGTAATAATGTCGTATAATAATTTAAAAAAAAAAAAATTAGGTCTAACAAATTAGTTACGGATATTTTAAGATATGGTACCATACACTGAAACAATTAACTTTAAATATAAATTAAACATAATAATCATGTGCACTATCGGACAAGATGGTTAACACTTTCTGTCATGTCAACAACATCATCATGACGTTTTTAACGAAAAGGTACCACATTTTCGGTTGCCGATTAGGTTGATTTAATGTTGAAGATGAATGGAAATAGTGTCTTAAAGACGACCGATAATAAGTTGAACCCATTTGGTTGAAAACGGCATTTTATTTGTCAATGTGAAGTGGCCAGTTAAGTGTTAGGTGAAAGAGGTTCTAGAATTTGTTCAATAAATCTTATTAACACGGTGTTTTAACGTAGCAAATTTGTTTTCCAATATTCTCAAAAAAAAACAGAAAACCTATATATTGCATACTTAAATATACTCGAGCGGTGGCAGCATGGTTCCATTTTTATCACTTGTCACTATGCCCGTCACTTTCGCACTTACATACTTGTTAGAACGTAACAGGCATGGTGACAAATGATAAAGAGCCGTCCATCTTAGCCGTAATCATCTCATCTGTAAAAATATCGGTAGCTAATTTGTTAGCATGTATATCCATAATGGCTTCTACGTTAGTAAAAAACACAAATATCACTCTACCAATAAACATTAAAAGTATTTTTTATGATATAAGGAGGCAAACAAGCAGGCAAATCGCCTGATGGTAAGCGATTACCATCGCCCATGGACCTACAACACCGTGGTTGCAAGTTTGCTGGCCTGATAGTACGCTCTTTTCTTGAAGGATTGAAAGTCGGAAGGTCGCATCGGTCCGGAAATACCGTGGGCGACAGCAACAGTTCATTCCACAGTTTAATTAAAGATAAAAAGTCTGCATTAATCGCTTCAGAGATTTAAACAAATATGTATAGAGTTATCTACTGACAGTACCTAAATCTTATTACCAATACATAAGGTCCATCGATGGTCAATGGCTGTAAGTACAGCGTGGAAGACTGAGAGGCTCCGCTCACTGCACTATCGATTGATTTATTACTCGACACAGACGGGATTGATACTCTGCAGAGATGAATCGACTGAAACTGATTGATTAGTCTGTGGACTCGGTGGTTTTTAGGGTTCCGTCCCTCGAAAGGAAAAAAACAGAACCCTTATAGGATCACTTTTTTGTCCGTCCGTCCGTCTATCTGTCAAGACCCTTTTTCTCAGGAACGCGTGGATGTATCAAGCTGGAATTTATATCAAACTTAGGTCTACTGTCCCTTGGAGCGGTGAAAAAATCAAACTTCTAAACCAACGCAGTCAAAAGATACAGCCGTTTATGCCGCAAATTTTCGACACTCGCAAGGGAATCAAAACCTACAGGGTACTTCCCGTGAACTCAGTATCTTGAAATTTGTTACGAAGCAACCTTATAGCACAGATAAATTGCGAAAACCGTAAATTTTGGTACGAAACCCTCGGTGGGCGACTCCGACTCGCACTTGGCCGGTTTTTTACTTAGTTGCAATTTCGTTACATGCTTATATATACCTTAATTTGGAACCTCCTTTTATGTCCTTCTAAAAGGACATAGGAGGGTATTTGTTATTACCGTCTTCACCGAAATGTATATACGTCCCAGTGGGCACATCCTTTTTTTCGTTGCACAGTCAGCGTCAATACTAGTGGATGTAACTTCGCGTCCAGCAGTGGCAGCATGGTTCCATTTTTATCACTTGTCACTATGCCCGTCACTTTCGCACCTACATACTTGTTAGAACGTGACAGGCATGGTGACAGATGATAAAGAGCCGACCATCTTAGTCCTACAGGTATAACCATTATTTAAGAGGGAATTATACTACATGCTCGTCCATACGAAAAGAGAAAATGTTTTTCCACTTCTAAATATTTTCCATTCTCCATGTTTTTTTAGTATGTTATATGACAATAACTAGGTTTATAGGTTTTCCTTTTTTTTTCAAAATTAGCAATACAATTTTTTTTTTAAGTGAAAACTTCTTCTTTCGCTGTGCACTTTTTGTGATGGGGAAAAAATGTTAAACTCGCGACAGGTCACGTGACCGACAGATTCGACTACTTAATTGAAAATTCGTAAGACGGACACGTGTAGACCGCCGGCTCGACTTGAATATTAACGATGTGCATTTTTAATGTTAAATAAATGTAATAGTTCTGAAGTGTTTTTTTAATGTAATATAAATTGTCATGTTTCTATACGATAACGCAATAAATGAATATTGTATTTTACCACATAAATGATAGTACTTACTTTTATACTGATAATTAAAGCAATTCCTGCAAAATTATTCCCTAACCATTCCAAAATATCAAAAATGCACAACGTTAATATTCAAATTTTCACTTCTCCCGGAGTGCAACCCGTTGTTTTTTTAAAGCAACTTTTAAACCTAGAACATACTATGGTGAATCGATCGACATGAAAATCAAAGTGATTTGTTAAGATTTAGTTAATTAACACAGGAAACCATTTTCTCCCGAAATGGAATTTCATAGAAAAAGTACCGTTATTACGTTAGGATCCCTAAAACACACACAAAAAGCTTTGATAAAGAATATTACAACAGCAATTTCAGTACATTTATTTTAGATGTAGTAGGTACATTGCAAACGACATCAAATATAAATGATGAAGACTCATTTATTATAAAAGATGTTCAGTGCAACATCTGAAATAAATGGTCTACATCATTTACCAACATTTCATACACTAGACAATAATGGGTAGCCATTATGTCTTTTTTGACGGCACTTAATAACAACTGTTTAGATGCTTACTGCAATTAGCTGCAATGACTTTCTTGGTCTGTATAAAAACATCGGAAAAATTATCATTTATTCGTTAGTTAAACTTTGTCTAATGGAAATACTGACTGCGGTAAAAAAATTGCACACATAATGCACGAAATAGAGTAAACACAGTTTTTACACAGTTTCTATTGCATATCGGAATGAACTATAAAGAGCAGTAGACTTGACAGTGACGTCACTTGTCTGTATTTCATAAAAACTATGTGGCTAATTGTTTTGACAGTGTAAAAGAAGCTGATACTTGTCAGTCAAATACCCTATTCAATTTTATGATGGATTGACAAATTATGTTAAATTATTGAAATATTTGTTTCAGACAAGAGTATTTGTATGTTATATTTTGTAATATATATATACTTACACTAAATACAAATTAAAATGGGTACATTATGTTACATAAATTTCCATTGATGAAGACATGTGACTGTCATTGCTCTTGAGTAAACCTCTACTTCAGTTGCTGTAATATTGTATTGTATTAATAGGGTTGTTTCCATCTACAAATCTTAGCGCAGAATTGTATCGCAATAAATTCTTTTGGATTATAAGTACATGTTAAACTACTTTTAGGGGACCTGTAATGACCATATTTTTGTAAATATTGAATTTAAAATATCTTTTGGCACACGTCACGTGACCAAACTCGAAACGTCATTGAAGATTCTGATGACGTCACAACTCTCGGATTGACACTGTTGACAGCTAGGCGATAAACAACAAATGACAAATGTCAGTTGACAGTTCGTGTCTTCTACGTGTGTATGTAGTTATGTGTCAAACCGTAAACTGTGACGTCACACAATTTTCAAAGAGCGTTTTGGGCGCGAAAGCATCTGTCAAAATATATTTTGTTAATTTAACATATTTAAAGCCGTTTTTAGTATAAAAGTTGAATTTTAGGTCAACTTTTAGTTAATATAGAACGTAATACAAGCGTTTCGAAAATTGGAAACAACCCTATTGTTTATATAAATAATCTAGCCTCCACAAGAGTAGAAATGGCTACAAACTTTTAATCCCATTTATAACATTTGAACAATATACGTTTCAAATTCCAAGTTTCTATCTTCAACGGTTTAGGCGCTGTCTGTCAATATATAATATAACAATTTTACATATTATATAATACCATCGTGATAACCGCAGATCTAACGTATATTTATATGTCATCTTTCTTGTAATATAACATATGATTAACACAATAAAATTAATTGAACTGAATTAAAGATTACACTAAACTAAACCTCTGCAATAAAAATACGATAAAACCAGCACAATACAAACTGTCTCAACTATGTATATAAAACGACGCCTCATTTGTCCGTCCGTCAGTCGACATTGAGCCGGCAACAAAGGATCGTTGGCGTCTCCGAGCTCCTTTGTATTTTTTTTTTAATCCAGAGTGACGCGGGTTGGAGCTGTGAAAACTGGCTTTATGTCAATGTTATTACCTATGTGCGTCTGATTATTATACTACGTGGGTAATCGATTACCCTTATCCATCACTTTCGCTTTGTTTGTGGAAAGAGATAAAATTTAAGAGGTTTTCTATTTTTGTTGGATAAAGGGACGGATGTCTCAGGCCAAAGGGCTTCCCTCTTTCCCAAAATTCGCCACACTTTGCTGTATGTGGTTGTAGGTGTCTTTTTATTTTTCAACACACTTGCTCAAAACGACGTTTTTATTCCACCGATTTTTGGCTCATAATCCTAGAGATTAAACACGCGTGCTTTTTCAGTATATTACAACACTCGTGTTTTTTCATTATATTATCCGACTGAGTTAAGAAGGTAACTGATTGCTAATAATATCCATGGAAACGGAGCCTTCTTAATTTGGTCGAGTAATATTTTTTTAACCAAGTTTTAGGTTTTTGTTTGTGTTTGTCATTCATTCACCGTTACTTCTGTTTTACTCATTTCCTCAAAGGTTAACTGGAAGAGATCCCATACAGGGATAGGTTCGCCTTTGTTGTATTTAATTTACTCTGTAACTGTGTTTTTCGTGTTTTTATTTCTATGTACAATAAAGTATATACATACATAGATACATACATACATACAAATATCAAAGAGGTTTTATCACACCAAACAAAATTTATAGATTAAAATGTCTCGTAAATTACAATAATGAAAAACATAACATTTTATCGATTTGATCTCCATCCGTCGAATAGAAATACGAAAATATTAGCTTTTTACATTTTCTCAATTGGCTGTTTGTCGATTTCGTTCGCGCCTTTGCCTTGCGCGCGCAACGGAATCGTGCGTAAAAAAATAACGCGCACCCATTTTCCGTATTTGTCATACAATTGGTATAGTTTTGCATGTTTTTAGTTGAAATATATTGAAGAAAATGGCATTTTCAAGCATTGAAAATGAAGAACACATAAAATTGACGCTGCCAGTAATACGAGTACTAATAGAGGAAAGAGCCGAGAACGATAGCCTTTTACCATCAAAATCGGGTGAAAAAGAATTGGCGGCATATGAAACTTTTACTCAATGGAAAATCAGCAAAAACGCCCTGTTTTTCTTGGAAAACGTATTGGTAGCTTACTTCAATGAACTGGCAAATAAGTGCCTGCAAGCCCAGCACGCTTTGGTGCAATTATTCGATGTTAAAACGGTAAGCCACCATTTTGAAAATTGTACTTACTGTTTTGACAAAAAAAATCTAATTTATAAGTTTTGTTTTTTCCTCGCGTGTTGAAAAACGTCGTATGAAACGCGTGTGTATTAGTCATTACCCACATCGGCTTTCTTATTGCGCGCTCGCTTACAGCCCGCGCGCACAATATCACCTCGTGTGTGCACCAACTTAGCACACTTGTATCATAATGTACTATTGTCCCTTCGTTTGGAATATTTCATTTTTTTATTAAAAATTAAGCAGCGAACAAATTGTGTACACATTTTTTAATTTAAAAAACAATCAAACGATGGGGCTACATCATAGTTGTGGTTAATATATATCAGGTTGCGTAGGAATATTTTCTATAACGTTGTAGAAATGTATAAATGTATTATTATTTTTTTGATCAAAAATGCTTTTATTAAACACATAAATTCAATTCTATTTGCAAAAGCATGAAAGCAAAGATAATAAATTTTAGTAGAAGTAAAAGGCGATAATAAATAATATACTTCATCACAACCAACAAACATCTTCATTAAATTTGTCTCTTTGTCATTATTCCTTGTATATTTTCCTTGAGAGGTTAATTTGCTATTATATTCCTATAAACCAAAATATAAGTTAATTTGGTATGTATGTTTGTACGTCTGCGATAGACCTGCCTGTGAAACCTGTTTGTAACAAATCTTATCATAAGATAAAAAAAAGTAACTAAGTAAAGTAAGTAAGTAAAGTAAAGTAAGTAAAAGTAAAGTAGTAAAGTAAGTAAGTAAAAAAAGTATAAACTTTTAAACGAGCAATTCTTGTATAGACATAGAATTTTTTTATTTAACACCACATTGAAAAATGTTTACAATGTTAATGCTACAAAATATTACAAGCCTTAGAATTAAACTAAAGTAGGCACAAATGAATGTTTACATGTAGATATAAAAAATAATAAAGTAAATATCAAATAATATTTCGTACATAAGTTCCGAAAAACTCATTGGTACGAGCCGGGTTTGAACCCGCGACCTCCGGATTGCAAGTCGCACACTCTTGCCGCTAAGCCACCAGCGCTTATACGACGATAGCTTATATGACGTATGACTTTAGTGTCTTTTTATCGGTCTTTATCAAATCTATGTCGATAGCAGTTGAACTTTATAGTCTATGAGTAAAAGATAGCGATGCGAGCAATTTAAATTAGGGGTCCATTAAATACGTCACATGAATCTCTAGGTTTTTTGACCCTTTGACCCCTGAGGGGGCTCCTTGTCACACTTGGTCACATTTTTCAAACCCTACCTGGTGTGACGTCACATTTTTGACAATTTGGTATTTTAACGAAATCGGCAATACTAATTTAGGGTCGGCTCTAATGTTGCAGGCGTCCATAGGCTACGGTAACTGCTTACCATCAGGCGGGCCGTATGCTTGTTTGCCACCGTCGTGGTATTAAAAATTGGTATTATTATTTTAATAAAGAAATATTAGTAATTTTATAACACAAAACCAATTAGGAAAGAAAATTACACAGTTATAGTGACGCCACAAAGTTTGATGAGTGTCCCTTTCGCCATGTCACAACATGTCACATTTTTTGACCGCTGCCTCCCCTTAAACGTGTGACGTAATTACGGACGCTAACCACGAAGAATTTCGTTGACTCACTTGTTCTAATCTCTATCCAAGCGCATAATTGTATTGTTGTCCTGCTCGCATAGTAACATTGACCGCCGGGGCCAGCATCGTGGACGGGACAGTACGAGTAATAGGTATAATTACGCCCGTTCAATAGAGGAAAGAACAGGCGGGTTAATGTACGAAAGCCTTCGCGCTTAGCGTCCTTACTTCATCACGAAGAGTACAAAACATTATTGACATAAAATCAAGTTCGTATAACATTTTTGGAAAATTAATCGCATCGATATCTCAGATCTCCTTTATGAACAAATATAGCTCAAAATGTATATATTTTGATATATTTCGCGAATGGAATTGCCCTTTGAAGTCATATGTCTTTTGTACTTGATCGCCTAATCAAATTCCGATGGGTGCAAAGTCGAGCGGCTTTTGAACTAAAAAACTCTGATGTTGTGCTGATATTACTCTCAGTCTATATTTCTTGCGCTTATTCATTATATAAATGTTGTTTTAGGAAACAAGGTCCTTGTTAAAATATCTGATAGACTAAATACATATAATATTTATTTTCAAGTTTATATGTTGTTATCGCTGTGTGGAATCGTCTGCTCGATTCGGCAGTAATAGGTTATTGTGTATCGTATCGCATTGGATATCGTAATGTCAAATTATAATCTGATTTTGAAAGTTGAAATACTTCCCCTTGCCTGTAGATTGCCTTCAAATCGAATTTCATGACGAATTCACCTAATATATATTGTCGGGACTTAAGTACATATAAGATTTCATATATGTGAAGTAACACGTTTAGCATAATATTCTCAGTGAGTGACATGCGTTATTTTGTATGTTACCTGTATTTATTGGATATATTGGTTACTCACGTTTAATAAATGTAGTGGATCTTAGTCTACGACACCAAACACCGCCATGCTTCTTCTGGCCAAACCGTGTCTGTCCAGTCGACGGCGCCGAGTTCGCTAAGCTCTTTTGCATTTCGTTTCTCCAGCGGTACCTATTAGGGCGTCCAGACGGTCTTCGGCCATTTGGAACTCCAAAGTACGCCCTACAGACTGCACGATCTTCACCCTAATATAATTTAATAGATGTACCTACATCAAAAATTACCTGTAAATCCTATTTTCATGAAATTATAACCGGTTATAATGACACATTCACTGGTTTTTGTCGCGAGGAAGTTGGGTGCGCGCGTGGCGTGTAAGTTGTTTTAGTTTTGATTCAGTGGCAAGTTATTTATTAGTAGCTCAACTTGCCCGGCCCAATTATGTTCGAGACAAGTCTGAACATAGCTTTAAACATTGTATGTTTAACATTAGTGCTAATATTTGTTGCTTGCAACATTTTAGAATAAGTTGTGTCTATGATGCGCGGTCAGTGTTCTATTCGTTCTGTGCTATAACCGAATATAATAATAATAATTTAACTTTCTATAAAAGTTATTTTTTCTATAAATCAAATCGCATTTTGATTCAAACAGTACAAGATTAGTAAAACTCATCTCTCATAAAGGAAACTTATCATAAGTAATGATGAGTTTGATCAACTATCGGCCCGATTCGAAGATTAAGACACGTTTAAGATCTTTAAAAGATCGATAACTAAACGATATGTCAGAATTGACGTTTCGTTGATTCCGCTGTGATCCCGATAAGATCTATCTACGATATTTCTAATGAAGGACGGCGTCAAACCTTCATTCTCGATAGATCCAGTCCATAGAGCCAAAATGGATCTAGTGAGAAAGTGACATTGGTTGCTCGAATCGAGCTGCTTCTGTCAATTATACGACATAGTACAAGTGATATTTAAATGAGAACTTATCGTTATCGTATCTCATTCTTCGAATCGGGCCGTATGTAATATATGACAACCGCTTAAGATGACGCATTTGTCACTTCCCTATGATGCTCGAAATAATCTTAATCCGATCAGTTACCCACAATATTCACTCCTTATTCATAAAACTTAGCGCACCTCTGTTAAATTTGGTCTTTCTCTAACAAGCACAAATATCAAAATGACAGATAGGAACAAAAGATTAACGGCTTGTTATAGTATCTTTCAAACACGAAGAGTATGGTGACAGGTGTCAGCGACATACAATATAATAACCTTACAACGCCAAATCTCGCATAATGGTACTGGAACGACATCTGTCAGCATACCCTTCCTGTTTGAAAAATACTATACATATATGTATAGAGTTGATGACTTTCATGAATAACGCCATTTATTTATTTATTTAATCTTTATTGCAAATTAAAAAACACACTGTACAATAGGCGAACTTAATGCCGTAAGGCATTCTCTACCAGTCGACCTTTAGGCAAAGCAGATAAGTTGTAGGCAGTGCAAAAATAGGAGATTTATGTGGTAGGTAGATATGATACATTTATTCGTGCTTCTCATTTTATCATATACCTATACCTACTTACTTCATACACGCTAGCGCGACTCGCGCCACAATAAGCGCGGGCGCTATCTGCGATGTCTTTTTAATGCGCTCAAAACCTCGTTCGCTATCTTGTAACTTACATAGAATGACAAATGATGTGATTCGGGCCTCTGTACTATATATGGATATGTAAGTTCATACACCAGTCATCATAAAATGATATTTTTTTCTGATCGTCAACTGTAATGGTTGAATTAAGATTTCATATACCAAACTATAATTGCGTACTTTTCATGTAAGGGTTCCCAACACAACTATAATATCCATTTCGATAAGCTGTCAACTATACAAAAAAAATTGAACAATCACGTGCCGCACACCCATATAAAACCTAAAAATTTGAATTTCTGTTTTGCCCTATGGGTACGTACCTACGTAAGTCCGCCATTTGTACTTTAAATAATAATAATAAAAGGGGGGTTTTTCACGCGTTTATGTCTTTTGTACTACATTTTTGTCTACTGAGATACTTACCATTTTAATTAATTATTTAGGTTTTATAATAAAAAAAAGTACTATTTTAAATGACTCGTTGAAGAAGTATTGTTTACAATAGTGATATAATCAAGTTTTTTTAATCTCGTACCTTACTTAGGCAACTCAGCAAGCCTCGTTGCCTAAACACGGTACTCGATTGAAAATCTCTCTATTATATCACAATTGCTTTACATACTACTGACTCGGAAAAAACAGCTTAGGTAAATTGTTCCAGCTTCTCCCCCTGGACCGCATCCAACGAAGAGCGCCTCGAATATTTCTGCCAGTATATTTCAGATCGGCTTGACTCCTTGGCGCTGCGTAGAAATATAACCTCGCTCTGCATTTTCTATCGCATGTATCACGTAAAGTGATTCGAGGATTGTTCAGATTGGTCCCTGCTTCTTCCTTCGGTCTTTTTGCCATCTACGCGACAACATTTCCATCTTCACTTATATGGTTGGCAGTCCTTTAGCTGCTCGCCTTCCCTCCACTGCTCTCCTCTGGTGACGGTGATATGTCTAGTGATCACGGATATATGCGCGTAGTTGTATTAAACGTATTGAAATTAATACGTAAAATGGAATAGTTTCAACAAATAGTCTCTCTGCTGCGAACATAGGTATTCAAACTACAGTTTTCATTACCTCGCTCCATACGCCAGGTATTCTAAATTCGAAACTCGAACCTCTTACCATGAGTTCACCCCGGCCATTTAAACTATAGACTTCCTAAGCTCACTTGCAGTGCATCTCACTTGCACCAATATATCAATAGGATATACGGGCGAGATGCATTCATAGTGAGTTTACGCAGTAGCCGGCCGCGCTTATCTCGTGGTAAGGGTAGAACAAAAATATTCGCACTCGTTTTTTATTAAAAACACATTACGGGCAGCGTATCGCAATAGAGGAGTTTTTCTATTTGAAAATGGTTCTGTTTTGTAACGGTTTTCGGTGAAAGTCGGGGTTTAGTATAATCCTGTTTTCAAAAATCGTGTATATTTGAATAATGATTACGCTGCTTAGTATAGCAAGTTTATAGCTCACCAAACGAAAACCAAAAATACTTTTGCTTTTTGCTATGAGCCACCGTTTACGAGTTATTTAGAAAAAACTATAAATAAAACCGGCCAAGAGCATGTCGGGCCACGCTCAGTGTAGGGTTCCGTAGTTACTCTTCCGTCACAATAAGCTAAACTGGAGCTTAAAGTATAGTAAATTGTTAACCAAGGGATGAAACGGTACCTTTCACGCGAGTTAAACAAATAGGAAAATTTGCATAATCAGTACCTAATTAGGTAAAGTAAGTCTTTTTACTATGAAGGGGAAACTTTTTGCGATAACTCAAAAACAGCTAAACTGATCATGACCGCTATAGTTTTCATTTAATGTCTTTCTTAAGCTCTACTTCCACGATTTTTCTCATAATTTTTGGACCTATGGTTCAAAAGTTAGATGGGGGACACAATTTTTTTTTATTTCGGAGCGATTATCTCCGAATATATTCACTTTATCAAAAAATGTTTGTTAAAGACCCCTATTAGTTTTGAAAGACCTTTCCAACGATAACCCACACTGTAGGGTTGAAGCAAAAAAAAAATCACCCCCACTTTACGTGTAGGGGAGGTACCCTCAAAAAAATTAAATTTTTACATATTATTGTACGACTTTGTCGGTTTTATTGATTTATATATCCATGCCGAATTTCAGCTTTCTAGCACTAACGACCACGGAGCAAAGCCTCGGACAGACAGACAGACAGACAGACGGACATGGCGAAACTATAAGGGTTCCTAGTTGACTACGGAACCCTAAAAAGGACCTTTAATAATACATGTATTTAAATATATATATTCTAAAATTCCTAAATAATAGAAAATATAAAAAAAAAATACAAAAAGTCAGGTTCCACCGAGATTTGAACTCGGCTCGCTGGATTCAGAGTCCAGAGTGCAAACAATTACACCATGGAACCGGCTGAGCTAAGAGCTTAACTGTCTCCGTCAAACAGACTCTGAGAAAATCGCATATAACCGATTTGCAAAACCAAAGTGATTCCATAAGTGTTCCGTGAACAAAGTTTTGTACGGAACACTAAAAATAAAATAAGTAAGTAAAAGAGTGGAAACAACCTACTACAAAACGTTTATAATTTAATCCAGGTAGATTTTTGTATGTTTATCTCCAAATATCCATAAAACAGCCAAGAAAATTAAAAAATATCACAGTTCAGTCTGCGCCAACATATTACTAACATTTTTCAGAAAGCTACCTTTTATTTACATTGTAAAAAGCACGAAAGCTATCTCAGACGGACACTATGTCACTTGGCCGCGCGGCCAAGACAGCCCGAAACAGTGCCAAGTCTCCCGCTAAGCCAAATATTGACAGAAAACCGGCGCCATTTTTAAAATAGCGGTTCCATTGTTGATTTAACTGATCTTTTATAAACCTTATAGTCAAGACATAAGGTGGATGATCAGTTAAAAGTGGTGTTATAAGTAACATCGTCGGTTCCCTAACATACGTATCCACATACAACTTAGTATGGCTACTTGGTTATTTAAAAAATAAAATAAAATAAAATAAAATATTTTTATTTCAGAACCATAAAAATTCCATAAAACATTGTTAGTACCATCGTTATAGCTAGGGGTTAGTAAGTACATTAAAATCAAATCAAATCCAAATATAATAAGAATAATAAATAATTAATAATATTGACATAATAACAATGAAATCATGATTCATAGTAAAATAAAAATTAGTTAAAATAATGAATACAAATTGTATTGTAATGAATATTTAAGTTGGGGAACCGACCGTACAAGTAAGTAACCATACGTGAATCTTATTTCAAATCTAGAAATGGTAAACTGGGTTTGGTTTATTATTCATCCGACAACCGATTCGACAACCGGTCTGGCCTAGTGGGTAGCGACCCTGCCTATGAAGCCGATGGTCTCGGGTTCAAATCCTGGTAAGGGCATTTATTCGTGTGATGAGCACAGATATTTGTTCCTGAGTCATGGGTGTTTTCTATGTATCTAAGTATTTATATATTATATATATCGTTGTCTAAGTACCCACATCACAAGCCTTCTTGAGCTTACTGTGGGACTTAGTCAATTTGTGTAATAATGTCCTATAATATTTATTTATTATTATTTATTCATTTACCAGCAATCCCTAACTAAAGCACATTCGATATTATCTTCGATCCAATTTTAAAGCGTGCTTACACTCCTCATAAGCCGCTTTTCTCAAAAACATAGCAAATATAAACCATTTACAATTAAATTCCAAGCATACGCAGTAAACCAACTATCGCTAGCAACAGTTAATCCACAACACTATGTCAGTATCAGCTTAGCCTAATCCCCACATCTCATTCGAAATTCAGCTCTAGAGTGTACATAATGGGGTTTAAATTCGTTGTTCCACATTAGCATGGTGAAATCGAACTGCCAAACACACGGGTTTTGTGGAATTATGCGAGATTTCAGGGTGATTTTTCTTTTACGAGCGCTCGAATTAGTCACTCGAAAATCTGTGAAAACGGCGAATTTATATTTATGAAATACGAGCAAAAGAAATTGGGAATCTAGTGGTATTGACCACTCGTTTTCAATTCCATTAGGATAATTTAAATGCCACGAAATTGAGTGTTCAAAATTCAAAAATTGATTCCATGATCGTGCTACAAACAACGCACACACTGTTAACAGGGGGCGTAAAGCCAGGAAATTAGAAGGAAGGAACGAGAAGGAAGAAAGAATTTCTTAGGATATAAAAGATATGGCACGCCGCACGAAACTAACGACGGAAGATATGACCGTCGCGCGAGTTTTTACCTTTTGTCTGAATTACTCTTTCTTAATTACTTGTGTGTAAAAGTTTGCTCGTCAGGTTCCTCGGCTATATTTTGTTTAGTGATTCGGATGCGATCTGTCCTGGTGACACCTAGAATGCTGAGTCCATTGCTCGCTGATAAATCTTCAATTTGGACTTCTGACTCTCGGTGAGCGACCATGTTTGGGTACCGTATGTTAGGACAGGCAGAATACACATGTCAAAGAGTTTACGCTTTAGTGACATTGCAAGGTCGCCCTTCATTAACTCCTTCATGAACTAGTATCTATCTAACTCATCAGTACAAGAATATTACGAGTCAACCGACATTAAACCCTACTAGCATTCTTCTCAAAATATAGAAATATTGTTTTGCTTATTTTTACTGTTATTTCTAATAAATTTTTGACTTATTAAATTTTACTTAAGAAGTCTACTGTCGAGGACATTACAAATTGTCTTTGAGTTACTCGAGCGTTATTTCCAAATTAGTTTGATAGACACATTTTTTGTAAAAAAGGTAGAAATAGAAGAATCTACAGCCAATTTATAAATAACCAGCCTCCGCGACACGGATTCACGTATTCAATTCATTAATTTTTTAGGGTTCGGTACCCAAAGGGTAAAACGGGACCCTATTACTAAGACTCTGCTGTCCGTCCGTCCGTCTGTCTGTCCGTCTGTCACCAGGCTGTATCTTATTTTTATTTATTTATTTATTTAAGAAACAAACAGTCTTTTATAGTTATATATAGCACAGGAACTTTTCTTAAAACTAGACTTACAGTTTCCTTAATGAAAATATTTTAACATCATGCTTATTAAATTAAGTAGTTTCTACATAGTAAAACAGAGCTATTTGTGCGCGCAAAAACAAAAAACAAACAAAAGAAAAGAAAAATTATGAGAATAAAAACATAAGAGCATTATAACAACCTTATGGTATTGTTTACAACCTGAAATCTCAAGGATTTATTATCTATTAATAAAGAAATTATAAAAAGCAGTAACATCTAATACTGAGATTATTTCTTTATCTTATGAACCGTGATAGTTAGATAACTGTCTATCAACTGATAATTTTCACAGATAATGTATTTCTGTTGCCGCTATAACAACAAATACAGAGATAGAAAAAACAGAATAAAATAAATATTTAAGGGGGCTCCCATACAACTAACGTAATTTTTTGCCGTTTTTATAGATAATGGTACGGAACTCTTCGTGCGCGAGTCCGACTCGCTTTTGGCCGGTTTTTTAAACCCGATTTACGATCTTAGAAATTGTATTTTTTAAACATATTTTAAGATTTTTTACAATATTTAAAGAATACGAGTATACGTTTTATATTTCAAGATCGTAATTTCAACAGTTTCGGCTATAAATTGTATCTTTACAACGACTTGTTTTAAATAAGGTGTATTCAGGTTATTTCGTGCCGTGTCCGAATGTCGGATTATTCCTAAAACAATTATATATGCGTCACGAAGGTGAGGCTGCTAAAACGCTCGCAAAATGTCCCCTACGACTATATTTCGTCTATCACTTATCCCAAAGTGAAAGCCCAATGGTACCGCAGCTAATAGACTGCTATTTGGTGTCCACACCGCAACCGAGCACTCTGTCAAATGACTAATTATTGAAGCCATTGAGAGTTTAGACAGGTGTCCGATCGGCGAGGAACACCGATAAGCGAATAGCGATTCGATTAGCGTGTTTCGCCCTCATGGGCGAATGTTTCTTAAAGAAAACTGGTTGCCAGCAGTGTCAACAGTTATGGTGCAATTACACTAGGTCGTTCTCTGCAAAAAAGCAATGCATCACCTGTTGGTTAACTACCCAGTGTAACTGAATTCTTAGTTACGAACGGTTAATATAGATATCACATGAGATACTTAATAATATGTGTACCAGACTTGCCTACCATGCCAAGCATTGCCATTTACCAAGTAGGCATCTGCCTATATGTTTTTTCCTAATATTATGAAAAGGAAATCGTAGGTTAAGCAAGTTGAAAGTACATTTCGTCAGGTCACAACCAAAAGTAACTAGGTAATTACAAAAAAAAATAAACAAAATCGATTTAAAAAAAAAAAAAAAAAGCATTTATTTCGGACAATATCCATAGGTAAAACAACAAACAATCAAAATATTTACATATAAATTACAAAAAATAAAATAAAAATATGAATTAAATTAAATTAAAAATACGGATAAATTAAATTAACATTATTCATTTCATTAAATCAAAATTATCAATTAAATTACATTAAAATTATTAAATAAATTAAATTAAATTAAAATTATCAATCACATTATATTAAACTAATTACTTGTCGTAGTTGGTATGTGTGTGTATGTGTGTAATTTTGTTTTGGTAATACTACGGTTGACTATGGCTTTGAACTTGTAGTAATTAGAGAGTTTTCGTTGTCACTTTACGATTTACATCCACGTTTCTTGCACAAAAAAATATTAATAGTAGATTTCACGCTCCCGGTCGAGCAACTTCATGTTTTGGTTATAAGTCTACTGATTATTCAAATAAAATACCTTTTTTTAATACAAGTATGGTACAGCATAAATATACCAATACGCCGAAAAACTTAAAGAAACAGAAAATCACATTTCAAGTAAAATATACAGAAAAGTACAAGATGCAAAATACATAAAATGGAAGTGACACATAACATATCACACACCGACTGTGGAATACCTATCATTCATCGTCTCACAATATTTCAGACACTCACGGTGCACAGTTGTCCATCTTCAAGCAAACAAATCACAATCAGCTGTTGATGTCAGGAGCGCATTGTGTAGCGTTAATACTCGAGGGAGCGTTGAATTTCTGCGTGAAAGGGAGCGTGCGCGCCGCTGGCACCGCCAACAGTGGGCGCGTATCGGCCTCAGATTAACTCTGGGAATATGCGGAACGTGCAGTCTAAGCACGAGACTAACGAGATCTAGGCAGTCTGATTCTCCACGTAACATGTGACAAACCAAACGTTAACTAATAATAAAGCGCGTGCGTTTGCCGCATACCAATTTTAAATCAGATAATCAGCTAATGACCGTATATTGTTTTACCCGGCAAACGCGGTAAGCGGATTGACATTTTCCCTACATTCTGTGATCGCATGCGTTCAACGCTGCGTCTATATCTCATAAAACATATTATAGTTACAGACGTTTTGCAGTTACGCCTACGCCCTACTTCTACGAGTAGAGAGTTGTAACCGAGTGCTCCGAGCAAAAACGACTCTAACAGATTAACCGCCATGTGCTTTGACCACACCGTCACCTGCACTCTGTGAATTTAGTGAACGCTCAAAGTTGGTCGCTACGGTTACAGCACTAGTGGCAATCAACTTTTTTTTTTTTAATAGTCTACATTGTGTCTCAATGCTGGGCAAAGGCCTCCCCTGTAAACCGCCACTCGTTACGGCTTTGTGCCTGCTCCCGCCAGTCGCCACAAAATAAGTCCAGGTCGCCACGCCATCTCGTTTTTGGCCTGACTCTACCTCGGGTGATCTGTGGTGCTCATTCGGCCGCTATTCTGGCCCATCAGTCCGGGTGCATCCTACAGATGTGTCCCGCCCAATCCCACTTGAGCTTGGCGGCCTTCAAAACTGGTATCAACAAAATAGACATGTGAAAAGTACTAGCCGTTAGTTTATCATTATTACTCGACAAACGGAAAATAATAGCGTCAGAGAGTTTATCCCGAGTTATTTATGCCATAATATAAATTTATTCATATAAAAATTTCACCACAACCGGAAACCAGAAAAGTTAAATTGCAAGTTACAATAATGTTTTATTAACAGGCCTCTACTGCAATATTATGGTACCAACGAGCTGATTTGATGATGGAGACAGGAGGTGGCCATAGGAATAGGAAAACAACGCAACCTATTTTTGTGTTAGAATTATTTCGATGAGTTAAGCCCTCGTAAGCCGGAACGCAGATCCGGAAAATCCTATTAGGAAAAAATAATACCTTCACACGAGAGGTTAAGTCGCCTGTTGAAAGAAAAGTATAGCCAGCAATAAATAAATGTTTAAAATATTAGGTATAGAGATAGGTAACGTATAAATTTAACTATTCTATAAACAATACTGTTGTGGGTAGTTATTATTTGTACATGGTACCCGCATTCATGGGAAATAAACAGTTGCTGTTTTACATTGACGTGTTTCATTACATGGTGGCAGCGGTGTTAGTTATTTTAAACGTTTTTGTGCTGCAACAGTTAAAAATAAGTGCAAGTGCAGTGCCCAAACACCGTACGACCTCAGATAACTTGTTGTTGTGTGTACGATAGTGCTATTAGTGTAGTTAAAACATGGAACACGCCAGACCACCGCCGGAGTTAAATATGGAGGGCGGTCCCGCTACACGGGCTGATGCGTGGAAAAGGTGGAAACAGCAATTCCTACTTTTTGTGAAGGCCTCCGGTGTGAGCAGCGAGTCCGCCGGAGTACAAGCCAGCCTGCTCGTTAATCTGATCGGCCCAGAGGGTTTCGATGTGTATCAAACATTTACATTTGACGCCGACTCGGATAAAGACGACGTGCAGGTCATTATTAAAAAGTTTGATGAGTATTTCGGGGCCAAAATAAACACAACGTTATTGAGGTACAAATTCTTTACACGTAACCAGGAAGAAGGCGAATCGATTCAGGCGTATGTAACAGCGCTGAGGCTGTTAAGTAAGAACTGCAATTTCGGCAATCTGGGAGACGATTTGCTGAAGGATCGCATCGTGTGTGGCGTTCGGAATGTCACCGTACGAGACAGGCTTCTCCGCTGTGACGACTTGGATTTAGACAAAGCTATTCAGTTGTGTCAAGCCGAGGAAGCTTCCAAGGAAAGTGGTAAACAATTAAGTGTCCCGAGTGAGGGTCCCAGTGCACAGGTACATGTTGTGGAGCGACGACGGGCGCGCGGCGGCGCTCGGGTTGCTCGGCGCGGCGGCGGCGGCGGCGCGGTCGGCGAGCGGCGCGCGCGCGGCGGCGGGCGCGCACTGCCCGGCCCGGCGGCGGCGCAGCGCCAGTGCGCCGGTTGCGGCGGGACGCGCTGCGCCAACCAAGAATGCCCGGCACAGTATGTAACATGTTTTTCTTGTGGTCACCGTGGACATTTTGCTCGTATGTGCAGATCTCGGTTCGTTAACGATGACAATGGGGTGAAACGAGTGTATGAAATACAAAAAAATGGTTCCGCGGCTAGCGATTCCGATGAACTTGAACCGTTTTATATGGACATGGTTTCCAGTTCGAGTGGTAGAGGGCGCTGGACGGAGACGCTGTTTTGTGAACACGGGTCTGAAAATTTTAAACTCGACTCGGGAGCAGACTGTAATGTTATGTCTTTTGATAGATTTATATCTCTAGGTTTCGACGTAAATATGTTGAAGACGCCGGAAGCATATTTTGAGTCGTACTCTAATCACGAAATTCCAATAAAAGGTATCTGTGACTTAGTATGGTGGTATAAGAATAAAAGTTATAACTTGCCATTTGCTATTGCTGATATGAAAGTTAAAAGCGTGTTGGGACGAGACTCATGTGAAGATATGGGTTTAGTAAAAAGAGTTAATACCATACAACTTGATGATTATTCAGATCTATTCACGGGTTTAGGGTGTCTGCCAGGTAAATACCATATTGTTGTAGATAAAACAGTGCCGCCGGTCATAAGCGCTACTAGAAAAATCCCATTAGGCCTGAGAGATCGATTGTCTGATGAACTCAAAAACATGGAACGGATGGGGGTAATTAGGCGAGTAACGCATCCTACTCAATGGGTGCACCCCCTAGTTTTGGTCGCAAAAAAGAACGGCGGCATACGCATATGTCTTGATCCGCGCGAGCTAAACGTGGCGGTACGGCGCGCGCACTACCAGCTGCCCTCGCTCACCGAGCTGGCCACGCGCTTGCGCGGCGCCACCTACTTCTCGGTGCTGGATGCCAACTCGGGCTTCTGGGTCGTACAGCTGGACGACGAGAGCGCCGACCTATGTACGTTTGCCACACCATTCGGTAGATGGCAGTTTTTACGTTTACCTTTTGGTATTAATTGTGCTAGTGAAGTGTTTCATGGTAAGATGCGGCAACTTTTGGAAGATTTAGAGGGAGTAGATAGCTTTATCGATGACATAATCGTATGGGGAAAAACTAGGCGCGAGCATGACGAGAGGCTAGGCGCGCTTTTGAATAGAGCTAGAGAGATTAATCTTAAATTTAATAAGCAGAAATGTAAAATAGGGGTACGGTCAGTAACGTATTTAGGGCATATTTTCGATGCAAACGGAATGCGGCCCGACGATAACAAGATTAGGGCAATAAAAGAGATGCCGACGCCACACGACAGGAAAAGTTTGGAAAGATTTTTGGGGGCAGTGAATTACCTATCTAAATTCATTCCAAACCATTCACAACGTGCGGCACCGTTAACAAATTTGCTAAAAAAAGATAATGACTGGCGATGGGAGCAGAGCGAGCAAAAGGCATTCGAAGATTTAAAAGCAGTCGTGTGTGGGGCGGGGGTATTGGCTCTGTACGATGTGGAAGCGCCGGTGCTGCTGTCGGTAGACTCGTCGCGCGACGCCCTGGGCGCGGTGATCATGCAGGGCGGGCGGCCGGTGGAGTTCGCTTCGCGCACGCTCACCGACGCGCAGCGCCGTTACGCACAGGTGGAGAAAGAGCTTCTGGCGATAGTGTTTGCGTGCGAGCGCTTTCATCAGTACATTTTCGGTAAGGAAAAGGTAGTGGTAGAATCAGACCATAAACCCCTGGAGAGTATCTTTAAAAAGCCGTTAATGTCTGTCCCAGCACGCTTGCAGCGCATGTTACTGCGATTACAGCACTATGACTTACATGTCACGTATAAACCAGGAAAATACATGTATATTCCAGATACCTTGTCTCGTGCCTCGCTGCCGGATCTTTACAGTGACGATGTGCATAAAAACAATATATGTCAGGTAAAATTAATCGTGGATAGCTTACCAATGTCTAATAACAAACTTTCACAAATTAAAAAAGAAACTAAACGTGACTCTGATTTTTTAAAATTGAGCGAATACATAAATAAAGGTTGGCCAGATCACAAATCTGAGGTTGTGAGTGAATTAAAATTGTACTGGTCATTTAGAGAAGATCTATTTATAGTGGATGGAGTAATATTTAAAAGCAACTTAGTGTTAGTACCGCGAGTGCTAAGAGCGGAAATGCTCGAAATTATCCACGAGGGTCACATGGGTATAGACCGGTGCAAGCGGCGCGCGAGGCAGGTCGTGTTCTGGCCCGGCATCACGCAGGATATCGAGGCGTTCGTGAAGCGCTGCCGCACCTGTCAGGAGAGTTTAAACGCTCCCGCGAGAGAGCCACTAATCCCAGTTGAGATTCCTGAGCTGCCATGGCAAAAAATCGGATCCGACATATTTGAGTTAAAAAAGAAATACTTTTTAATAATAGTAGACTACTACTCTAACTATATAGAAGTATGTAATTTGCCAAATATAACATCTAACGTAGTAATACAAAGCATGAAAGAGGTTTTCTCGCGCCATGGTATCCCAGAAACCCTAATTAGTGACAACGGAACGCAATACAGCAGTCGGGAATTTAAAATGTTTGCTAGACAATGGGGGTTTAATCATGTCACGTCGTCACCAAACTATGCTCAGTCGAACGGTAAGAGCGAACGTGCAGTGCAGACAATAAAATCTCTTCTTAAGAAAGCGATTAATACAAACGGGGATTTTTATTTAGCCTTATTAAACTATCGTAATACTCCTAGGGATGGTTTAAGCTCTCCTGCACAGCTTCTGATGGGTCGTCAACTTAAATGTAAGCTCCCGGTGCACCCTAGGTGATTAACCCCGCGGCCAATTGACTCATCAGAACATTCGACAATGTTGCGTAATCAAATAAAAACAAAAGAATATTTCGATAAACACACAAGGGTACTTTCTTCGTTAAAGGCAGGCGATGAAGTTGTATGTATAGACGGAAAGGCGAGAACTCGAGCAACCGTTGTAGGTAACGCCGAAACGCCCCGATCATACATAATAGAAAATAAGTTAGGTGGTAGGTTTAGGCGCAATCGACACCATTTAATTAAGTGCGAAACTAGTACTAACGCACCGTCCTCGGATTCGATGCAGCCAGCGCCAGCTGATGCCGACGACGAGTTCAAGGACGCGTGCGAAGAAGTAGGTCAAACAAGAGAATGTAAAACTGAACCTAATGTCGTAAACAATAAGGTTGATAGCGGCAGTAGGCCTTCTGTTATAATGACTCGTAGTCGAGCCAAACTTATTAATCAAAAATAATTATAACTAGCTTAAATCTACATTTATATTATATTAGATATTTACAAATAAATAAATAAACAGTTCATTTTATTTTCTTTTGAATTATAATACAAGGGGTAACTGAGTCTTGTTAGTAAACATGTTTCGATCGCATGTTATATACAACGTGTCCCAAAACTCAACGATAAGCCGGCACCAGAGGATGGAGCTGCTTATGATTAGTCGAGAAAAAATAAGGAAAAAAATATATCTCAATTATTTTAGAAATTACAGAAAAAAAATGAAATTCATTGAAAATCGACATCCCTAATGGTATTTTTAACGACCATGTCTACAAATATTCAAATATTACTGTTTTTTATTTTGTTTTTGGAAACTTCAGTAGCCCTGCTATCTAACACAGTTCTTAAAAATACCAAAATACATGTAGTTTTTACACAAAAAATAATCAAAATTCATTTTGTCCCTACAATTTTGAAAGATTGTTTCTTACAGTCCACTTTCAATCATCATGGTGTAAAAAAATAGTATCGACACCACTATGGCAATTATTTTCAAAAGTTGACGCAACTAACCAAGATTCCAAAATGGTATAATACTTTGGGAAACCTAGTCACAACAAAAAACAACGAATTTTTAAACAAGAACCGACATTTTTAAATGTTGATATTAATCACTTTTGAAAAGGGTTGTTGTTGCAAGTTTTAAAATTTCAATGGAAAATGTGGGTAGTTAATACAATTTTCAAGTCAGTACACTCTGATCCTTTGTTCGCTGTGCACCGTTCCGTATTAATTGATGTGGCTCTCATACTAACAACTCTTGGCTTTGCTTTTTGGACTGGTGATCTGCAAACTGTACTGACCTGGCATTATTTTGGACTGTGATTGTGTTTTGTGTATTGGACTTTTTCCGTATTCTGGATTGTTCAGCGTTTATCATGCCGCTACCGTACACACCGTTGGAATACGCTAATATGCATCTCATTTATGGAGAATGCCGATGCAATGCTAACGCTGCTAGCAGATTGTATCGAGAAAGGTACCCAAATGTTCAAAGACATCCGGATTATCGAGTGTTTATTAATGTACATCAAGCCTTTGCGGAAGGTCGTTTACCATTTGACAGGAGACACACTGGAAGACCTAGATTGGAACGCGATGAAGAAGTTCTCAATGAAATAGAAAACAATTCAACTACCTCGGTACGTGCCATAGAACTAGCTACGGGAATACCAAAAAGTTCTGCACATCGAATTCTAAAACGTCACAGACTTCACCCATATCACTACAGGCGTGTGCAGACGTTACTACCGCGGGACTATCCACATCGGGTCGCATTTTGCCGTGCGATGCTGCAAAAGCACAGGGAAGATCCCCAATTCTTAGACAAAGTTCTATGGTCGGATCAATCAACCTGCAAGAAAGATGGCTATTCAAATCTACACAACTTACATAGTTGGAGCAATGAAAATCCGCACTTGATGAGAGAAGACAAATCTCAGTATCAATTCAAGGTTAACTTATGGACGGGCATCTTAAATGGAAATGTAATTGGACCCTTTGAGTTACAAGGAAACCTTAATGGTGATGGCTATTTGACCTTTTTACAAAACGACTTGCCTGAATTATTAGAAGACGTGCCTTTACGTGATTTACAAAACATGTGGTTTCAAAATGATGGTTGCCCAGCTCACTATGCCCGTGCAGTGCGAGAATACTTAAACCAAGAGTATCCAGGGCGTTGGATCGGGCGACTTGGTCCTATCTTGTGGCCACCCCGTTCGCCCGACCTGAACCCCCTGGACTTCTTCTACTGGGGCTGTCTTAAAGACAAAATCTACTCAAAACCCATAGCAACATTGGACGAGCTTCGCCAAAAAATCACACAAGCTGCGGATCATATCAATGGTAGAAGATATGCACGACGGATAAAACGATCATTTCTAAGGCGATGTCATGTCTGTATTAATGCCGGTGGCAGGCAATTTGAACATTTACTGTAGTATTAATAATGTAGTAAATGAATTTAAAAAAAAGGAAAAAAAATTGTACCATTTCTTTGCATTTATTCAACATTTTTCAACAACAAAAATCCTTTTTTGGGTACAGTAAAAGTGATTACCGCCAACATTAAATAATGACGATTCTTGTTTAAAAATTCGTCGTTTTTTTTTGGGACTAGGTTTCCTAAAGTATTATACCATTTTGGAATCTTGGTTAGTTGCGTCAACTTTTGAAAATAATTGCCATAGTGGTGTCGATACTATTTTTTTACACCATGATGATTGAAAGTGGACTGTAAGAAAAAATCTTTCAAAATTGTAGCGACAAAATGAATTTTGATTATTTTTTGTGTAAAAACTACATGTATTATGGTATTTTTAAGAACTGTGTTAGATAGCAGGGCTACTTAAGTTTCCAAAAACAAAAAAAAAACAGTAATATTTGAATATTTGTGACATGGTCGTTAAAAATACCATTAGGGATGTCGATTTTCGATGAATTTCATTTTTTTTCTGTAATTTCTAAAATAATTGAGATATATTTTTTTCCTTATTTTTTCTCGACTAATCATAAGCAGCTCCATCCTCTGGTGCCGGCTTATCGTTGAGTTTTGGGACACGTTGTATGTACTTACTTATTATTATTCTGAAAGTCAGTAATATCAGATGACATTTTTTTTGTGTGTGTAAAGTATTATAAGTATTGTACCTATATCTACCTATATGGGGAAACCATGTCATGTTGCACATAATTATGTAAAGGAGTATTAGGTATTATGTATGTCATATCTTTGGGTATCAACAAAGATCTAACATGCTGATAAAACAACAAAACAAGTGAATAGTTGCCTTCCTACGAATACCATTTAAGTATTTACCATCGAAGTCTCACTTACATGATGATCTGTAACCCTTATTACTATGAAATAAGGTCTTTTCATGATCGTTTAAGAGTGTTCTCGTATGTAAGTAGGAAACCTTGTAAACTAGACGGATAAGTATTGAATATAAATATTTTTATGTAACGATATTTTAAGGGGAAGGAGGTTGTTGTAGTCAAGTTTTAGAAATGTAATTTCGTATTTAGGTTTTATAAGACTACTCCTATCTACTTGTGTTCATGCCTAGGTTTATGAAAATAATGTAAAGTTGGATACTTATACTGTATAACTTTTTGGTGTTGGGTTTTATTCCTTTTGGGGGAGATGTTGTGGGTAGTTATTATTTGTACATGGTACCCGCATTCATGGGAAATAAACAGTTGCTGTTTTACATTGACGTGTTTCATTACAAATACTAAAACGATCAACGTTCGTGACTGCGATTGCTACTTTATTCATTTGGTTTAAGACACATTCGTCAGATTCCTTTTTCGTCAGGTTAAATTATAGCCTGTTTTTTTCGGACGGAAACGGAATTCCTCTTTGGACGGAAAAAACTTTGGAATTATTCTGTGATATATGCTTTACCAGTGGATGGAACAATTTAAACAATTCCTTTATAACTTAACTAGACCGCGGGGCTCCTATATTTGGGCGATTTGCCCTTCGAGCATCTGAAGCTACTTAACGAACCTAACGTACCTATTGATTTAGCATGACGTTCGTAATACATTACACTTTGGGGAAAAAAGCGTAGGTATATAGGTAGGTTAGGTTCGTTAGGTAGTTTCAGATGCTCGAAGGGCAAACAGCCCAGAAATAGGAGCCCCGAACGGGGCTCCGTCTAGTTAAGTTGTGAGCAAAATGTTTATGGAAAAGAAACAGTGCGGTTTTATCCTGACGAAAAAGGAATCTGACTAATGTATCTTAAATCGCTACTCGGTTGCTACTCTTAATATCTGTAGCAGACGGTCTTCCTACTTACAAATGTATAAATTTCATTGTGTCTATATGTAACTAGCAAGTTTACGACTTAGTAAATGGGAACATGTTAATACTCCCATTCAAACTTTCAAAACTTCCTCAGTAAAATGGTTTAAGTAATTATTTGTTTGTTTGGAGGCGACAAAATACAACAGAGGTTTATTAAGTTTTATGAATGAGGGGAAGAGTATTTCATTAAATATAAGCTTCAATATCTCTTGTGTGCTAAATTTCATAATGAAATTCTTTGTTATTATGTTTGGATGTATTTGTATACCAAAAACAAACATACCTAAGAATATAAATTGTGTATTTCTATAACGTATATAAGTTTTGAACAAATATTGCAAGTTTAGTTTAGAAATGCTACATTTGTTCTACGACTGTCAACATGATTTGTGATATTTGTTAGCTGTCCGGAGTTTGTTTGAACAAGCAATGTGTTACAAATATCTGCATCCGGGGATTCCGGGGCTGACAGGTGACGTAATAGGGTTTTCATATTTTGTGGTTGTCAACTAAAACCTGGGGTAATCCACATTTTTTTCCGAGCCAAGTCTACTTTTTAATTTAAGTAATTAAAAGTACCCTCGCCCTTGGGTGAGGAAATGGTTTTCCGTTGTTTTTTATAATGTATGTATGCCAAAAACTAGACCATAAATTCTTGTGGTTTTTAAGGAAATTAAAATTGATCGATTGATTAATGTATTTACTGGTAAAATTGTTATTTTACATGTTAAGATTACATTAAAAATGTACATAATAAGATTAAAATAACTAATAATATTTACAAAAGATAACATTTACAACCAAATCTTTATATTAATTAAAAACATCTTTATTTTTTTATTAACGAAATTACCCAATTTCCCTCTGATGATTGATTTGGTTGATTTGCCTTTTTAAATAAATACTCTTGTATATATTTGTTAATAAATGTTAAAATATTAAGTACGTGAAACTTTTATTAGATCAATTGATGATGAATAAAATTATTATTTTCTTTACAGTTGCACTTACGACTTCCTGGAGATCACAGAGATAGGAGAGAACGCTACAGATGAAGACTGGCTGCATGACCACCACGGCTTGTCAGCTGACAACGAGGTAAAACTAAATACTTCAAATTCAAAATTCAAAAAATTATTCTGCAATTAGGCCTCAAGGGCTCTTTTACAAGTCAATACAACATTTATAGTAACATCATATAGTGACATGAAAAATACATAACAACATTTATAAATACAATAGCCAATACCTGGGTAAACATTACATTATAATAATCTTAAAATAATTACTACAAAACAACAAAGGTATATAGTCTCTATGGTTAAAAATACATTAAATCTGGAGATGTAAAAGGCCCCAATGTCAGGGTACTAATACTAATAAAATTTGGAGGTGTAAAGTCTCTCCAAGTGTCAGAATGAAATTTACTGCGCGTCTGGACTGTTAAGCTAGCAGTCTCATTGACTAATGCTACAGAAGACATATGTAACTAGTATGTTATATAGTGTTGAGTTGCTCACTCGTGAGGCACCTCATTTGTACCACTCATTTAGTTAAATTGTCGCAGAACTTCACACCGCATAAATGTCATACATCACTCCTCAATTAATTTTACTCATTTACTCGCGCGCATCACACACAGCTCTTACCACTCAAACCATTCAAACACTTCAAATTTGAAAAAAAAACTCTCAGCCTTTCAAACTCACTCGCGTTCCTCACAACTCGCAAGAGAGTCGCGAGGCGCTCGGTGCTCGCCGACATTCAAATGAAGAAATGAGTCATTGACGTCATCGCATTCATCGCTCACACTATCAACTGCCCAACTACAAACCTTATTGCAAGGACAAAAGGTCCACCGAGAAATGCGTTGTGTTTATTCACTCGCCTCACTGTGACATCCCTCAAAAATCCTTTCAAAACAAGGGCCTGACACTCTTTGATAGAGAAAGATAGTCTTATTGCGATTCCTATAAGAGGAAAGAGAAAATAGTGCAATGCTTTGTCTTTATCACCGACCGGGTTTTTTTTCATGGTCGGGTTATGGCAGCTTAGGAAGGAGGCTGATGGCGATATACAGAAATTTATAAGAGTGAAAGAGACAAAATCCCGTAAGATGCCATACATTAAACTGTCAATCATATTGTCAAGAGTGCTAGTAAACAAAGTGGTTTTCTTATTGTAGAAGTTTTATAAAGTGAATGATTGTGTTTATTGAGTATTTAATGGAGGTGTAAGAAGTTTTTACGTACAATTAACATGGTGGGGTGTTCAGTGGTTGCCTACAAAAGCAATAGCTTGCGAAAATAAGCGGGTGTAACATTTTATGCGTAAGTACAAGTTTTTCGTATTTTGATCATGTATTTCTTTCTCAAATCTCTCAGGAACAAAGTTACTGAGTTACATCATTAGTTGGATTATGAAAAACTTTATAAAATAGGAGATATCAGTAAATTATTGCTAAAAATAAAACAGAAAGTTTGGTTATGTAAACCAGTCAAATTCAGTAGTATTTTATTTAGGGTTGCAATCAAATAGAAAAAAAGTCCCCTGCAATTACCCCATATTTCGGGAGTTTTAAGCTATTTGATATTTCCAGCTTTCCGACGGAGGATAAAATTGTTAAAGAATGGATTGCGGGAACTGGAAAATCAAATTGGATGCCTCACAAATACTCGCGTATTTGTTCCAAACATTTTGAACAACATTGTGTCCGCAAACTGGGAAAACGAACTTTCATCGAAAAGTTTTCTTTTCCAACCTTGTTCATAGAGTTCATACACGTAAGTTGGCTGTTATTAAATAAGTAATAGTAACAAGTGGGAATACCTAACCGTTACACTATAAGAGACCACAGACTTACACTATTAGAGTTGGTACATCTTAACAAAGGTCTCACAGTGTTTTGAAGTATTTATTTGGGTTCTTGGTACACGGGTCGTCTATGGGTTTTAATAGTATTAAACTCTAACAAATTATTGGGGGTAATTACTGGGAATTAAAAATCCTACCCATTACCAGTGAGAATTTTATTTTCCAGTAGTTACCAGTGGTAAAAGGTGGGAATAAAATTAGTGTAACCACCTGTGGTAAAAGGTGGACAAAAGTTCCTAGTAGTTACCACTAGTAATAACTTGGTGGTAACTAGTAGGAATAACCCGTTGTACTATTTATTAAGACCACAGACTTAAATTTTTAAATTATTTCTTTGGAGGCTTGGTACATGGGATTACGGATTATATGAGTATTAAACTCTAAAATAATGTATTTATTAAAATTGATTAATACTATCCCGCAGGAGAGGAGAGAGAAAATTATTTTCTTCATAAACCTTTATCAATTTTTTTCATTCCACTGATCGACAGCTAAAGAGCACCATGTCGTCGGCGTTACTTATGTTTGTAATTTTAACCACCGGTTGAACAGCCAATCATGGTGCTGCTGAGCTCGACAATCAGCGGATTAACATCAATGATAAACAGTCGTAGAGTAGTCCTCCACACTGAGCTCTTTAACCGTTCGAGACTACCTAACGGAGCTAATATAACAAAAATTTTCTAACGGTGTGTTTCAGAACCAAAATAGCACTCTCAGTAGGGCATTATCGCGAGAAGAAATCTAATCAACTTATTTCTAAAATATATAAATTTAATGTTTTCCTACTCATAATCACGAGCTCCTTCGATCTTACTAGAAGAATAAAAGCGTCCAAAATTTTACGTTTAGTGTTTGAAATATGGTAACGGATTGGTTACAATATTTCAAACACTTTGTACGGCGGTTACAAAATGGAGAGTAGGTAAAATCACTGAAAATTTTGGGACATTTCCTTTCTCCTACCTTATTTTCTTTAAAGAGCTCGTTATTCTGAGTAGGAAAAAAATAAAATTTTCCTACGTTAGAAAAAAAATCGATTTCTTCTCGCGAAAATGCCCAGTAATCACACCAGCTCAAAAATCAAATTATGTATCACCTAACACTGCGTATCTACAGAGGTGTCGCTCAAGCACACCGTCAAGAACCTTCGCTGCAATAGGGTTGTTTCCATTTTGAAATGCTTGTATTATATAATTATTTACCAAATTATGGCCTAAAATTCAATTTATTTGTGTTGTTCTCAAGTAAAAGGTACCGCATTGTCGCTTATCATAAGGACGCTCTTACAGGTTATTCGTATAGAGAGCAAGCAAATTGTATCCTTATGGTAAGCGACTATGTGGTACCTTTTACTTGAGAACGACACATTTAATTATTATTTCTAGTAAGTACAGTTATAATAATATAAGTTTTGAATAAAGAAATTACCTTTTTTGATAGTTTATCCTTTTTTTTATTCCTACAATCACCTAATCTTATATCAACTCAAAACTTCATATAGGTAAGTAAGGCTTACGTACAAATTACTACAAAAACAAATAATCCGGTATGTTCGCGATTTCTCTTGCGATACTTCGCAAGTTAGGGAGTCAAAATGGCGACTCACTCATTACGTAATTTAAGTACTTGTTGCATCGTTTTCCTATTACATTTTAGGGTAATTTTTTGCGACCATGGTATCCCCATATTATGATGTCATGATGACGTCATATATGTCTTTCTCTTACCCCTGGTCGCTCGGCTTCTTGTCTAGTTATATTGTATGTCTATGTTTCAAAATGAAACAATGAATTAGATTTACCGAAAGAGGGAGTGAGACAGACACGCGCCGTGCTTCAATAACACCTCATCGAAAATACGTTAAAAATGAAACACGAAAGAAAACAAGCGTAAGCGTCCGCAAGCTTACATACATATTACGTCATTTTGATCCTAGCATTGCTAAGTTACTTGTCAAAAGCGAAAAATCTAAGTCATCAAAGAACCTACCGAAGAAAGTTTTTTCTCTCTGTCGCACTTGTAATTTCATACGTAAGTGCGACAGCAAAGCAAAACTTCGTGGTTCGCGGTAGGCCTCCATATTTGTTAGCTATTATTGTACTAACGCGCATACCAGTATAACCTGACCTCAAGACTCATATTGCTGGTGTCATGTATAATCTGAATCAATTAGACTGGACAGTGAAATGGTTACTTGATAAGCGATTGAAATGCCAACCAAGTCTCACTGGGCATTTACGAAGCTAGCTTAGTTAGAAACAGTTATCGTTTAAGAGACCAAAATATTATTTAAATTATTGAAATATAATATAGTGGCGTACACAAAATATGATATTTTACATTAGTTTATTAATAAAAAAGTAAATATAATTTGTATAGGTGAAATAAACATGTACATTTTAACGATTTGAATTTGTAATACTTTTTGTTAACGTGCTTCGTATAGTATTTCGATCATTTATGATTTTGACATATTTATAGTACGAGAAACTCGAAAAAGTTGTTCGTAATCTTTAGTTGTGTTTTATAAATAGTGATCAGTGACCATTCTTATAATTATACCAAAATAACAATATATTAACATTGTTTTCGCGATAAAATATACCTGTGGGTCTTTCTTTGTGTCTTTTGCATACAAAAATCAAGTGTATATTACACGCCGGTGGCATTACCGCGCGAACGTTATTGAGGCTTTCGTTTGTTATCATATTACAATGCTATTATTACTGATAAATTATGAGGTGGTAAGTTAGTAATTTCTATATAATAATGGTACAAAAAATATTGGATTTGTTCTCCTTAGTTTGTTAATTGTTTGTCTGGCAGTTTATGGTTAGTATTTATTTCAATATATGAATGTTAAACTTAAAATGATATCAAGTAGCAAGGATTGATACTGAACAATCTAACAATAAAAATAATAAACTGCTAAATTAGAACAAGTTTCATAAAAGCATCATATTAAGTTGCAATAGGATGTATGTACTTTAACTCCTTAGTTTGATTCTTAAATGTATGTCTTCTGTTGTTAAAAGTTCTGTTTTAAACCTCCAGAATTGCACTCCAAGTAAATATTTAAAAGGAAGTTTAGCAATGCCTAAATATGTATTTACATTAAATATGGTTTGCTGCCATTGGAGTTGATGGAATATTCGATGCTGCAAAAGTGCTAGTACCTCTCCTCATTTGAAGTAAGACATTGTAACACCTCATTTTAGAGAATGAGGTACTCATACAAACTCATTTTAAATTGATGTCCTACCCATCACTAATGTTATAGCTATACTTCCCATAGTTATAGCTATATACATTTTTTTATACTACGTCGGTAGCAAGCATGCATACATACTGATAGTAAGCACTGTAAGCAGTCTCCGTAGCCTACGGACGCCTGTAACTCCAAAGGTGTTACTTACGCGTTGCTGACCCTAACACTCCGCACCTTCGTCGAGCTCTGGCAACCTTACTCACCGGCAAGCACACAACACTGTGGAGGTATTTCCCCAGCTGGGCTCTGCTCTAAATCTGGAATGACATCCGCTGTGCTGTGCCCTGCCACTCAAAGAAAGATGACATTCACAGTGCCCATTCCTCTCTTTTGGACTTAATTTAAGGACATACCCGCATCCACAACATATAAAAAGAAACTTACTTCTGTCCGGGACTTTTTGTGCATAGAATGATTTGCTCAATAAAAACTCCTCTGGCCTTCTTTGGGATACACAGTATCTCCATAGAAAATTTCATGTAGATCGGTTCAGCAGTTTAAGCGTGAAGAGATAATAGACCGACAGACAGACAGTCACTTTAATATCAGAACTATCAATAATACACTTAACTATTCAATGGTAGATCTTATGTAATTGCAATAAGGTTTACGAATGGTCAGCTAACTCTGTCAAATCCTACTGACTGCGCCAATCAAGATCACCCGTATGTACACCTAGGTAGAATCTTGGAGAAACGAATCCAAAATATTGTACCCAACACCTACGTATGTGACCCAATATTCATTTGTAAATAAATCATTCATTCATTCGTATTAGGCTGTGTTTTCACAAATGTGCGAGGACGTGTAACGAGGGATGTGTTTTTCAGAACCAATAGTATCACTGCACGCAGAGGGAAGAAAACAAATGAAGTGATTCTATTGGTTCTTACCAAACACATCCCTCGCTACGCATCTTCGCACATACCTGGTCGAAACGCAGCCTTAGCCAGGAGTGTCACAACGGTCCCAAATAACGAAGTCGATTCTTCTAATTCGCCATTAATGTGTTACCAAAAAATGTACTTCCCTAAACCTGATTGAGACAATATCGATCACGTTTTATGTCAAAGAAAGTAAAAAGAACCCTCTCTTAAGCTTAAATTCTCACGTCAATAGGTATTGGCTTCGCTAAATCCCTGTTTGTTTTATAAGCACGTCCCACGGGTTAGAACTGAGCAGCATTCACACTACAAAATCTTAACTTGATACTTTTTTAATGAAAACTATAGCGAACGATAAAACCATTAAGACGTTTTTGAGTAACCGCAAAAAGTTCTTCCTCCTTAGTAAAACGACGTACAAAGAGCTACGATGGTCCCTTTTTAGGGTTCCGTAGCCAAATGGCATAAAACGGAACCCTTATAGTTTCGCCATGTCCGTCTGTCTGTCTGTCTGTCCGAGACTTTGCTCCGTGGTCGTTAGTGCTAGAAAGCTGAAATTTGGCATGGATATATAAATCAATAAAGCCGACAAAGTCGTACAATAAAATCTAAAATTTTTTTTTTTTAGGGTACCTCCCCTACACGTAAAGTGGGGGTGAAATTTTTTTTTCGCTTCAACACTAGAGTGTGTGGTATCGTTGGAAAGGTCTTTCAAAACTAATGGGGGTTTTCAAGAAACATTTTTTGGTAAAGTGAATATATTCGGAGATAATCACTCCGAAAGAAAAAAAAATGTGTCCCCCCCCCCTCTAACTTTTGAACCATAGGTCCAAAAAATATGAAAAAAATCGTGGAAGTAGAGCTTAAGAAAGACAATAAATGAAAACTATAGCGGACATGATTAGTTTAGCTGTTTTTGAGTTATCGCAAAAAGTTTTCCCTTCATAGTAAAAAGACTTATTTTAATTAGGTACTGATTATGCAAATTTGCCTATTGGTTAACAATTTACTATACTTTAAGCTCCAGTTTAGCTTATTGTGACGGAAGAGTAACTACGGATCCCTACACTGAGCGTGGCCCGACATGCTCTTGGCCGGTTTTATTTTATTTTTATTATAAAGTGATCAGCGATTGGCCCTAGTCACACCTGATGGAAAGCGAAGACAGAGCCTAAGACGGAGCTCACCGGTTCAGTAGTAGCCTATTCACTCTTGCTTTAAAGAAACCGAGATCATATTTATCAGGCAATACAGATGGTCGGAGCGCATTTCATTCTTTAGGCGTCCGTACCAAAAAGACCGCAAACCGTTTCGTGCGAACAAATGGAATGTTTACTACGAACGGGTGCATTCGTTCCCCACGCCTGGAATTCCGATGATGGAAAGGGGAAGGTGGGATCAGGTCGTGCAGTTCCTGTGCGCTCTCCCCGGATTGTATCCTTATAATGTAGATGATACTTACTATTAATAGCCCCCATTTAAAGCAGTCTATTATGATAGAAAGGTAACTACGGAACCCTACACTGTGCATGACATTTATGGCACAACAGATCATGTTCAAAATAATTTCACTTGATACGTTATTGATTATGATACTAACTTCACACGACAGCATCATGTATTTCTAAATATATATATTTTCTGTTTTCTGGAAATGCCAATGATATTGCGCTTGTGTCTTCTCGGGGCTAGATTCGAACCGGTAGTAGTTTTTGACATCCGTAAGTGTTCAATTAACAAATATAGATTCTCATTTGTAGTTTGCACGATTCAGCCTACATTTCGTGCGGACCAACAAGCGAGTGAGTTTCGTATCATATCAATAAAAAAATATGTTTATATTTTTTAAAGTCTGAATTGGCCTCTAAGGTGTAACTCAAGGGACGATATTCTACCGCTTTATCTTCGTACCAGCTTTATCAACTTGAGTTGGGGGATGGGGGTGGTTTTGATGTAAACAAGTTGTTGAAAGGTGTCGTTCACATTTTCACATATGTGTATTGAGTGCCTGGTGGAACTGTGTGTACTATTATTTACTGTCAACTTAAGAATGATTGTATTCGTACAATTCGTACACTTGCCTTCAAGTGGTTAGAAATAATGTCACAGAATAAGTAACAATATTTCACGCTAATGTGTCAATTTTAATTTTATGAATAGGCATCGAGTGCGGCGCCTGAAGGCGTGTTCTGATTATAATAACAGATTATGAATTTGATTCTACCTCCCTAAGGCGTGTAAAGAAAAAGTAAGGAAGATTCACACGCCTCTGTAGCTCAGTTGGTTAAAAGCGATCGAAACGGTGTTCCGATAGGTCGCAAGTTTAAGTCTTGTCCAAAACGGTGAATTTTTCCTTTAATATGAAAATGATGGTCGCTTTTGTATATCGGTCTTTTCAACAGGTATGGGAAGAATCCGAGACCCTCCTCCCCGAATCAGACGCCATAAGCGCAGGCTGGTTGCGTGACGGCGTTTTCCCCTCGCGGCGTCTGTGCGGTGATTGGACAGCCAAACTCAAGCTACTCCGCTACCGGTCGCGCGGGAACGCCCTGCGCATACGCTTCCGTGCTGATCACGAGCGCCATCTAGCGGGGTTTAAGGCCAAGGTTGCTGTCGCTGACTGTGAGTACATACGCTTAATTCACTTTTGAGAGACCCCACACTTGCATTTTCTAAGCGTCAGCGTCTAGTCTACTCTATGGCTGCTGCTCGACGAAACTGCGCAGTGACACCATTTTCCATAGCGCCGACTCGACACCGACGCTCAAAAGACGTTAGTATGGGGTTTATTTTATACAGCTTCCGCTCGACTTTTTTAGTATAAGGGCGTTATAGGCGTCCGACAATGGAGCGCGCGAATCATGCTCTGAACCTCGGGCTTCACTCGACTTCTAGATCACATGACGGGGTCAACTTCTTTAACATAACGGGGCCACAGGCGCCCGACTTTTATGCCACGAGGGCGCCGCTGGCGCTCGGCGCTAAGGTGTGCTGCAGTTGGGGGCTTTGTTTGACTTTATTAGTATGAGAGCAGTGGTCGCGCACAGTGCTCCGAACTTGGTCTATATAGCCCAAACCCCTGCCGGCTTTCACGCGTGTGTGTCCTGTGCCGTGTATAGGCTGTACATCTATATGCCAAATTATTTATTATTTATTTGAATATAAAGCGGTCAAACTAAGATGATATGATAACCCTCCATTTGCTTCATAGTCCAGTAAAAATAAAAAACCTTCACAACGCTTTATAATCATAACCATATTTGCACAAAGCTTGTCACAATATTCGACTGATCTAACTCGCCCATATAGCTGGTGACGAGGAAACGATGGCCAATACACGTTCAATGATTTGTTAAATCAAGTATCGGTTCGGAGGTAATGGCGCGAGCTACGTCTGCCGATAAGGGCCGTGAGAAAAATGATTTTATTTTCGGCGTTACGGGAATTTTGCGGATGTTTTATCTTGGGAATGATTTTTACAAGTTCAGATAAGGTAGGGCAATTGGATTCGCGTTCGAATTGTTTTTAAGTTCATTGCTCCCGTGAACAGTTCATATTATTTCGGCAAGGTGAAAACAATTTTTTAGAAAAAATATGATTATTTGACCCAGTACATACCTACATGGGTATAATAGTTAGCCTAGAGGTGCCGTGTTGCTTCTTTTTTTTTTATACTACGTCGGTGGCAAACAAGCATACGGCCTGCCTGATGGTAAGCAGTCTCCGTAGCCTATGTACACCCGCAACTCCAGAGGAGTTACATGCGCGTTGCCTTAGGGTCGGCAACGCGCCCCACCACCCTCGTTGAGCTCTGGCAACCTTACTCACCGGCAAACTAGCTTTCTAAACTAGGGGTTGTAAGTATTTCAAAATGAACTGTTAACATTGCTTAAACAATATTGGAATAAAAAAAAACATTACAACCGGCTTATTTCATTTAATCACAAATTCTTAAAAAACTAGAAAATCTACTAACGGTCCATCCGGACCAACGACTTGTGTTTGTTTGCTTGCTTGAGGATCTCCTGATAGGCCCACGAAGAACTATGACTGAATAGTAACCTATTTATAGAAAATATTAACTCAATTTGCTCTAGTATAAATAACCTACTTTATATTATTCCACACTACACGTACTACCGGGTGTTTCCTGTAACAGGAGCAATAAATTAAACTGTAGGCTGTATTCCTCAAACTCACCAACATTTGTTCAACAACTTTTAAAAATAACTTATGTTTTAATTTTTATTACACATTGAAGTTAATTCTAAGATGCAATGTATTGCGAATTTTGTCACGTTTAAAACGTGACAAGCAACGTCAAACACACTGATGTCAACGTACATTGAATATAATAAGAAATTTGTATGAAAAAGATAAAACCTAAAAAGAATTTTAATAGAAAATTAAACACAAATGGGTGGAAAAACAATTAAAAACTTATAAATAAAAAAATTGGCCCAGATCGAGACCGCTTGGCAGGGTGCCCAGAAGTCTGGCTGCATTGCCCCTCTGGATAGCAATGCTTATCCGCTGGGCGAAGTACAGGCCAGCCCTCTGGTCACCCGAAGCCTCTATAAGGCGTTTTGCTAACTCCTTATAGAGGCGGCGCGCGCTAGGCCCCCACGGCCTAGGGTTTCAACCCCAAACGCCGCAAATATGTAACTACTGCCGAGGTTGACATACTTGCGACGCTTGAGGCTTTTGGCCTAAAGATTTCATAATTCTTAAAAGTTGTTAATCAAAAGTTATATCGTTTTAGGAGTACAATATATGGTATAATTATTTGCTCGTGTTACAGGAAACACCCGGTGCATGTTTTAAATGTTTATCGTAAGCTGTATCGTTTGTGAACATTTGTCAATTTCTTAAAATTTTACATGATTTATTGACACACCCCTTGTTGACTTTAGCAAAGAATTGAGATTAAGTATTTATTAATGTTTTTCGTCTATTAACTATACATATTAGATACACATCCTACCGACACAATAAAAAATAAAACTCAGAGGATGCCATTCACAACCTTTCAATAGAAAACTCATTTTCACGCAAATCAAATCAAAATGCCACTCAGAAAAAAATCGATACTAAATCAATCTCGCGAATCCACGATTTTATATCCACCAATCTACGTTTGACAGCTCAATCTATTCACTTGAATCACCCTTTTTATTTTATTTTTCATACCCAACAAAAGCGTAGTTGAAATTCCTTGGGTTCCTAAAGTCAAATTCTGATTTAAAAAAAAAGTTTTCAAAAATCATTCAATCAAAATAAAAGTTATATGTACCTATTGAATTTACGTACGGACGCACCAGTACCCCTAGTGTAAATATTTTCGACAGCGAAACGTGACGTACGCGTTTGCGTTAAGTGTCATTTTGTATGAGATTTTTGACTTTCCAAAACGTCCCGCTTGGCGCGCTGTTCAAAAACCCATACATAATGAGACTTAACGCAAACGCGTACGTCACGTTTCGCTATCGACTAAATTTACACTAGGGGTACAGAACTCTTTATACTCCAAAAGAAACTCGTTCGCATACTAGCAAATATTAATGAACCGGATACATGCAAGCACATTTCCAAAAACATAATTTACTGACTCTACCAGGAATTTATATTCTGAAAATATGTAAGTTCATTAGAAAAAGTATTGGTATGTTTAAAAAATGAGAAGAGGTTTTATCTAGAGCTCACTCAGTCAGGCACCGAAACATACTTATGCTGCCGTCATCAAAATTGAAAATGCACTCAAAAAAACACATATGTCATGGCAATAAAAAATTTCAATAAATTACCAGACGAACTTAGAAACGAAGAACTAGACTCTACCTTCATAAGACGTCTTATAAAATTACTTGTCTTAAAATGTTATTATACTATTACTGAGTTCTTTGATGACCATTTAACTAATTCTAAACTTGACATTTAACTAATTTATACATAATTTATACTATTTAATTATTATCATTCGTATTTACTTTAATTATTTCTTAACAATATATCACCACTGTTCTATATTTATTTATTACGAATTGACTACCTAATGTTATATTTCTACTGCAACTACCGATTTAAACATTTTTTTTTGTTGTATAAATGTAATTTAGCTTTAAACTAGCTTTTAAGACAGTGCTACGCCCTTGCAGGGTGACCATGTACCAAATTTTTATGTAACACCTTTCATTACCATGGTTTTTTTGCATGAAATAAATGAAATGAAATGAAAATGAAATTTCCCGCAACAGGAATTTCGTAACAAAATTTAGTTAAATAAATAACAAATGAGTAATTTATCGCAATAATGTGGATATTAAATTAATATATGGAAATGATAAAAAAATAACCTGATAGTTTTAAAATGTATGTTTTTAGGGTTCCGTAGCCAAATGGCATAAAACGGAACCCTTATAGTTTCGCCATGTCCGTCTGTCTGTCTGTCTGTCTGTCTGTCTGTCTGTCTGTCTGTCTGTCCGAGGCTTTGCTCCGTGGTCGTTAGTGCTAGAAAGCTGAAATTTGGCATGGATATAAAAATCAATAAAGCCGACAAAGTCGTACAATAAAATCTAAAAATTTAATTTGGGTACCTCCCCTACACGTAAAGAGGGGGTGAATTTTTTTTTTCGCTTCAACCCTAGAGTGTGGGGTATCGTTGGAAAGGTCTTTCAAAACTAATAGGGGTTTTCAAAAAACATTTTTTGATAAAGTGAATATATTCGGAGATAATCGCTCCGAAAGAAAAAAAAAATGTGTCCCCCCCCCTCTAACTTTTGAACCATAGGTCCAAAAAATATGAAAAAAATCGTGGAAGTAGAGCTTAAGAAAGACAATAAATGAAAACTATAGCGGACATGATCAGTTTAGCTGTTTTTGAGTTATCGCAAAAAGTTTTCCCTTCATAGTAAAAAGACTTACTTTAATTAGGTACTGATTATGCAAATTTGCCTATTTGTTTAACTCGGGTGAAAGGTACCATTTACTACACTTTAAGCTCCAGTTTAGCTTATTGTGACGGAAGAGTAACTACGGAACCCTACACTGAGCGTGGCCCGACATGCTCTTGGCCGGTTATTTTAACTTCCAAAAGGGAAATAAGTAAAAGATTGTATTGCATTGGCAACCATATACATGAACGCCGACAATATTTCACCGACAAAATAGCATATTTCTTATTTTTGATAATTCAAGATGGTCTCTCAGTGACCGTGACGTGACGTTTACTTATCGTTTTTAGGGTTCCGTAGCCAAATGGCAAAAAACGGAACCCTTATAGATTCGTCATGTCCGTCTGTCTGTTATTTTAGGAGCGTGTCGCGAGTGACGTACGACTGTCGGACTTTGACTATCCATTCTGCTTTATTGCAGTGGGTCTCATATTATATTATATAGACATTTGAGCCTAAAAACCAACCGTATCGATTGATACCATCAATAAAAAATGTTATCTAGCCTATTTAATACATTTTGACGACCGGTTTGGCCTAGTGGGTATGAAGCTGATGGTCCCAGGTTCAAATCCTGGTAAGGGCATTTATTCGTGTGATGAGCATGGATATTTGTTCCTGAGTCATGGGTGTTTTCTATGTATTTAAGTATTTATAAATATTTAAATATTATATATATCGTTGTCTAAGTACCCTCAACACAAGCCTTATTGAACTTACTGTGGGACTTAGTCAATTTGTGTAATAATGTCCTATAATATTTATTTATTCAATACACACATTTCTTGTTATTCAGGTAAAATCAATGCAATTCGGAAAATAAAGATTTGACACTTAGCAATGTAATTTTATTTATAGTTTCAAATAATTAATATAAGTCCTATCCAGTCACAGAGAAGTCCATTTATTTTATGATTTCCACAGTAAAAATACATAACTACACATACTTGAAAACTTTTAGAGACGACAAGGCTTTAGGGTAACATTGTTGCACGTTCAACACCGTCTGATTACTTCCATAATAATAACTATAGAACTTTCAAAAACTTACCTACTCACAACTTGCTCTACCCACTATGCCCCTTCGCGAACTTCGTATAACGCTCCATCATAACAATATTACTTCGAAAACTTCCACACCGTAAGATAATGAGAACACGGCGACAAAATGCCTATTTTCCATTTAACTTTGTCCGACTTTCCGCCCCGGTCCGTTCATGGCTAGAACGGACACGACGGAACCGTTGAAAGTAAACAACTTTAAACAAAAAATACCTTACACCATTGAAATAGAACTCAATTTCGTTTGTCCTGTTTGAGTGGGCTTTGTTCCTTGCTCAATGCAATTGCAGCGTTAATAAAAGGATTCAAAGTTTATTATCGCACGCGAGGAGTTGAATGAACGGTTGGTAGTTTTAATTAAGAGAAACTGTGCAGGTTTCCGCACTGCGCTGGGTTTTTACGGGCTTATTAGGATTATTAGCATAGACGAGATCACTAGCATAAGTACCCATGGAGCTCATTTGTGCCTGTTTACGAATGCAGCCAAGTTTGCATCCATTGCTTCTGCTTTAAAAAGGCTTTGAGCCTCATTTATGAGTTTGATAAGGTTTTTATGCTGATCTTGTGGCTAGGTTCCGAATTGCAGGTTCTATTTTAAGGTAACTCCTCCTTAGCACTTAATCTTGGATTTTTTCTCGGTTACACACGTCCTGAGTTTCGCGCGCAACGTAAAACTGCAATAGGATAATTTAATACACTGCAAGATTTCAAAAATTTATTATAAAATATATATGTGTGTTAATCTAAAGGGAATGTAGTTAAGTTAAAAATAAATAAAATTAAAGTTGCATATGATAGTTGTACTTGCGGTTGCAAGTATGTAAATGCTTCTTATTCAAAAAATATTTGCGATTTTAGAAATAATCCCGGGGTCAAAGTCATCCCAACTCAAAGATACACGATAAGACTCATCTTATCGTGTATTTTTGAGTTGAAATTCAAAATCAAGACAAAATGTAGATTCATGTTGCCAGAATGTTGTCTGTATGTTTATAAAACAACATGTTCTGTTTTTGATAATGAATAAATGAGACTCAAAAGAAAAAGTAATACCAACGACATCATATCCAGTGGACGAAATGAAGTGTCTCGGGATTTCGAACATAACCTTCGGGCTAGAATGTATGAACATTCATTTTTCTTGCACTCAAAAAGTTGGAAGAAAGAGTTAAATGCCTTAGGTACATATATCGGCGATAAACGGTTTGGTCTAAGATTGTTTTCTCAATGTCCGATCCGGTATCAAATTTCAGATACTATAGAGAAGACATTTCTAAAGGGCTTTTTTTATATTTATTCACTGTTTAAATGTTAAGTGTTCAAAAGATAACTTTAAATAAGAAAAAGGACATGATGCCACAGGTGCTCTCTAGCAGCTGTTTTTCTTCAAGAATCTTCCGACATCCGATATCAGATCGGACAAAGTGAAACCGCTCTAACACTGCAGACAGTAATGTTCGGGTTCTATCGACACATTACAAAAAACTTGCAAGATTTTAAGCATTTTTTGTACAACTATTCCTCAGAACAAAGTTGTACATTTCAATATTTCCGTAGTTTATTTTTGTAATATTTTTATTGTATTTATAAAACATAGAAAAAAAGCGCTGGTGGCCTATTAGCGGTAACAGCGTGCGACTTGCAATCCGGAGGTCGCGGGTTCAAACCTCGGCTCGTAGGTACCAATGAGTTTTTCAGAACTTATTTACGGAATATCATTTGATATTTATCAGTCGCTTTTCGGTGAAGGAAAACATCGTAAGGAAGCCAGAATCCAATAAGGCCTAGTTTACCCTCTGGGTTGGAAGGTCACATGGCAGTCGCTTTCCTAAAAACTAGTGCCTACGCCAATTCTAGGGATTAATTTCCAAGCGGACCCCAGGCTCCCATGAGCCGTGGGAAAATACCGGGACAACGCGAGGAATATGATGATAATCGACTCGCTGCGAATGCGAAGCGGCGCGACGCGGCGAGGAAGAAACAAGCCCTCGCCGGTTGTCGCCACCACCATGATCTGCTTTGGCAAAGTGTTTTCCATACGTTGCACATGCATTTAAACAGCAACGCTACCATATAAGTATACATTATAAACAGAAATAGATGGAAACATTCAATTTGTTTCCTAGTCGTTTGTCTGTTTTCCCTCGACGTGTTATAGATTTGTCAAAAAACGATACATTTATAAACCGAGTCTTAGAATACGCGACTTGAATAATCGTCCCGATGTTTCGCAGGGAAACTTTCCGTACATTCATAATGCCCATCAATTGTGTTTCTTCTTCATAAAGTTTGTAATAAATTACATATTCTGGCGGGGGAAAATTGAATCGCTCGCGACGATCCATCACGGAGACAATGAGCGACGCTCACGGTGTGATGGACAGTGAATGTCCGGCTTTTTAACGGATAAAATTTCATAGGCGGCTGCACTTAATTTATAATGTTGTATTTTATGTAACTTCCCCAATTTCACGAAGACGGCTTGGCCGATTAGAAAACTCTTTTTTTTAATGGCTAATGTAACGACTTTATAGTTAATTACATTGTATATCACAAGTATTAGTGCGTGCGAGACGGCCGTGCGAATTACAGCTAACTGATATGATTCCAATATCATTCTAATAACGGTTAAATGTCAGAAATTCTCAAATTGCGGGGATCTTTCTCTTTTACTCTCACTAAGACGTAATTAGAGTGACAGAGAGAAATGCCCGCAAGTTCGCCACTTCGATTTTCGCGGTTATAGCCCTGGGCACGTTCGAATCGGCCTATCAGTAACGTTCCCAGTAACAGCGGTGTAATTATAATTAGATTTACTTGTTTAACTTATAATATTTGTTTAACATATAAACTGACGATGCAAGTTGAACGCAGTTATAATTTTTTACATTTTAAAAGATAAAAATTACGCGCTTCTCATGTTCGATTTACGATGGCCTCGTTTGGCCATTTCCGATGTTCGAGAAAAATATATTTCATTTCCTTCCATTCGTACCCAACTCCGATCCAAATAAATAATACATTAGCGCAGAATGGAAAGGAAATCGGGTCCGTTACAAAATCACCCGCCGAACGCAGATCCGGTAAAATCTTGTTTTCTTTCAAAATTACTGAATGACCTCTCTTTGAAGGCAGCCATTTTGAAATTGCTGTATAATGGGAGTGAAGGTAATTATCTAATTCCGAGGGAAATGTGATCCTAATTTTTACAGGTAATTTAAAAAAAACTGTAGAAACGAATAGGTAGAAATATATTATTGTTCAGATTTGGGTAAACAGAAGTTTTTTTTAGATGTTTGGTATGTTCCTCTTTCACGCGTAGACAATGTTTGGGTTTTTTAAGACCTGGGTCTACATCATATATTGCTAATTTAAACTACTTTTGGCTGATAAGTCAACTTCAACTTCATTTCATAATTTGTTTTTATTTCTATTTTACGAGTCTTAATCTACAAAATATAACCAAACCAAACGGTTAGAAAAATTATGATTTAAACCACCGTAGCTCCAGTACGAAAATTCCACAGTTTTTAAAAATCCCATTCATCTACCGCCTTAAACTAAAAGCCAATAAAATGTATATAACCGTGTCTTACGCTATTCGATTCCAATTTCAAAAATTCATTCGTTCGTTTTATTTCCATTCATTCATTCCGTTCCGCGCTGAAGTGTTCCCGAACTTCGAAATTCAAATGGACGTATGCATTTCAATTTTAGTTTTCACTATTTCCCTTATTTGTCACGCGCTTTTAGTTCCAAACTTTATTTGGAAGGTAATAAAGTTGAAAATTGTGTGATTTTTATTTTAGTACCTATATGTTTATTTAAATAATATTATGTAGGCAATTCCTCATAACGTACCGTGGACATATTTGCCTATTCGGGTTTTATTAAAATTGCCTTTCATTTTAAATGCATGAGTTTTTACCATGAAGGTACGCGGCAGACATATTTTATTCTGCTAGTATTTTATTGCATACGTATTATATGCGTTGATATTATTTAATCTTTGAATTCGTAATTTAAATTTAACTGGCTCCTAACGTAATAGCCGATATCGTACCTAGTCACAAGCCACAACACGACACAAGCCTTAGTGAGCTTACTGTGGGGCTAGGTTCGTTTGCGTAATATTAGTTAATTATAGCTGTAATTATTTATTTAATATATTATTGACACAACAAAAAACAAGTATGTAAAACATAATAAAAACACTTAAATTTTATAAACTTATAAATAAAAAAATTGGCCTAAGTCGAGGTCGCTCGGTAGGGTGCCACTGGATGGCATTGCTGATCAGCTGAGCAAAATAATGGCCAGCCCTCTAATTTAAATAATTAATGTGTAGGGATGTTTAATGTCATAATGCCCAGGACCTACCCTCTTCGAATTGAGTATATTGGCCATAATAAATAAAGTTTGCTATAAGTATGACCAACTCCAAAATGGAAAAAAATTGCTGTGCCTATAAAAATATTAAACCTGACCAGTCCAAACGTTCACTTCCTTCACAACAGTTGGTACAAAGTAAAATTAATCGAACGTAACTAGTAGGAGATGGCTGAATATTAAAGAAAACATCCCGTATCTTTTTCATTTTCTCAAACATTTTTTACTAAGACCCCAGACGCATTCAGAACGCCACAATTTAACCATCAACCCGGCAAACGGTCCCCCGGGCTTTGCGTTTTTCCTAATCAAAAACCCTCCTTAAATAATTTACAGGCAGAAACTTAAACACAAATAAACTCCCGGCAGCCTTCCCTTTCTTCAAATATTTAAACGGTCTGCAATAAGTGGGAAAGTAAAAATTCAAACAAAGTTCAACTTTATTTCATAAAGCGTAAAGTTGATTTTGGAATGAGGTGAGACACGAGTTTTGGTAAGTGAGTATGTAAAAGTATTTACCTACTGAACAAAACATTTGAATCTCTGTAGTGAGTGTAGTAACATTACGCACACACCGAGTGTGTAGGTGGCATTAGAGATGCATGCTAGAGTGAAAAATAGACAGACATATATCTGAACAGACCCTGTATGTATGTCAACATTTTCTGCCGCCAGTAAAGTCAAACTCAAAATATTATTTATTCAAGTAGGCCTAGTGATATACAAATATCATCTTAAGTGTCTTCTTCTATCATCTTCTTCTTCCTTCCATCTTGTAACCCCCAGCTGGGCATATTCTGGGAACAATGATATAAAGCTTAGAATTAATTTAGTATGCCATCTAAGAAGTGTAACGTTCTTACGGTAGATGTCGCTAGGGTCCCCTAGATCCTAAAAAGTGGAAAAATTTGAATGAGGTCTTGGTGGGTCAGATGGTAGAGCGCTGAAGTATCGATCCAGAGGCCGTGAGTCCAAGCCTCACCAAAGGCCTTTATTTTGTCACTTTAAATTTTTTACTATTGATTGATCCCAATTTTTCATTAAGGATCAAAAGATAGTGCTTCGAGACCGATTGGGACTGCACTGAAAGAAATGTTTGCATAACTGTAACAAAATTTTGGTTACTGTTTACACAAAAATTGGGACTTGCGAACTATGTGTTATATGTTACAAAACCGATTTGGCTATCAGTGTTCAGGTACTGGGTATACACTACAAAATAAGTTTGTAAATTTATGCAAAGTTTATTTTCTTATAACCGTAGTTTAGTTATTTAGTAAAGTTACAAAACCAGTTCGGCTATCTATTTTTTTCAGTGTGTATAGAACCCTTGAAGCAATAGAAAAAATATATGTCTATGGTCAAACGTAACCTTTTCCAAGTTTTGTTGACCTGTGGAACTCGGTTTTGGAATTGTTAAATTTGCCTTTGAAAGTACAGGAATGTTGTTTAATAATGAGCACAAATGTTTCCAGTAATTATAGGTAAGTAGATTGTGTTTTGTTTGTATTTATTTTGCTTTTTCCAAGCTTAAGTCCAGCGGCAGATGTATGATTTCAAAATTAGATTAAAAAAAAACCATAACGTAGCCGACTTAATCATTCTAAAATAAATAAGATAGAAAAAAAAAACGTGTAGACCAAAAATTTTTTTTTTACGAAAAGAAATGCGGATTCCAATTTTGGTTAGTAACATGTACAGTAGATATGGTGCTACTTTCCCGCACTAGTGCGGGACTAAGCACTTTCCGTGCCTATGTCGATAATTTAAAGAGCCATATGAACTGTAAAACGTTGTACGATACACGTGCAAGTAGGTAATTCATAATTCATGTGTCGGTTCCTCGTGTCGACTCGTGTTCTTTCGGCCGTGTTTATCCCTTTCCGATATTTTGACATTTGTTAGTTAAAAGGAAACAAAATTTACTCAGAAACAGAGGATTCGGTTTTACGAATAAATATTTTTCTATTTTTTGCTACCGAAGCCGGCAATCAATTCTATTGACAGTTCCACCAATTTTATTACCCAACGTCCAAACGAAGCACAAAAATGTCCTTTAGAAATGACCTAATATAGCAATCAAGTTTTCCCACGTCGCTCGGGTCAGGTCATTTTGTTCTCTGTGTATCCCTATTCACTGTTTAAAAGAGAGACTAGCTCTCAAGACAACCAATGTTAGTTGAGACTTTGTAGTAAATACAGCGTGGGTTCATTAAACACATAAAAAAAAAAGTTAGTCTTGACGCCTTAGCTGTGACGCTGCTACTTTATGACTTGGTTTTTAAAGAAAACTCGCAATTATTATCTGTTAATAAAAAATAAAACTTTACTTATCCGTTGTAAACATTTTTTTTTTTTTCACCAAAGTTTAAAACAAAAAACGTGACGTGTGTAGAAAACGCAAGTAAATATTTTTTTTGGCCAATTCGGCCGAAACACAACAACTTTTGCCCTTTATTACCTGGAATGCGGGGTTAAAATATGTCAGGCCCTCGGTGTATATTAAACCGGGTCTCATATGTACATAAAATCGATGATTGCTCGACATGCTTCGGTCCGTAACGAAAAGCAATTTCACAGAGTGCACGCGTTGGTAGTTCGTTGCACGTGGTGGTTGGTGTTTGGTGGTGGTGAGCTTTTGTACCAGGTATTTTAAGTAGTTTGTAACTGGCGGATAGAGTGGAGGCAGATCTCCTTTAGCTCGACGTCAGAGAAAGCTGGCGCGAGTCCGCTCTGGACCGAGAAAAGTGGCGTGCTCTTGTGTTGGAGGCCAAGACTCATTTTGAGTCATCGCGCCAACCAAGTAAGTAATATCGAATGACTCAACTTCTTAAGAGGACAGATCGAACAACTAAAACTCGAATTAGCCTGAATGTAAGGTGAAACGAGGTTGAATTGTTTTAAATATATTTACGCGGATATAATGCAATACTCCCACAGGAAGCACTGGTGGCCTTAGCGGCAAGATCGTGCGACTTGCAATCCGGAGGTCGCGAGTTCAAACCCCGGCTCGTACCAATGAGTTTTTCGGAACTTATGTACGAAATATCATTTGATATTTACCAGTCGCTTTTCGGTGAAGGAAAACATCGTGAGGAAACCGGACTAATCCCAACAAGGCCTAGTTTACCCTCTGGGTTGGAAGGTCAGACGGCAGTCGCTTTCGTAAAAACTAGTGTCTACGCCAAATCTTGGGATTAGTTGTCAAGTGGACCCCAGGCTCCCATGAGCTGTGGCAAAATGCCGGGACAACGCGAGGAAAAAGATATAATGCAATACTCAATTAATACTTCATGTAACTTGAATTCCTACCAACTTTAACCGAAGACTAGCCTAAGCTCGGTGTACATATGGAATAAATCCAAGAAAGGCGGACAACGTGACCGATAAACCTATCCAGGATTTACGAGAGCCGAATGAGTCGTTAATTTCCGAACGAGATAAAAAGTCGCCGCAGATAAAAAAGTTTCTAGATATCGTGCACCCGAGAGAATGAACAATATAACTCTCAGCTATAAGGGACTTGCGTACTGAAGTGTTTTCTTAATATTATATTTGCTTGGGCATCATTGTATAAGCAACAATTTATCGTGACAAATGAAATGGTAAAAATAATGAATAAGAATGTTTTTTATTTAAATATTTCTATGACTTAAGCTTATTTTCACACCATACATTAATTTAAAAACTTAACTAAATAGTTTTCTGCGGGGAGTGTCTCCTTTCCCCATGTTTTTTATTTATCATGGTTATTTTTAAAGTATAAATAAGTAAACTTTAAACGTTTCCATTTGTGGTCATTTGTAACTATGGCAGGAAGGACACTTTTTTGTATTTAACAAAAAACTTGATATTTTGACCTTTGACCATATTTGACCATACCGTGATATTTGACCACACACGCACTTACAGTCGAGTACATAATTATGTACACGTTTTTTTACCTTATTGCAATGGATTAAGGTGAAGAAATGTATGACATATTTATGAACTTAACTGTAATATAGTTATAGAAAATAAAAATGTTTTGCGTGAAAATTTCTACCACAAATACAAATATCAAATACTCTTTATTGCACACCTCAATACACAAAACAGTACAAATAATACAACACATAAAGAAGAGGTAAACAACAGGCGGTCTTATCGCTAAAAAGCGATCTCTTCCAGACAAACTTTAGGTAGGGGAATTAAAAAAAAAATGTTATGTCAGTAGGTGTTCCAGATGCAATAAAAGAAGTCTAGCACAGAATAAACACAAAACAAAACAATATATCATATACAAATATAAATAAAAAGATATATAAATGCATATATTAAAATACATATTATATATATAATAAATGCCAGCTATAAGTACGTCAGTACTACCACTTTTATCCATTGACTCCTATCTCTAGTAAATTTGAAAAGTCGATAATACCTAGAGTTCTAGAGCTAAACTCAGGCCATTCCAGTAATACTAGCGTCCGATAGCCGGCAGTTACGCGCGCTCTGTAATTTACTAAATTACCAGTCGAGCTACCCTCCTTCAGGCTCTTTCACTGGAGTCTATTTGCAAAACTGATGTTTTTAATTTATCATGGTTATTTGTACAATAAGAGATATATTTTACGTAAAAAATTACACTAAATAAAAAATATTTCTCCTATTTTGTGTGTTTTAAACAGAAAACAGTTAAGTATTATGGATACTTTTGCGCCGGGGACAACTAGGACGGGTCTTTTTATATTATATATATATATGTGTGTGTTTTTTTACGTATGTGTGCCCCGACACACATTCGCTCACATATGGAATTATCCCGTAGACGGATTTGGCCGCACATATCTACCCTTTTCTTGCCGAGATTTAAAAGAGTTTACAAATGTATTGGGTAAATACGTATGCTAAAGTTTCTTAAATACCCTTAAGAATGATAACGAGTAATAAAGGGATTTTAATATAGGATCCCCACACAAAGGTACCCGTTTCCATTGCTCGCAGTTAGATACGAGTCCACATTTCATTTGGCGGGTATAGAATTTTTATTTAGAAATAGTAGAGAGGAATAAATAAGCAGGTATATTGATTTTAGTGTTCCTGAGGCTTTTGTAGAGTTTGCATAAAACAAACATGACATAACGTGATTGGTTCTATCTAAAAATCGTTTAAAATCCTGAAAAGAATTCAGTTTCAGAAAATCTGCATGATGGTAAACGAAATATTTTCTAACTGACAAAATAGTTGGATGAAAAATTTCTATCAAACTCTGGACATCCGAAAAAAGCAGATTGTGTTAACGTAAATATTCAACATATTTTTATTTTTATTTGCCGATATATCTAAGCGATGTTACCGGACAGAATGATGGAAAATGAGATTTATATTGCGTTTAAAATATGTTCAACTATTTTTTGTAACTATTAATTTAATAAGTTAGAGATTGATTCAATTCACTTGTATTTGACTTCAAATGTTTTACAGATAGTATTATTCTCGCGTAGGTGTAGTGAAAAACATTGTGTTTAATTCGGTGGCTAAATTTTGTGAGGATAGTCCGTTGGTTCCTCTCTCTGCGGCCCTGACCACCGCCAGCTAGGTTAGGTTTTTTAGAAGGTGTTTATATGTATTTTGTATCGTTTTTGTACGTGTTTTTTTATTTTTTTATATGCATTTTGTAAAAAAATCTATAGCCTAAGGAGGAAAATAAATAAAGAATAATAATTCGGCTAATAAAAAGGATCTCTGTAATCTCTTAAGCATTTAGTAGCTTTTCCTTAACATCTGTGACAATTGGGGGAAAATTTAATCTCATTAGAATTCCTTTGCTTTATTTACTTACCAATTTAATTATTTGTGAACGAGCTGAAGAGACACCATTCAAATTAATGAGCACTTTTGTTTAACGTCCTAAGACGGTTTATTTCGCTTAAATAACGTCTAGTTATTTCGAAGATTACCAAAAATATATGCTTCAAGGGAAGTGAAAAATTAAATGTATACGCATAAGAATATAAAGTCCTTTAAGAAACTGTCCGATATCCATAGTTATAATACGCGAAATAAACATAAGTTAGTAGTCTCCAAGTTTCGTCTACAGAAAGTTAAAAAATCGTTCATGGGAAACTGTGTAACATTTTATAACAAAGTACCCTTAGAGGCATGGAACCTGCCCTATACTTCATTCAAGCAATACGTCAAAAATGCACTTCTCAAAAAGGGATACTATAAAATAGATGACTACTTGGGAGACACGGAATCATGGCCAAGTATCCAGTCTCAAAAGCTGTAATAGTTTTGCGTGCAGTGTCCCGGAGAGGCATATGGCGCTGTTGTTTCTAGCTGTTCAACCATATGTATTAATGTTTGTTATGTTTTAGTTATTTTGATGATGACATTGACATATTAAATACATAGTAGTTATGTATTCTGTAGAACTAGTTTTAAGATTGTTAGCTTAACAGTCTCTTGACGTGAAATATGTATTTCATACAAATTTTTATTTTTTTTATTCTTTGACATTTGGAGAACCTTTACACCTCCAAATCTTATTATTGTGTATTATTATTTTTATCAGACCGTGGGGACCTTATACATCTCCAAACTTAATGTATTAACCGTGGAGACTATACGTCTCTGTCATATTGTATAATATACTTGACTTGGTACATACTAGTTATGTACAGAATGTAGCATTAGTTTATGAGACTGCTAGTTTAACAGTCCAGACGCGGTTTATTTATTTAGTATAAATTTTATTTTGACACTTGGAGAGACTTTACACCTCCAAATTTTATTAGTATTAGTACTCTGACATTGGGGACCTTTTACATCTCCAGATTTAATGTGTTTTTAACCATAGAGACTATACATCTCTATTGTATTGTATTAATTATTTATTTTAAGATTATTATAATGTAATGTTTACCCAGGTATTGGCTGTTGTATTTATAAATGTTGTTATGTATTTTTCATGTCACTATATGATGTTACTATAAATGTTGTATTGACTTGTTAAAGAGCCCTTGAGGCCTACTTGCAGAATAAATTTTTGAATTTTGAATTTTGAATTTTTTAAAATGTTAATTTCGTGAGGATCTTATTAAAATGAATAGCAGCAGTATTGGAAATCCATTTTATTAAATATAATATTGTCTTATAATGGCTAAAAAATAAAGAAATAAACTTATTTAAAAAGCTCTCATTCTCAGTTAAAACAGTATGTTAATTGTTCACAAATCTTTAGTAGCAAATCGTTTTGACTACATTCGAATTTGATTGTGTACATTCCAATACCAAACCAACTCATCAATAAAATGTTTGTTAAATATTAGAATTTATCCATTCATTCGTGTTGTACACATATCCCTATCGTTCATATTTATGGCAAACAAAACTAATGCAACCCCACCACGCGAACTTAAACGACGGTATAAACTGTGCTACTATAAATAATTAGTAATTGTTGACGCAGGTCCGCCTCCACGATATCACACCAGCGGTACCTGGGGCGCCCGATCGGTCGACGGCCGGTTGGTCGCCCCAAGTACGCTTCCTTGACTACGCGATCCTCCCCCATTGTCTTATAATGGCTTAAAAAATTAAGAAATAAACTTATTTAAGAAGTTCTCATTCTCAGTTAAAATAGTATTGTTAGTTGTTCACAAACCTCGAATTTGATTGTGTACATTCCAATATCAAACCAATTCATCAATAAAATGTTTGTTAAATATTAGAATTTATCCATTCATTCGTGTTGTACACATATCCCTATCGTTCATATTTATGGCAAACAAAACTAATGCAACCCCACCACGCGAACCTAAACGACGGTATAAACTACTATATGTAGACAGTAATTGTTGAGTTTTTAAGGCCATATTTTCATAAGTTTGATCGTCCTGAACATTATAGTTCGTGTCATCCACGATGACGCGCAAATTTGTCAAATCTAACTTAAAAATACTCTCTCTCTCTCTTTTTGTCGTGCCTCATCCCATTTTATTTGGGTCGGCTTTCCTCGTCAATCTCCGCCATACTGTTCGGTTCTGGATCGTCGTGTCGTGGACTTAAGTTTTCTTTAGGTCATTGTTGATACCAGACATCCAAGTTTGAAGGGGTCTTCCGTGCTTCCTCGGACCGGTGTTTATACTGAGGACCTTTCTGGTCATGTGATCCTAGGGTCACCTAATTACGTGTATGTTCAAGAAAATAAAACTTGCCTAAGAGCATTGACATATATGTAAGGACGGGCCTTACGGACAATAATAACTAACATTTTATGAGCTTGAAATAAACGTTATTTTTTTTTTAATAATAATGAGGCCAGGACAGCGGTGTCAAGTCAAGCACACGAATTAGAGCCAATCATGCAGTCTAACGCCACAACGCGATTTGTTGATGAGTTGGCATCACGCGCGCAATTGGTCGCAACTAGTTGCGTTAGACTGCATGATTGGCTCGAATTTGTGAGTGAGACCGCTGAACTAGCAGCATTCTTATTTCCCGTAAGGCCCGTCCTTAGATAGATGTAAATTCCTGGGAAGTGTGAAAAAGTATAATACGTAACATTCGTGTTTTGCGGATCCCTAAAACGCCTCGTAAATATTTGGTCAGCGCAGCTGAAGCAGCCAATACATCTTTATTTCCGCGCGTTGAACATAAACGGGTTTTGCCTCATAAAAGAGGAGTTGAGCGTTAAACGCGCTCTATTGCGTAAGTTTACGGAATAGGTCACTTCGAGGAGAATTAATAGTAGTTAGAAAACATAAATACTAAGAAAAAGTCGTACCTCGATTTCGACAATTGAAGTAGATGTGAATGTATGGTAAATTATGTGGTAAGTACGAGTAACTCTGGTTGTCAAAAATTGACTACTTACCTATCCCAAAACATATGGAGCGTGGAATAAAAGGAGGAACATCTCTATGTATGAAAAGTGTCCATCAAAAAACATTACATAGGCGGCGCCACAATACACTGAAATAAAATGTCATAGACCTAGTATTTATATATATGTGCTATCCGCGTGCGCCCGTGAGGGACAGAACATACGCAATGCGACAAAATTAAAAACACATTTTAACATTCCTGACAACATACCCAAAACAACCTACGTAATTTGGTCGGGTTATTTGTTGCCCCTCCCCCATTTCATCTCTATATTATTATACCTCTATGATTCATGTAATCCATGAGCCTACCTAGCGCCACCGGAGAGATTAGGAACTATTATTTAAACCTGAAAGATGGTCACTTTTGCAATAGTTCTGCCATAAGAGATTTTCCTCCTTTTAATTCCACACTTCATACCAAAACATATGGCACCGTATAGCGCCATCTAGTTCAATAGCTGTTCTACTCGGGGTCATGATTTCTTCTACAATCAATAATGCTTGGAAATAACGATTACATTCTGACTTTTAACATTTTGATATCGCAGTGCATCTCGCTTACATGTACATTTGCGACTAGCAAATTACGTTATAATGCAATGCACGAATATCGAAGTTCGAATCAGGGCGGCTACCGGAAAAATCGTAATTCGTCAATTGCGGGCATTTTTCTCTGTCACTCTAATTACGTCTTAGTGAGAGTAAAAGAGAAAGATCCCCGCAATTTGCGAATTTCGGTTTTCGCGGTAGGCCCCCAGAACTTATTATTAAAGCTATTATTTCAAGCAGAATACTTATGTCTCAATACTTTTTTTGTTGTGGTGAAAATGTTTTATTACCTCTTTAAAAGATGAGATTTAAATATTTTTATTTTATTTTATTTTAGTATATGGAAAACCAACAGCGCTATATACATATATCTAGAACTTCCAATAGAATTACCGAGCCAATTACAGGTTCTGACTTATAGAAATACAATAAATTATTATAAGTTTTTGCCCATCTTAATTTACACATACAATAAAATATATATATATATATATATATATTATATATATATATATATATATTTGTAAAATAGGTTTCATGATAAGTAGTTTTGTGGAATTTAATTATTCAATTATTATTTGTTGTTGGTATTGACGATCTATTCCTGAATTTACTTATATACGATTATAATTATGATTATGATTATTTTGGACAACCGGTTTGGCCTAGTGGGTAGTGACCCTGCCTACGAAGCTAATGGTCCCGGGTTCAAATCCTGGTAAGGGCATGTATTTGTGTGATGAACATGGATATTTGTTCCTGAGTCATGGGTGTTTTCTATGTATTTAAGTATTCATAAATATTTATATATTATATATATCGTTGTCTAAGTACCCTCAACACAAGCCTTATTAAGCCAAGCGTTGTACAGTGGAGGTCAAGAAAACATTATTTATGTCGTATTGCCAATTATTCTACACGTGCAGCCTGTGGATCAATTATACGAAGCGCGCTTACAGTGCTCTGCGTGTCCAGTTCAATAACGGCTTCAGGATGCTGTTGGGGCTACCACGCTTTTGCAGTGCCTCAGGCATGTTTGCGCAAGCACGAATGGATGATTTTCATGCAATTATGAGAAAAAGAATCGCCTCTCAAATGCTTCGCTTGCGGAGTAGCACCAACAGCTTGCTGGTAGATATAGCGGAGAGATGGGACTGTCCATTTTTTTGTCACTGGGCGTCAGCTCATCGTCCTGTGTACCAAGACCCCAAATGAAGCCGTGAGACCTAGGTTAAGATGTACTAACACTAGTATTGTAAGTCTGTATATAACTAACAATCTATGGGCAAATTGGCCTGAAATAAAGAAATAAATTAAAATTAAATTACTGTGGGACTTAGTCAATTTGTGTAATAATGTCCTATAATATTTATTTATTTATTTATTATAATGTAGTTTTGAATAAACATTTATGAGACTAATGTAATTTTACCTTAATCCTTAATAATAAATAATGTATTTTATTTACACAAAATCACATCTATTCAAGTTCTATCACATAAAAAGTTAAGCACAACAAAGTGAACGATAAAAATCTGTCGTTATTATTTAAGGACTGTTAAATCCGACATAAAATAAAACAAATGACTGCAGCAAGACACGTTATCTTTACACCAACATAAACAAGTCGCGTACAACATATAAGTTCGATAATGTGCAACATAACTTGTAGAAATGTTGTCGTAAAGCGAAGTGCTCCGAGCTTTGTTTGGGCTAAAATTGTTGTATACGATGCAGTTTACGTGACATTATATTATCTACTACATATATGACGTTGTGAAATACTGCATTGTGTAGTAATGTGTATGTAATTTATAGGATTTTGTAAGTTGGTGTAAACTATGCAGCCGACATACAAATGTCTTTGTGAAAATAAAGTTTTGTTTTTCCTACTTAATCATCTCTTTCTTGAATATCTATGAAACCTAGATCCTCCTCACCTAGACCTCATTTATCAAAATATGCCCAGTAGTTTGGATGCTATAGAGTTATAGTCTTTATACATATTTAATTGGAGAATGGCGATATTTGTGTCAATATCTTTTTTTTGTGATATCCTGTGTGATGTCCTATTATTTTTCAATAGCTTATTTTCCTGATGGCTTTTCTAACTATTCGCATAATTTGGATAACTTTTCTTATTTATATATTATTTATATTTATATATATATTGTATTATATTATATTGTATATTTATTAGTATATTAGGTATTGTTTTAATACTTATATAAGTAGTATGTGTGTTTGTGTTTAATAGTCTCCATATTTAACTCCTTGCACTACCTGTTGACTTTTGTATGAGTTCTAAATTTCCTGCTACCTAAAGGTTGTCTGGAAGAGATCGCTTTTTAGCGATAAGACCGCCTGTTGTTACCTCGTTCTATTTTCCTTTAAAATTCATTTGTAGTATTTACATGTATGTAAAATGTATAATTGTTGGTGCAATAAAGAATATTTACTTACTTACTTACTTATTTTAATGTAATGTAAGTCAATTGCGTACAATATAAAATATGTCGGATCTGGCCCTCGCCGGCCGCTACCACGGCACGCTTGCTTTGCTCGCTCGGCTTCGCGCACTGTTTACGTCGCAGTTCACCTAACATGCACCTCCTCGCTTCGCTCGTCGTCGCACCTATCTAGACTCTGTAAAATAACACTCCTCCCTGATTGTGAAGCTGTGAAAAATATAATTGGAATCCTGTCAGGAAAAATATATTTTTAAATCATCCGTGTTTTTGAGGGACACTAAATACACTTAAAGGGACATAATTATTTTCTGCAATTCACCCAGGTACAACACATAGCACGTGGAGAAGGTTATTAGTTATATTTAACTAAGTTGCACGAACAACTTGTAAGTCCGGAACCCTAAACACGAACCTTGAAACTAATTCCACAAACAAACGCTAAGTAGTTACTACCTTTCGATAAACTTAAATATTATGTGTATAAACGATATAGTGAAGAAAATACAGTATGGGGTTCTTCAAAAAAGGAGTGTACAGGTTTTTAAAGGGTCGGCAACGCGCATGTAACACCTCTGGAGTTGCAGGCGTCCATAGGCTGCGGTGACTGCTTACCATCAGGCGGGCCGTAAGCTTGTTTGCCACCGTCGTGGTAAAAGTAAAAGAAAAAAAAAATCGGACTCGCCTACTGAGGGTTCCGTACAAATGTAACTTTTTTTACAATAATTATAGTTTTCAGATTTTTTCCTGCACTTGTAGTATAAGATGTAAGACGCTATTACATGCCAAATTTCATAGTTCTAGATCAACGAGAAGTACCCTTTACATTTTCATTCCCTTGAAAGCGTCGAAATATACGTTGTTTGTGGCATAACTGAGAAGTTTGATTTTTTGACAGATACCTGAGTATATGATTTTAATTTCAACTTCATACCTCCACGCGTTTCCGAAATAAAGGGTCTTGACAGTCAGACGGACGGACGGATGGACAACAAAGTGATCCTATAAGGGTTTCGTTTTTTTCCTTTTGAGGTACGGAACCCTAAAAAGTTACCAGGTCCTCCAGGCCATCCATTTCAGATATTAATTGGATATGTGATTAAGTATTTATACAACACAAATCAAAATATTTAATCAAATAGATTTGTTTCATCTTTTCGTTTCAAGTTGTATAAATAACATTTTTGAAATTAGTTTACGAGTGTGCAAATTTACAAACGCTCAGAGCTTTAAAGAAAAATACCTCTTTTTCCTAAGTACTTTTACCTTAATCTTCTCTCCAGTGGTTACGAAGACTTCGGATAAGACGGTACTTAAGGATTATGCCTTTTATCGTATTTAGGTGCTAGAAACGGACCCGTTACTCGTTTAAGTGAGGTTAGACTAGCGAGCTGAATTTTATTGAGAATTCTAGAAATCTTTGAAGCTGTAAAATTTTAGATATTTACCGAGTAATTCTTCCTTTTAACCGCTTAGAATGTTTCATCAAATGTGCTCGTGTCGCCGCCGGTATGAAGTTAAACGAAGTTTTGTCTTACCTATTTATGAGACTGTATTTTGTATATTTTATATATCAGACTACGGCGGTTAAGAGTTTAAGATACTTTCTACCTTGTTTTATAAGCACAAATGTGCAAGTTACGACAAGTTTTTTTTTAATGAATATTTAATTAAATAAAAATATTTGGGGAAAATCTTACTCAGATCGACCCAGCCTCAAACTAAGCAAAGATTGTTCTATGGGTACTAGACGTCGATATACATACCTAAGTATATAGATAGAGAACACTCATGACTCGGCAACAAATATCTGTGTTCATCACACAAATAATGCCCGTAGGCAGTTTGAAAAGAGGTTAAGAAAAAAATTCTCGGAAATTCTGGGTAATTCATAGAAAATTAAGGAGACGTTCATTTTGGAAACATACAAAAATATGATAAAAGTCCAAATGTTTTCAATGGGAAATTTCGTAATTTTGGAAAGTTACCGACGGCGCTTCAGTAATTTACATTTTGGAAGTCCGAAATATTCTCTACTTATTCCTCGTTTGCTCGTAACTGAGGGTTGCGACCACATCAGGTTGTTATTTTGAGCACCAAGGCTCTCCATTCTGCAAAATTATTCCGCCTTCTTAATTAATGGGCGCCTGTGTAGATCTCTGGCAGGCCTTCTGTACTATGTCCACCCACCCCGGCCTCCATCCACCATGGCAACCATGATGCGCTTTGCAAAGTTATCCAACTCCCGTCTGGCCACGTATCCAAAGTATCTACTCGAGACAAATATAATATTCCCTAATATTCCACACTATTTCCGACTTAACCAACAAAAAACTGACAAATAAAACTGGCCTGACATCAAATAAACCAGATCTATGAAAGTCCCATTACATAAAGACCGTATTCGACGAGCAATCGTTCAATATATCGTTCAATGTGCCCCGACGGCCGAATGAGGCGAAAATATAACGCGAACGTTTATGACGAGAACCGACGATTTCTTGATTGCTCCAATTAGGTGAAAGAAAATATTAAAATGTTACTTACATGTGACGTCACTTACATTTTTTTTTCTTAGTATTTAATGCAAGTGTACATATATATAAGTATAACATCCTAGCGGCAAAGCTAAGCCTTTAAAAATGTAGGACATATCTAGAATAAGAGTAGAGTGAGCACCGAGCAGTAATAAGCTAAATTACTGTGCCCCGGCCAAGACTCGTTAGGGATGTCAAACGTAGCTATCCAAGCTTTAAACGAGGGCGGCTTGCAAGTTGTTTACTTTTAAAGATTTCGTTTAAGCCAAAACTAACATGTTTAACCTAAATACTAATGTTATATCTATAATATTTCTGAGATAAAAAGTAATGTACTACTATCCATTTATATATTTTCTCTAAGCTTATATTTTACGTCCGACCTTTAGCTTAGACATTTAGGATGTAAAGAATTAAATTGTTTTTTTTTTACAGTTATTTTAAAGATTAATTTATGCATACGTAAGGACGGGTTTATCCACCTAGTTATTCTATACAACACGATAACACGTTATACGATGGATCAAAATGGACAAAGAAAGTCCAAATAATTATACTGAGCAGTATAATAAAATGTATCCGATAAAGTGGGATCGGATTCGTCCATTTAATTTTATCCGTAAATAAATAATTAGCTGATTTATGAATATTTTAAGCCTTTACACCACTGAACTGGCGAATAAGTGCCTACAAGCCCAGCACGCTTTGGTGCAATTATTCGATGTTAAGCCACCATTTTGAAAATTGTACTTTTACTGTTTTGACAAAAAAAATCTAATTTATAAGTTTTGTTTTTTCCTCGCAAAATCTAAAAATATTACCATTTATGTGATTAAACAAGTACAGGTTCCTATAATTGAATTGTATTTTCAACCCAAAAGGACGGCAACATCTTACGGATCCTTTAATCTTACTATGTTTTTATATAAATGAACCTGCTCTGTAGAATATACACGGGAAACCTCGGCAGACAGCCGTAGAGTTCGTGGCACGAAATTCTTCTGAAACCGTACACGGCCATACTACATGTTTTATCATCAATAAAGGGTGTCGTGACGAACTACACTTTGCGTAGAATACAAAAATCGCATCCATCGCGTATTTTCTTTAAATATTATGTTGTTTACCATAGTATCTTCTTCTTCTTCTTCCTCTCGTTGTCCCGGCATTTTGCCACGGCTCATGGGAGCCTGGGGTCCGCTTGACAACTAATCCCAAGATTTGGCGTGGGCACTAGTTTTTACGAAAGCGACTGCCATCTGACCTTCCAACCCAGAGGGTAAACTAGGCCTTGTTAGGATTAGTCCGGTTTCCTCACGATGTTTTCCTTCACCGAAAAGCGACTGGTAAATATCAAATGATATTTCGTACATAAGTTCCGAAAAACTCATTGGTACGAGCCGGGGTTTGAACCCGCGACCTCCGGATTGCAAGTCGCACGCTCTTACCGCTAGGCCACCAGCGCTTCGGTTGTTTACCATAGTATGATTTTGGTTATATTTCTGGTATTATGCTACTCCGGTCTACGGGCTTTGGGCCTCCGGGTATTACGTCACATGACATTTGTTAAAATGGCATCTCGTAAGACCTTACACGTCTTACGAGATGCCATTCGTCGGTCACAACGACCTCCTGTAGTTTACCTAACAATAAACCATATTCATAAATCAGGTCTCTTCGGAAGATCTGCACTGGAAGTCACCAGAAATACGCTGAGCCATTGTTGAGATGAGGCCATTTCGTGGCACTTTATTCTTTCCGCGTTTCTTATATGCAAATTATTTTATTTGTGTTGACGAATATATAACATATTTCTATTTAAAAAACCATGCGTTTATTATCACTATTAGATTACATTTATAATCAATGTGCTGGTATCAGGTCTGATGGCTAATATTCTAACGTTGTAAATTTTGTCGACAGCTCAATCGTGCACGGACGTGAAGCAAGCATTGTTCGACGGCTACTGTTATCTCTTCTCCGGCTACCCGCGGGCCTCGTGGGCGACCGCCAAACAAGTGAGTACTTCAGAGTTTACCCCTACTATGTACAGTCTAGTCCTACAACTGTGTTGAACCACAAACTGTAACCGCCCGTTACTGTTTACTATCTAATTTGTAATGGTTAATTTTCAATATTTTCAATTCTAGTTAACTTTCGGCCAACACTGTCCTACAAGTTGTAGTGAATGTGTGCTCAGGCATAGAGAAATAAGTAACATAGAGTGCTCACTCCATACATCAGTTTGGGTACCAAAACGATTATTAACTTCGCAGTCGACATCTAGCATCGAGCAGCGGAATTATCAGTACTGCTACTCGACAATAGATGTAGCGACGAACGAAAAGTCTAATGCTCGACAATTTTCAGCTAATATTATAACCGGATTCGTCGGAACTCTATTTTCAACTCCTTCTGCTTGTAATATTAGTTGTAAATTGTTGAGCAATACAATTTTCACCAGTCACAACACTTGAGACATCTAGTGTCAAGTAGCAGTACTGACAATTTCGCTACTGAATGCTAGATGTCGACTACGAAAATAACAATCGTTTTGGTACCAAAATCGATGTATGGAATGAGCACTCCATGCTACTTATTTCTCTATGGCTCAGGTCAGCTCACTGACTGTTAACAATTCAGCCGATGAGAACGTGGACGAGTGCATCGAGTTAGTTAACTTATATGCGGACCTGCCTTTCGAAATTCAGTTATTTAAAGCATGTGATCGAAGTATTATTGTTGAAATCTCCCATCTTATAGACGACAAGAATTTCGCGCACAGTTTTAGGAGTTTGTATCTACAAAGTTTTTTTTATGATTAAGACTCTAGTTGTTTTTAAGTTAAGACAACACATGCATTAGTCAGTGATGAATGCATGTTAGACACTAAGTAATATACAATTAGCACGTAAGGGTTAGCTGTTATTGCTGATTGAATGAAATAAATAAATGACATGAAAATAGTTTTTGTACATTTTTGAACAGTGTACAAAGTAGTCATACAAAAAACTCTACAATTATGCCAAATAAAACGAAACCTGAAGCCTAAAATAACCCACCCTGTATCGTACCTGGCTCAAAGGTGCCCATAATGCCTGCAAAATGCCCCCGCTGAACTGCTATGGAGACCTGTTGAACCAAGTACGACCCAGGGCGAAAAACCATACTCATGGTCTAGGTTAGGGAATATAGAAAGATCTAAATAGTTGTTCAGAGTCTTTAATTACCTTTAGGACTTATCCTTTAGTGACAGACTCACAAATACTCAAAAGTACTCAAAACGGCCTCAATTTTTAACATAATGGAATCAAAAAGGTAGCCTATAATTGAATTGTATTTTCAAATTAAGACAAAAACAGTATATCTTACCAACTCCAAACCTTTAAAGTGCCCTTCAAAGTCAAACGTACACAACCTGGGATCATTCGAGAATCATTTCAGAATCATTTCATTAATTTACAAATTGAATAATCGCCCGGTACGATTGAATCACAAAGAACTAATAGTCCCGGACGGATCAACAGACAGTCGATAATGCCGTTAGGACAATGCGAGCGGAAGCACGGAGGAAATAGGCGAGAACCTACTTCTGCGCAAAGATTACTTTTATATTTTTTAGTATGAAGTACTAACTGGATTATTTTGAAAAAAATATATATGGCAGCCCTTTATATAAGCAATCAGCTAATGAAGAACTGTTGGTGTCGCTCTTCCAGAAAGCAAGAAAAAAAAAGTCTGAAGTTTTATTCCCTACATTTATCCAAGTTTTTTTTGGCACTATACAATATTATTTAAGGAATACGTGAGTCATTATATGTTTATTACTTTCCCAAAGAATCACGTGAATCGCATTAGCCGATGCGGCAAAATCCGGATATTTTTGGAAATTTTCAAAAAATCATATCTCTGATAATAACAAAGATAGGAAGCTGAAACTTACATACAGAAACCATTTCGTGAAAGGGCCGATTCTATATGAAAACACGTCTACGCTCTTTAGGTTTATAATTTATTTAGGTTTTTTGTAACCCGTGCGAAGCCGGGGCGGGTCGCCAGTTTTTATTTTAATTGTATATATATAGCAATATCTTCTTCTTCCTCGCATTGTCCCGGCATTTTGCCACGGCTCATGGGAGCCTGGGGTCCGCTTGACAACTAATCCCAAGATGTGGCGTAGGCACTAGTTTTTACGAAAGCGACTGCCATCTGACCTTCCAACCCAGAGGATAAACTAGGCCTTGTTGGGATTAGTCCGGTTTCCTCACGATGTTTTCCTTCACCGAAAAGCGACTGGTAAATATCAAATGATATTTCGTACATAAATTCCGAAAACTCGTTGGTACGAGCCGGGGTTTGAACCTCCGGATTGCAAGTCGCACGCTCTATATATATAGCAATATGTTATAGCAAAATATGTTAGTAAGACAATGCGAGTGGAAGGCTTGATAGAAATTAAGGTAGTAGAATCATGAAGGAGAAATTTCTACACAAAGATTCAAATAGCTAATATGAAAATACTGCGTTTTGGAAGCTATTTGACGCATTTGGGATGTAAAAAAATATGAAAACTAGGATTTGCTAAAAATGGTGACAACCAAGCATACGGACCGCTTGAGGGTAAGCAATCCCATTAGCCTGTCGTCCAGGGCAGGGCACTGCAACATGATGCGATCTAAACACAATGATTAAATCATTGTGTTTAGATCGTTATATCCAAATATCTATTTAGGGGTAGTTAGAACAAAACGGGAACGGCCATGGATAGATAAACAGACAACAGATTATTAACTACAATGTTAGAACAATGCGAGCGGATGCTTGGAATCGGAAATAGTGGCGTGACAAAGGAGAGAATCGAGAATATTGACGTAATAATTACCTGCCTCGTTTTAAATATTTTTTTGCGAAATGCGAACAAATATAGGCGGCTTCGATTGAGAATTGACGGGAATAAGAGACGTCGCTAAGGAGAGGAAAATGAAAATTTGAAGCGATAATTAAATTCCGTGTTTCAGTATTGTTTCATGATTGATTTCTCTCTTGATCAAAGGGAATCTGTATTAAACATTAACGATATCTAAAAGCTGCAGTAGCAGTATGGTTCCATTTTTATCACCTGTCACCATGCCTGTCACTTTCTGACAAGTATGTAAGCGCGAAAGTGACGGGCATAGTGACAGGTGATAAAAATGGAACCATACTGCTACTGCAGCGGTGGCAGCGTGGTTCTATTTTTTTTAGGGTCGGCAACGCGCATGTAACACCTCTGGAGTTGCAGGCGTCCATAGGCTGCGGTGACTGCTTACCATCAGGGGGGCGTATGCTTGTTGGCCACCGTCGTGGTATAAAAAAAAATATCACTTGTCACTATACCCGTCACTTTCGCGCTTACATACTTCTAGGATCAAATAATGTTAAATTATTCTCCATAAACCAAAGAGGAAAATGGGGACTACGTTTGTATGGAGAAGCGATCGTCCCCTTGCCTAGATAGACCTAGTCCTAGCGTCCTTACACAAACTACTATTCTTGTCTTCAGGTATGCGAAGGCCTGAACATGCGGCTGTCATCCGTCCACTCGGCCGAGGAGGAACGCTTCATCGTCTCGGGGATTCGGCAAAGCAGCGACTACAGGTTTTAATATTTTTATTTTATTTTGCGCGAGTGTAATTAAATGCGAATGATAACAAAATAAGATCAAATTGTAATAATTTGTAACTTTGGAATACCGTGCTAATATCTTGCATAATAAAGCTCAAAAACATATGATATTTCTTATGGCTACACTTCATGTCACGCCAATCAACAACATTTTCTTGTGACAATCTGTTAATTAAGAATGAGCGGTGTTACCCAACACACGCAAATTTTAGCACTAACCCCTACTTTATGAACACCTGTATATTTTACGAAAATAAATATATACATATTTTTTTAACACTTAGTTGTGCAACATATCATTGCAGGTGGCATTTTTCTAGGGTAATTGAATCCCTAAATTAGTAATAATCACGACTATGTATAAGCCTATAGATGTATCAAATCTTTTCTTTTCCAAATATGCCATACAATGTTTATTTATTCTGGAAGTATTTTGCTCCAAGTATTTAAAATCCCGGGCAGAAAGTCCTTTTCGAATCTTACAAATTGTATACGCACTTGTACAAATAAATAAGTAGCAAGGCCGAACAAACAAAATTATAAGTCCTCTAAAATATATATGACGAGAGCAGTAAAGAAAATTGTCCTTCTCAAAAAAATGCTTTTTCAGTGCCGGAACGGTGTACTGGTTAGGCGCAAGATCAGAAGATGGTCGGTGGGAAAACTTCACCTGGAGCGATGGAAGCGCTGTCGGGTACAGAGGATGGCAACAGTATAACGAATCAGAGGAGAGAGATGCATGTTTGGGAGTTCAAGTAAGGACTATCAAACGTGATTTAGCTTCTCAAATTATGCTTTAATTTAGCTAACAAATAATAGTTTTGAATAATAATAGTCAGTAGAAAAAGGCGGAAATTTTAAAGATGTAGGGTGACTACGCGAAGGGTCGTTATTCCTTACATAATTTGAATTTCACCCTTTTTTCTACTGGAAATATTGGTTTTCCAGACTATACAAAATTTTTTCGCAATCTGAGATAGATCAAAAAGTTCGAGATTCGAACAGGCCAGTCGAGATTTAACAGGCATAAAATTGATACCTTCAATTTTTTGCGTTCAAGTCTTATGCTTACGTTTACATTTTTTGATAAATCACAGTCTCTTCCTCAAAAAAAAGATTTTATTTTCAAAATATTTAAATATATACATAACGTATAATGTTTTCAGTGGAAGTCATCTCCAGTCCCATCGCAGCCCAGCGGCCTTTTCTGGACTTTACACAAGTGCTCGGCCACGGGCGGCTACGTGTGCAAACGAAGACTCTCTGAGGTCATCGTCAAAAACAGGACTGTTGAAGGGTCGTCAGGTAATCCAATACGAAGCCGATCATGATCTTACGTCAATGTCCTACAACCATTCGCATTTTCCTGCTGGGTCTTTTACCTGCTACCCAGGTTTGCTTTTTAGGCATCCTTCTATTCCCAAATGCATTGATCCGGATAAATGTATGTCAATAATTCCATAGGAACCAAATATTTTGTTCCACTATTCAGTTGGTCTAGCGATGTATTGCAAAAGATTTTATATTAACCACACGTCTCTGCCGATGATAGTAAAGCTATTTAATTGATCCCCCTCCGTACCGTACCTATCCCTACCATTCTACTACAAGTTCCGTACCATTTTCAAGCTAAAGTACGAGGGTTTGGACCGCAGCGCGCACCGAAGCCATACCTCCCGGCACGCAGGGCTCTCATGCAATTCCTCTTAGCTAGCGTCTGATAATGGACGCTAGAGCCACCGCTTGAAGCTTTGAATTTCAACCTGGCTCTCAAGTTCTATAATATACATAATTACTGTTTCCAGGCACACTAACAAGTCCCGAGCACCCAAACCTGTACGACAATGACCTGGACTATTGGGTGCACGTCGTCGGGCCTCCTGATACCAGGCTCGTATTCGTCTTCCAGCATATCGATCTGGAGTTCCAGAAGGACTGTCTCTACGACTATGTCGAGGTAAGATTTACCCCCTTAGATTGTTACACTACACTTCTTAGAGAACAACTGTGTATTAGATTGTAGATGTTGATATAAGTTGTGTGCCATTGAAACTAATCTTAATGTAACTGGGGCTTAGGGACTTTAGGGACACACTTCGACCCATTGGCATCTCCTGTACCCTTCACTGCACCAAAACAAGGGCTTCAGCTCTAGCTGTAAGCTTAAAATTTCAGGTAAACGCATTCAACCACAGTCGTATCAAGCTCAGTGCATGGCATTGGCAATAACAAAGTGTCGGGATGTCATCATTAATGTGAAATTTCTATGAAAATATGATCTTCAATCTCTTGCTCTATTCAAGTCGAGCCACAACACAACCTTATCCGTAAGTTGGAGTATTTGTTTTAACTATTCATAATTGCTTGTTGATAGGCCTATGAATAAAGAATATTTGTATCTTAAAGCTTGGAATACTCGATCGTAGAACATGTTTAAGGGGGCCTGACTGTATAAAGGCTGCAAAAGTTACTACAAAGTTCTTGAAATGAGCATCCGAAGACAATTTGAGCTTTTATTACTTTTCTACAAGTATCTTGACAAATATTGTCGGAGAAACCCTTTTGTGAGAACACAGCGCTGAAGTTGTTTGAAAAGAAACTTCATAAAGTTTGTGTCATAAATGATATGATTTACGTGTTATTGACTCCTTGGCCTTTAGGCCTCGGCTTCCGTTTACACCGTACTATCTTCCACACCGTTAAATGATATTTCTTCAATCTTATTGGAAAGACAAGGTCCACCGACTATTTATCAGTTAGATTGTCGCAGTTAGTACGCTGCGATCAGCGTCAATTTTTTTGGGACGGAAATAAAGGCCTTAGATGTCTTTAAACAAAGATACGGCACACAAAACTAAGTGGATAGATATTTAATTAACTTAACTAGGATTATTCTTATCCGCTGGACCGTCGCATAAAAGTAAATTATAAAGCATGTCATTTCTATCTTTTGTATCCGCACCGCAATTAACTTTTGTGGAGCAGTTGTTATTGTGTTGCACAGTGTTGCTCAAGAAAAGTTAACTGCACCATAAATGAAACATCACTTTCTGACGCAAATTGTATTGATTTACAGATCTCAATACGTAGGTATTTTTGACGGCGGGTAACAATAAAAAGGACGAAGCCGTCTTTCTTTTGTTCGCTATGTGAATATTGAAGAAGAAGAAGAAAAATATTTAATTAGCACAATAACATAAACTTATAAACTAACCAAAAATTATCACACAAAATGAAGAGTTACGCGAAATGGTCCTCAAATATTGAACGTGAAATCCTTATTACTATATGTATTTAATTAAGTTACTGTCACATATTACGGAAATTAATATACTTACAGCTCCGGGATGCACTCAACATGAAGTCGTCGCGATACTGCGGAACCGTCGGAGAGACGAGATGGGTCGCTTCCAGCAACAAGGCTGTGCTGCACTTCCACTCAGATTACAAGTAAGTTATCCATCGTTACTAAAGTTGACACAAGCCTCATTAACTTTAGTGTGGAAATAGGTTTCAAATTATCTTACGTTTATTTATTTATTCTTTGTATGTTCCAGCACTCAAGCATCGGGGTTTTCCCTAACCTGGAAGGCGGTAGAGCTGCTGGGGTGCCCATCGCAAACCTTCACTTCCAAAGAGGGCGTGTTGCGGAGCCCACACTTTCCTTATTTTTTACTGCCTGACTTAGACTGCACCGTTGACATCTTAGCTCCTGCAGGTAGTGGATCATTCTAGAAATACCTATAACAGTTTTCGTGGCCTGTTAGGCGGTGACATCTTGTTACCTTAACTCCTACAGATATACGTTTAATGAACTCAACTATCATAATCGAACGAAACATCTACTATAGACGCAGAAGAAGTTAATACTAACCAGATACCACTAAATAACTAGAATGTTAACTTTTTTGTAAAGAAGATTGATGGAGTTGTGTTTTACCAGAAGTTATTTTTAATTACGATGAACTGGAAGACCTGCAATGACATCGAAACCAAGTCAAAAAGCACTTAAAATCTTGTTACAAGATTTTATAAACTGCACAGTAATCAAACGATGTATTTTTTTTCCTTTTACTGTTTTCGTAAAAGCCGGTCTCTACACAGTCTACAAATTAATCTCTCATAAACTTCCAGGCAAACGCGTCTTCCTAAATATCACCTACTTCAACTTCGGCTACGGAACGTTTGAGAAGGGCCTCCCGTCCAACCTCACAGACACCACAGACATCCCTGACTCCTTCCTCGAAGTCCAAGTGGACCTGCAGGACCAGCCCATCAGACCGTTCCTCAACCCTGACGTGTTCACAAGTGGCCTGTTCGTGTCGACGGCGGAGATGATGCGAGTGAGGTTCAAGACCGGGAGGAATGTTAGTGGGAAGGGGTTTCAGGCTTATTTTAAAACTGGTAAGTGATACCTACAAATGATACCATTTTTATAGCAAATTGCGCTAAAGCGAAATGCATAGATTAGTTGTTCGCTTTTTGCAAAAAAGTAAAAAATAAATAGTCTCTCTCTACCACTACTGTTCTTCCCAATCAAAAGCAAATAGTCCTCGTACAGACGGATATTTTAATAAACTTTACTTACAAGACCTTTAATAGTTCTTTCTGGCGCCACCAAAATATAGCTGATTCATAGTAAATGTATCTACGGAAGTGAAACTTCTATTTGATTTCCTATAAATGCTTGAATCTATAAATGCTGTTAATAACTACTTTGCTGACGTCGGGAAATCTTTAGCTGAAAATATCTTATTAAACAATACCCATCAACCTAATACAGTCAACCAACCGTCAAATCCCCTACTATGTTCTTTTGTGTTACTGGAAACGGATCCTAAGGAAGTTCATACCATTTTAATGAATCTCAAATCAGATAGTGCCCCTGGTTGGGATAACATTTCGGCAAAATTCCTAAAACTGGCAAGCAGCTTTATTGTACCCGTTCTCACCCACCTTTTCAATTTATGTTTTAACAAGGGTATTTTCCCAAATCTACTAAAGAAAGCGATTATAACCCCAGTATACAAAAGTGGAAGCAGAGATGAAGCAGCCAACTACAGGCCAATTTCAGTACTACCAGCTATTTCAAAAATTTTAGAGAAACTCCTCAATAAGCGACTTATTAATTACCTTGAGAAGTTCAATATACTGTCAAATTCACAATTTGGTTTTAGGAAAGCTATGTCAACCGAAGATGCGGTAACAACCCTTTCTTCTGTAATAGTAAATAAAATTGACAATAATCAAAAATGCTTAACAGTTTTTTTAGACCTTAAAAAAGCTTTTGATACAGTTTCTATTCCCTCTCTTGTTAAAACTTTAGAAAACATAGGCATAAGAGACATTCCACTGAAGTTACTTGAAAATTATCTCCAAAACCGCACACAAAGAGTTAAAATAGGAAACCACATCAGTGATGAATCCAATATAACATTTGGCGTGCCACAAGGTAGTGTTCTTGGACCAACCTTATTCCTTATTTATATAAACGGACTCTGTGACATGAAAATAAAAAATGGTCATATTGTTTCCTACGCAGATGATACCGCTATTGTTTTCTCTGGAGAAACATGGACAGATGTTAATAAATATGCCGAACAGGATCTATCCAAAGTTGCCCACTGGCTTAACTCTCGTTTACTTACACTTAATACTTCTAAAACCAATTATATCTGTTTCACAAACAATAAAAGGACTCAACCAAGTAACGATTTCAGAATCAAAATCCATTCATGCATTAATCCACAAAATTGTTCCTGTCCTTCTATTTCGAAGGTAGATAGTACTAAATATCTTGGTATTTTAGTTGACCAACGTCTGACCTGGCACCTCCACACTGAACTAATAATGTCCCGTACCAGAAAATTAATTTGGATCTTTAAAAACCTGAGACACATAGCCTCCAAAAACTTACTGAAACAGATGTATTTAACCCTAGCCCAATCTATTCTTACTTATTGCATACCAGTTTGGGGAGGTGCCACAAAAATGAAATTTCTAGAACTTGAACGAGCCCAAAGATTTCTATTAAAAGTAATTCACTTCAAGCCTTTTAGATACCCTACCACAGATCTGTATAAGCTATCCGACGTTTTATCTGTTAGAAAACTATATATTCTATTTACCACCCTAAGACTGCACAAATCTATGCACTTTAATTCCATTGTACAAAATAGAAGAAGAAAAGATAATATTATACCAACTACGTCTATTAACACTACCTTTGCGAGTAGACAATTCTCCACCAGGTCTGCAAAATTGTATAACTTCATCAATAGACAAATAAATATTTACCACTTACCTTATAATAAATGCAAAAAATGTATAATGGACTGGATAAAAAAGATGACTTACCAAAATATCGAAAACGTACTACTAAACATTGCTGAATTTGAATAAACTTACATACATTATATACACTCAATAATACGAAAAAGAAAGGACATATATCAAACACAGGTACACCAAACTCATGGTTTAATATTATTTCAAGATATAATATTTTTGTAATAATTTATTGTTTCATTGGATTTTATTACTTACAATTAAGATTTTTGTTGATCTAAGAAAAGAGCAGTACCTCTTAACACAGGTAAAGATTTACTTAAAAAGAGGTACTATACACTATATGATAACTGTAAATTACTCTTGATTGAATAAATAATTTTTAATTTTTTTTTTAATTTTTTTTATTTAATTTAATTTCCAGTTGGCACAGTAAACGTAACACACACCTTAGAGCTCCTCCACGTCCGCTCAGGCCGACTGTCGGCACCCAACTGGCCTCGCGCGCCGCCGCCGCGCTTCACTCTGCGGACGCGACTTATCGCGCCCCATGATCATACGTTATCTGTGGCCTTTGCCAAGACGATGCTCGCTAGTGGCGAGGAACCTTGGCCTTGTGGGGAAGGGAGAGGATGGATAGAGGTAAATAAAGACAGCAATACTGGTAACAATGAGCTTAGATCAGAATCTTTACGCTGCGCAGTGGAGGATCACGTGATTCATCGCGCCTCACGTTCATTCGTTATCTGTGTCATTTGCGAAGACTTCGCTCACTAGCGGAGAAGAATCGTGACCACCGTGGCCTTGTGGGAAAGGAAGAGGATGGATTGAGGTAAGAGAAAGATAGTAATATTGGTTCTACGATTGCATTCATGCTGCGCACAAGTCTCATATTTAGTGCCCCGTGGCCATACACTATCTTTGGCCTTTCGAAGACAACGCTCGCTAGTGGAGAGGAGCCGTGACCTTGTGGGAAGAGGAGGGGGTGGATAGAGGTAAGATAAAGATAGCAATACTGGTGGTATAAGACAGGAAGCAACATTTTCCGTCCCATGCTTACACATTTGCAAAGACCACGTTTGACAATAGGGGGAAGCCCTGACAGTGGATGGATAAGGAGTTATTTTTTTAATTGTCTTAAGATGGAATAAGCTCAAAGTCATCCATTTTATAGCTTTCCCATCGACAAATTAAAAATCTTAGTGTCTTCAGCTACCACTCCGGTAATCCTTCATCTTCTAGCATACATAACTGTAGCCGCCGTGCAGGTCAGGATGTCGACGACTTAAAAAAAACTTCGATTTATAATGAAGCGAAGTATAATCTTCCCAAAGGTACTGGTTTACAAGGGTTCTTGCCAAAACGGTTCAATGTAGAAAGTAGGTGTTGATAGTATGGAGGATGATGAAAGAGTGATTTGCAATATTTGACTTGATCAGTACAAAAGGTTTAGATTTAAATGCTTCCAATTGGCCGCGATACAGATTATGTGGAGCGCTCCTATTGGTGCTTTTAAAAAGCCTCCGAATAATAGCCGAGCCCCACGGCTGCGTTTAGCTACTGCATTGTTTTTTATATAATATTAAGTTGCAGTCGCAACATAACTATATTCAGGTTTTTCCTCCTATCCCATCTTTCAGGTGAAAGACAGCTACACAGACAACAACGGCACACAGTGGACGCTCTGCGAAGCGGACCGAGCGAAGCGAAGAACTGAAACCCCACTCGTGATTAACAGCTACTTGCACTCGCTGACAGTGACCCAATGTGCGGGGGAAAATGGCGTCCATATGGATGTTGCGTTGCTGGTTAATAAAGGTAAATTAGTAACTAAAACGTCTGTTTTATATTATAGTAGTTGATCTTATAGTAATAGCACGTCAGATTGACAAACGCGATTGATCTTTTAAGATCCTGATTGAAGCTAATTGTCAAGCGCAGTTTCGTATTTAAAGCTATTGCTGAGTATTTTTATATTTTCCAGATCCAGACTACCACAGTAAAATTCTACTGCTTTCCGAAGGCGAAGATACGAACATTGAATCCTGCTACCCAAACCCTTGCCTGAACGACGGGTTCTGCGCTACTGATGATACGAAAAACTTTTGTCAGTGCGCTGGGTACTATACAGGTCAGTATACTTTGCTTTTTTTTTCCTTTTCTTTTTTTTTATATTATAGGACATTATTACACAAATTGACTAAGTCCCACAGTAAGCTCAATAAGGCTTGTGTTGAGGGTACTTAGACAACGATATATATAATATATAAATATTTATAAATACTTAAATACATAGAAAACACCCACACCCACCATCAGCTTCGTAGGCAGGGTTACTACCCACTAGGCCAAACCGGTCGTCGGTCAATGCTTTTTAAATTGACAAAGATAAAGTGACCTTCTTCTTCAGCCTTAGAGCAATTCCACATTGTCGGATCCGAAATTGTATGTCAGATGGTTCACCATCTTCAAGGTATTTATACCTTAAGGGATCATATATAATTTTTTTGGGTAAAGTTGTCTTTTGAACAATAAACATATTACAATGATAAAATAAATATATTTATAAAAAGAAATACCAAGGATCTTTCAAATTATATTTTAGAAATAAGTATGATTCATCGGATGATAAATTTATCTTGAAAGCAGCTGTGCAGCTCTGTAAGAGATGTAAAATGAGTGTGACGTCATTCAAGGCCATGTTTCGCGCCTCAAGGCAATAGCATTAGCAGAGCCTTTATACTCAGTTTATCATTTCAATTCTTTAGTGATGTGATCTTTATCTCCAGGCATGTTCTGCCTCCTGAACGCCTGCGAGCGCTCGCCCTGCGTGTTCGGCAACTGCACACTATCAGAGGATTCGTTCCTGTGCGCGTGCGCGCGCGGCTGGCGCGGGCGGCGCTGCGCCGAGCGCGTGCGGCCGTGCGCCGCGCGGCCCTGCAACAACCGCGGCGCCTGCAGCGAGCGGGACGGGGCCTTCATGTGCCAGTGCAATCCGTCGTGGAAGGGAAAGAGGTGAGCAGATGTTACTACACCACTTTCTGGAGGCCCGCCTAAAAGTAAGTCTGATGCCCTGTGCGCTGTGAGAACGAACCGAATGAGCTTCCTGCCGAGGTTTTCCCGAGGGGCTACAGTATGGGGTTCTTCAAAAAAGGAGTGTACAGGTTTTTAAAGGGTCGGCAACGCGCATGTAATGCCTCTGGTGTTGCAGGCGTCCATAGGCTACGGTGAGTGCTTACCATCAGGCGGGCCGTATGCTTGTTTGCCACCGTCGTGGTATAAAATAAAAAAAAAGACTAGGTCTTGCAACAATAGGCGAGCTAATTTTGTGCTGCAAAATTGTGTAATAAAAAGATCATGTAAAGGTGAAAGGGATGACGAGTTTTTCTGACAGTATACCGTATACTCCTTCAATTCAGTGAAGATCTGGGACATGTCGTAAACACATCACTTTAGCAGTTCTTACGACTCCTCACCTGCCGGTAACTAAGCCTATGTAAGTTCAGTGTTTTTTGGGTGAAGTATTTAATTTTAATGATTAACGTTGCAAAAAATAATATTGTAAAACTCCCCTTTACAGATGCGAAATCCCAAACCCGACTCCAAAAATCGTGAGCCTCGGTGCCCGTATGATGCAAGAGCCGTTCTGGCTCGGTCTGATCGCCGTCTTCGTGGTCCTCGGAGTCATCGGCCTGGTGTGGTGCGCCAAGCGACACTTCCCTGAGAAGATTGAGAAGTTGTTAGCCGAGGAGGCCGATCGATGCGCGAGACGTAAGTGTTATAGGATTCTGGTGTTTATGTAGAATGGTAGATTGCAGAAATTTACGAAGAGTCCTTGGTATCAAGGCATTCGGATTCTATTGGGCGCATTTTCTAAAAAAAATGTATTGCTAATCTGTTTTGTATGTGAGGCCAAAAGTAATTTGAACATTCTTTTATTCCAAAAGATTTAATTCTTGATTAGAATTTGTGCTGATTCAAGTACACGTGGAATTCAGGATAAACATGCCATTAGACATAGAATCTGAAATACGATACCAAAGAATCAAGCCACAGACTTGTGCCCAGAACACAGAATCTTGTTTAAGACAGAATTCTTTGAATTGTGTACAAGTGTGTCTACAAATGAATGTCCTCGTAAGGTATGTAGCGGGCGAGTTTTGTATCTATGACACCTATAAATGAAGAATTACTGGAAAATACTTTCCGAAAATTCTTACAAAACCAATTAATGATTGAAAATTAAAGCCCGTATATTTGCTAATTTCGCTCCGATCTAAATCAAAGTTGCTAGCTAATATCTTCATGGAAGACATAACGGAATGTACATTCAAAGAATTTACAGCGGGTACAAAACTCGAGCGCGCATCTACACACATTATAATACTTTTCAAATCTCATAAGCACACAGTCAGCTTGCCTCAGAACCACGACTGTAATGACTTTTCGATACCACAACGTAATAGCATATTTTCGCTACTCGATGAGCTTCGTTGATATCCTGTTTTGAACGTTTTCTGATTCGCACATCACACGGATGGTAAGGACACGTATTGCCTTTGGCGTATCTTCTTGCTGTATGTTTAGCTTGCGGATGCAGAAACTATTTTTGATAACTTTTTTAGTAGTTAACTATTATGACTTAACTATTTTCATTTCAATATTTTAGTGAAATCCGGTAAGATCATTTAAGGAACAACAGATAGTTTACTTAAGTTTCCTTAACATCAGGTAATGTTGTTACGGATTATAGATATAGGTAAAAGAAGTTTAGAGACACAAAAAGTAGAGCAATTTATCATAAGTTGTCGTCTTATCCTATCCGTCTAAAACATGGGTGAATTCATAGAGTTAGAACTTTTTAGTAATGTTTCTGGGATCCGTAAGGAAACACGGTTTTTTTAACTTGGTGCAAAGTGTATCTGTATTAAATGTTTTTATTTCAGGGATATTGTTTTTGTGCTGTTTTCCAAATTTGTAATAAACTTGAATATGCTACTACGAAAAGTATCATATTTTGTTTTCCGCAATCCATAATCTTTTTGTAAAATTTTCAAAATTTAATCTTAAACGTGCTACTTTCTTAAGGAATGCTTAACAAAACATGATACTCAGGATTAATTATATGAATTCCTTCTGAAGATACAGATCAAATAATTGGCAGAAAGGCTTACAAGTTCATGTCGCTTTGGATTGCCAAGTTAAAGCAATTGTGGATGGCGATGGGTCTGCTAGACGTTGGAGTGCCTGGACAATCATGACATCTTTACTCCCTTCATAAGCGTTCTAAAAATAATTTTCACATTTTCTTCTTCTATTCATTTAGAGGCTATCTTTATATCCTGGTCATTTCTATAGTGCTAATTTCATTTCTTATCACTATCTTGTCGTTAACTTTTTAATTTGTTGTCCATTATTTTTATTTTTAGTTTTTTCAACATGTCTGGAATCTTTTAGCCTTTGGTCAGATTCAATTTAAATAATTGACCAATGAAACATCACAGGTACTCTAACCTTGATGTTGTTCTAAAAATTTTAGTTCTGTGCATTCTTCATTTTCGAAATTCATTATTTATATTCTCAAAAACCTCCCACTAATCTAAAACTAGCAACGATTGTCTTCGCATGAAACTCTGGCATTCCTATATGTACGGTAGCGCGCGCGGGGCGTCAGCGGTACGCGGCCGTGCCGCAGGCGGAGTAGCGGCAGGCGCGTGGCGACGCGGCGGACACACGTACGTTCGTAGCGGTAGTTCTGCGTTTCACTGACGTCTTCACGGACGCACGTCCGTTTACCGTCCGGCGTAGAGACAGGAGACGTTTGACGACTGATGCAAGAGCTACCCCAATGCCTGGCTTAAATTCAAAATTTATCCTTATTCAAGTACTAGTACAGAAAACTGATTTATAAAGACGTACAGGGTGAAACAATATTTTATGGGTCTCATTTTGACAGATGGACTAGATGCCACTGCACCGATCTCTCGAACAATGTGTAGGTATGTTGAATCGATGCAAATTACCTATATATATTATTTCGTCACTTAAAAGAAAACTTTCACGAAAAACTAATAGCAATAACTGATTCATCTGTGAAAGTGATACATTTCGAAACATTGTTGTTCTCCATACGTCGATATTTTTCAGTAGTCGGTAGTACTATTCCTCAAGAGCTCTTTCTGAAGTCTGATTCAATTAGTGCTTCGGACTGACCATCAACCTGAGAGCTCCTAGACACCCTCAGACACATGGGCCATTATTCGGCGTTCCAGCCCTCTCATTTTCGTGAATATTTGGACAAAGCGACTGTACATTTTGATGGCATTTCCAGATATTTAGCATAGGTAAATACTGTGCAACAGGCCACTGAATAACAATCGGGTATCAACGAACGCCAATCTAAAAATAAAAAAATGTGTCTGGATTCATCATCTCCACACATTAATTTAATTTCGATTGCCATTATTTATAAATAATTGTCACCTGGCTAAGACCAAGGAGGCTAATAACTGGAAGAAGCACCAAAATTAACTGCTGATTACACAAAAATACAACCACGAAAGTGAGTCGGAACAAATGCCTTAATAACGAGCCAATACAAGTAGACGGACAGTAGCGGCAGGCATTAGAGTATCTAACTGGCAAACGTTGTCGAAGGTAAACTGTCGTCGGTGCACCGTCAGTGGTCGCCCTCCGACACGGCTGCCGTTGTTCCAGCGCGGCCGGAGCCCCGGACGCTGCTGACCCGGCTCGGCATCCGGAAGCCGTCCGTGTCCGCGCCGCACCAGCGCGTCCGCGCCGCGAGGACGTTTAGCTTGGACGATCTGTTAAAGCCGCCGCCAGGACGTAAGGAGTGAACGCGCTCCGCTGCGATAATCATGCATGATCATGTTTAGCCCATATCTATATTTAAGCATACCTACACGAGACTGCTTTGAGTGGTGGAGACTGATCATTTACAATAATCTTCATAAAGGAGGAGATTCTCCATTCGCCGGAATCATCTTTTATGTATGTTCCCCGATTTCTCGAGAACGGCATGACCGAAATTATTCTTGATTCTATCTTGTATCTAAATAATGTTGGATTATCCACGAGAAATCGAGGAAGCTCCTCAAATATTAATGACACATCTACGATAGTGATTTGGCTATTTTCGGAAAGCTCCATGTGAAGCTGATATAGTTTTTTACCCGAATAGTATGGTAAAACCAAAAGGAAGGATTATGATTTTATTAGTTAAGATAAAATAAGGCTTCATTAATGTGATTCCACATGGAATATTAATAAATGTAATTATGATAAAAAAATACTGGCATGGTAGCCTGATTTGTATAATCGGGTCTTGATAAAGATATTTGTAGCTTTCTGACTAGTATCATCTTAGAGAGGCATGAGACTGGTTTTGGTTTAAGTGATGAAGACCAAGAGGTTGCGGCGAACAACACAATCATTAATAAGAATATGTAATGGTGTATTGAGAAATTATAAGTAAATAATCATGAAACGACAGTCTAACCTAACGATATCATTGCATGTTCATTATGATTGTATATGTTTAAAACAATCAAAAAGTTTAAATATTTGTAATGAAACAGGTAGTAATAGATAACTATGACAATTAGAATCCATTGTTAGAATCGAATCAAAATAGTTAAGAACTTTCTCGCTAGAACACTCTTAAGGTGATAGAATTTTTAAGTTTATCATCCCTTCAATTCCTACTCATATTTACATGTTATTCTTTATTATCGGTCTAAAAACCGAAGCCAAATTTTACATAAGACCGATCTAATATTACACGCATAGCCATTTCATCCATTGTACAAATCTTCATACTCCATTGCAGACGTCTCAACATTCTAGGATTTTCAAATTCCATTCATGTGATCACATACATTTGGTCAAATCGTGGCGGAGCGTGCGTTGTCAAGCACTGGTTACTGCTGTGAACTGCTACACTTGATGTGGAATGCTGACCAATATACTCGGTCGTTATGTGTGCACCCTGACCTTGCACAAAACTTGTAGCTCCTTCTTCCTTAGCACCTTTTTGGATCGTCCAACTATCATCAACAACCTTTTAAACATCAATAAGTTCCTCCTTTTCTTTTAAATTGAAGTAACATCACAAATTGTATCTGATTGTCTTTCTTACTTCATTGTCTATTTTATCAATAATGTTACTTATTAAAGTACATTCTTATTGATTAATAGAAGGTTGTTGATCTATCTATGTGTTGTATTTTGCTTTCGCATGCTTACTGTTACAACTTTCTGCTATTAAACTTTTCGTAACATTTCTACTTCACTTAACTCCTGAACTTAAACTAAATCCTCTTCAGTAGATCCAAAACTAAACAATAAACACTAAATTGGCACGAAACCCTTTATAATGGCTTCTATAGATGCACTTGATGCATGAAAAAATACCCCAATAAAATTTTTAAATTCTTATCGAGTAGCTTTTAACAATATCGATGTTGTACCGCTTCTAGAAATAAATACTATACCTAGTTATAAATACTATATCGTTATTTTTCTACACAGCGTCTCCCTCGCCGCGCAAGAAACGAAATAATTCAACACCAACGAAGAAAAATGCAGCAGAAAAGAAGCAGATACTTCAGCAGCTCATAAGTCCAGCTACGGCTAACGAGCACTCCAAGAAAATTAGCATGGGAGAGCTAATACAAATGTCAGAGAAAAGGACTTTAAGTACTGTTGAGAGCGCGCCAGCATTTATGGAGTTTAGTGAAAATAAAGAGACCTCATTCGCTAGTGAGGCTTCAAGCCCATCAACATCGCCATCGACTAGACACATATCAGATCCGAAGTTAGAAAAGAAAGTAACGTTTGCCCGACTCCTTAACAGAGTATCAGCAGAAATGAGCTCAAGCTCCGACGCGGATATGATGAACACGATAGCAATTCCGATGGCGGTGATAGCGGATAGGGGGGTGAGGGCAAAGGCATCAAGTACGCCGCCATCACCGGGGGTGGAAGTGCGTTCACCGCACAGCACGTCGAGCAACCAGGGGAGTGATTCTATGTCAAGTTTGGATTTAACGCTAGCGCATGCTGCTTTGAAAAAGTATTCCAGGTAAGATCATAGGTGAATATACAATCAGAATTACTTATGATGACTTACAATTTAATAACTTTAGAAAGGAACTTTTAGAAATTTAATTTGTTAGTTGATTTGGTTTCATATCCATTGTTTGTTTTATCAATCGCTGTTGTCAAGGCATTTGTTTCTTACATATCCTATAAATATTTTGCAGCCATTTTCTAATGTTAATTTAACTTCATATTTGATTTTTTTTCTGTCTTGACATCGTATATAATAAATAGTTGACGATCATAATATAAATTCATATAGATTAGCTTGAAATAATTTATATTGTAATTTAATATTATGAAAGAAATAAATCTAAATCTAATATTAATCTATTTCTTCACGGTCTTCAGAAAAAAAAATACTTACTTATAGAATGACGGATAATTAACGTTGTAAATTAATAATAATAATTTTGGTGGTAACTATCGATGATTTGATTATCTGTCTTTTAGTTTCTTAATAACTATCATTATTATTTTATTGTCAATAATTGAACCATTATCTTGTCTTTAAATAAACTAATTGAATTATTGTCATCCTGCACATTCACAGAACCCCAAAAATCTCAAGTGCCGATTCCATCCTCGCGATGTTCCGCAACTTCTCCACCTCGGCCGCCATCATCTCCCGCGCGTCGTCCGGCGGGATCTCGGCGTCGAGCACGCCGACGGCGTCGTCGCCTCAGGACGACACCGTGGACGCCGACGACGTGTCGCTCGCGTCGTCGCTCGTGCCCTCGCTTGCGCCGGACTCGCCGATCGCGAGGCCGCATAATACTATTGAGATACAGGTAAAGAATGAAGAAGTATCACAGTCAAAGCAAGATAACTCTGCATGGCACTTGCAATGGCAAAGTGTGGAAATGACATTATTAACGTCAAATTCCTTCAAATTCCGTCAAAATCCGAACGACTTCTATTCAAGTCAAAATTAGCTTAGACGGATTCTAGCTTAACTCACTGCCCTCTTATCTTTATTTGATTCACCTTACAAGTTATTTAAGGGATAGGTGTAAATAATACATCAAGTATAATAGTCAGACTCAAGCATCATTCATGTAATTTTTGAATGGCACCGGTAGGGTAGGTTGACATAATTAATCGAACTTTCGAAAACTTTATTGCAAGGAGCTTAAAACAATGGTATTGATGATAGCAGCGTCATGGTTACTTACCAGCCTAGCTACCTACATATCTGCCAAGTAAGTAAGTACGTGATCGGTGATACACTGATATTATTCAGTGGCTGCGGTCCTGGTGAGCTTTTTATTGTCTCTTTAAAGTCCCCCGTTCCAGCCAAACAATGTTATCCTAATATTTCTACTTTTGTCATTTCAGGTACTAGACCCGCTAAGCGCCCACAAGTCCTCAGGCTCCGGCAGCAACCTCCTCCACCCGCCCTCCATCCTCCTAGAAGTCCCTTCGACCATCAACAAATGCCTCTCGCCTATCCGCGAACTGCCAACACCTTTACCTACTCCGCTGCCTACGCCTTTGCCTACTCCGCTACCGTCTCCTCGGATGCCCAAGAAAATGGAGTTGGATAAGAATGAGATCAGGTGTATGTCGCCAAGTGAGGATGAAGATGAGATTCGACTGGAGAAGCCGGAGAGGCCGACGTCTGGGTTGAGATTGAAGGTACTAGTCTTTCTTGACCACATAAATGCCATTTTAAAAGCATCTGAATCTCCATACAAATTTTAGCTGCGTTCATAGTCCATAATTTAATTCACCATTAATTCCATTAACCTCTCTCTCAATTGCAAGACCTACCTATTTAACCATCATTAAACGAGTTCTAGTTTTCTAGTAATCTATGCTAATATAAAACAAATTTGCAATTGGATGTTACTTTATATCGAGCAGAATCGTTTTTTAACAGTCATTTGTTTTTATGTGTTCCCGATATTTTGGCACAATCATTAGTCACATGTTATTTTCTCGAAGTAACTGAATAGTAACTAGATTATTTAAATTACCAATCGAAATCGTATATAAAACTTGTTTTATTTCCACAGCTCCGCCAACCAGCGTTCAGCTGCGACACCCCCACACCCTCCACCCACGTGACAGACTCACCCAGCCCTAGCTTCACCCACAGCCAAGACTCAGAACGAGAAATGTCCTCCCCATCCCCTGCACCACCGTCCCTCCGAGTCCCAGTCCTCACCATCGAACGACCATCCCCAGGCTCCCCACCTCCCAGGAGAACACCGCCCCATCTAGAGTTCCAACCTCCTCCTTTGATAACAGTCACTTACAACGCCAGCGAGGAATCCGACGAACCTTTATCACCAAGACCACCACCACCAACTATGAACATGTGTTACCTCAGCCCATTCTCAATGTCTGCAAGAGGAGAACGAGCTCCATCAGAATCCAATCTTTCCTCGTCTGGGTATAGCTCCATGGCTAGTCCAGGCCCATCGAGATGTGGCTCAAGTAATCCGTTATGCCCGTCTGAAATGGAAGATCCTGGCTCAGGTGGGGGACCGTCTTGTTTTCAAAGAAGGCGGCCGTTAATGAAAACTAATTCGAGTCCAGCGTCGTCGAATGATGACTCGAAAGAACGGAGACGAGGACGATCTGACTCAGAGACGCTCTCAGACGATCCATTGCTAGAATCTAATGATGAAGGCATAGGGACAGATGAAAGGGTAGACGATGTACCGTCCAGCGCCAAAGAAATGGAGACCCTAGTAGTTTTGAAAGAATTAGATGTGCCTCAAACATTATGCTCCCCAAGTGGCGTTACTAAATGCTCCATCGTCAAATGTTTGAGCGTAGAAAGAGGGTTAGATGAGAAAGCGAGTCTACGCCCACCAACTTTACTTACTGATCTTACCAGACCTTTAAGTCCTGTAAGTTCTCGAAGCGAATCACCCTTAAGCGACAAGGCAAGCTTAGGTCACTTTTCACCACTGTTCTACGGGAGACAATTGCCTTTTACCGATTCTGATGGACTCTACGACTTCCCAAGTTCAGAGTGTGTGAAAGGGACAAGCTGTAAAGGAGGTACAAACACGCAGAAGAAGTCTGGGAGGAAACGAGATAGAAGAACGACGAGGACGGTGTCGCATGAAGCGACGGGAACGACCAAGTCAGCACTGCCACATATGCCGCATTCCATGCATAATCTTTTAGAGGTAAGTAAACTACATTAAATACTTCGTTTTAGGGCTCTGAACCTCAAAAGGAAAAACCGGTCAAGTGGGAGTCCGATTAACTCGCGCACCGAGGGTTCCGTATAAACTTTCAATTATCTCTTGTAACAATAGACACGAAAGGCTTTCGACCAGAAGGCATAACAGCGCCATCTATCGGTAAATTGGCTAACTAATGTGCGCGACTTGTGTGTATGTTGTTTTTTTGGGATAAATCTTTATTATGTGAACCGATTTCAACAATTATATTTGAAAGGAGGTGTCTTAAGTAAGTGTAATCTCATAGAAATTTCAACTAAATATAACCTCCAAAAGAGATTAAATTGCAAATAAATTTAGAAAATGTTTTTTGGTGATTAAAAAAAGTTTTCAAGATAGAGGTATGATTATATTTTTCCTGTAATATTTATGATTATGTAAAAATTGGATAGTTTTTCCTTAGTAAACTTCGGAGAGAAGGGGGGGATAATAAAAATCTTTTTTTACTATGAATAAAAAATTAAAAATTGTTTTGGAATGTTCAATTTGAGCTCTTTCAAATGATACCCCACTTGACCTAGTAACTAGAGTTCGCAATTTTGCCCCCTCTTCATATTTCCATAGTTAATAAAAAAAATAACAGTTTTAATGTGTCTGGGTTAGAGTGGTTCATAACTATTCCAAAATTAAAATTAATACCTCTTCTCGATATATTTAGCAATGTGACAGACGAACAGACAGACAAAGTTGGTACGGAACCCTAAAAACGTAACCCTTATAGGATCACTCTATTGTCCATCCGTCTGTCTGTCAAGACCCTTTCGCTCGGGAAGGCGTGGAGGTATCTAGTTGAAATTAAAACCTCAAGTCTACAATTCCTTTAAGCTGTGAATAAATCAAACTGCTGCAAAAAACGTATATATTTATTTCGACACTCTCAAGGAAATCAAAATTTATACGAGTAGGGTGCTTCCCGTTGACCTAGAACTATGAAATTTGGCAAGTAATATCGTTTTATACTGCAAGGAAAATCTAAAAAATATAAATTTGTAAAAAAAAACATGGATCATGTACCTACGGAACCCTCGCTGGGCGAGTCCGACTCGCGCTTGTCCGGGTTTTTTTATTTTTTTTGCGAATTGTTACAGTTCGCTTAATGGATGTAGGGCGAAATCGATAGGATATTTCGAGGGTTTTAAAATTGTCCAACCATACTTGGTGTGGCAGTTACCTATCTCAAGCGATCTTCTCTTCTTCCTCGCGTTGTCCTAGCATATTGCCACGGCTCATGGGAGCCTGGGGTCCGCTTGACAACTAATCCCAAGATTTGGCGTAGGCACTAGTTTTTACCGAAAGCGACTGCCATCTGGCCTTCCAACCCAGAGGGTTAACTAGGCCTTGTTGGGATCAATCCGGTTTCCTCACGATGTTTTTCTTCACCGAAAAGCGAAGCTTATAAAAAAAAGTCATTTATTGTCATTTGTCATTATCCTATCCTACCTACCTAACTCAAGCGATACTCGAATAAAATATTAAAATTAAAAATTAAAATTTATTTATTTCAAGCTATTTGGCTCATATTTGTACAACATTCAAAACAAACACACACATTATAATAGAAATAGACACTAAAGAACACTACAATATACAATAAATTTACAATTTATAATAATTATGCCTATGCCTATGCTATGCTATACTGCTAGCCGACGCCTGTCCTCACATGCCTATCACAACAGTGGGTGATGTAGGGACAGTCGAGCCGGTCTGCAATCATCGCCAGGACAGTGTTAGAGCTGGCACGCACGCGCCGCACCAGCGCGGCGGCGCGCATGCGCATGGAGGCGTGAAAACAGGCCGTGCGGGCCCCCGCAAACATGCCCGAGGCACTGCAGTAGCGGGGCAGCCCCACCACTGCCCTGAACGCGTTATTGTACTGAACGCGGAGCGCGTTGTACGATCTCTGCGTGTAGTTTGCCCACAGTCCGCACGTGTACAGCGACGTGCAGTACGCCTTGAAAAGCGTTATCTTCACGTCCCTACTACAACGAGCAAACCTGCGAGCCAACATATTCGCTCTCACGCACAACGCCCTCCGCTCCCGCTCCATGTCGGCATCATCCTTGAGGTCCGCAGTAACAATATGCCCTAAGTACTTAAAACTCTGTACTCTGTCTAAGAGTGCTCCGTTAAGGCTAACAGGTGGTACGTTCGATAGCTTGCTATTGCGGGCCTCAAAGACCATGTATTGGCTCTTCGTCACATTGTACCTCAAGCCGTGACTCACCGCGTACCCCTCACATATTTTTAATAATCTTCTAAGACCACAGACTGACGCGCTCAACAGCACCATGTCGTCTGCGTAACTTAGATTATTAACGCAAACTCCGTCAACCTGACATCCGACATGCTGCCTGCTTAGCGCCTCAATCAGGTCGTTCATGTAAAGGTTGAAGAGTGCGGGAGAAGTCAGACCACCCTGTCTCACCCCGCATTCCAACCCATACTGATCAGAGATTGCTCCCGCCCACCTGACAGCGTTGACCTGATGTCCATACCAGTACTTAAGGATATTTATTAGTTCTAGCGGTAGGTTAATTGACTCGAGCTTTTTCCATAGCACTTCGTAGGACACCAGATCAAAAGCCTTAGAGAGGTCAAGAAAGCATGCGAATATCGGGGTCTCGCGATCGGTATAATATCTGACGGTATGCTTAAGACACAGTATGGCACTTTCTGTGGACAGGTGAGGCCGAAACCCAAACTGGTTATCGTGCAGCTTCAAGTATTTGCCTAACTGTATATTAAGCATAGCGTCAAACACTTTTGCAATAATCGTCGCAAGAGAAATGGGCCGGTAGTTACACTTATCTGTCAAATCTCCAGTTTTATTTTTCACTACCGGCACCACTATCGTTTTCAGCATGTCTGTAGGCAGATATGAATGACTCAAACACAAATTATAAAACATAGCTAGGACTCGTGATATGTGTGGACCAGCATGCTGAAGATGCTCGATGCTCAGACCGTCGTGACCGGGAGATTTGCCTCTTGAGATCGACTTTATCGCATTAGCGACATTTTTGGCTGTAAATCTTGTCCCTACTATGTCACTTATGGTTCGAGCACCGGGCGTCACACGCATCGGTCCCAGCGGTGATCGTACACGAAAGTGGTCCTTGAAAATGTCCGCTATGCCCTTTGAGTCACTCACCCCGTCAATACTCACCGGAAGGCCAGGCCGCACGTTCATCTTTTTTGTGTGTTTCCAAAAACCTCTAAAATCGCCTTTAGAGTGTTGTTCAGCTAGGGCATCCATTTTTAGCTGATCTTCATGGTTTTGGCACCACTTTAATCGTGATTTGAACACCCTACGACTGTCACACATCTCATTATATACTTCACCAGATCTAGGCTTTCCGCAAGACACCCATTCCACAAATTTCAACCTAGCCGCCCGATGAGCATCAGCCACATGTTTATTCCACCCCACCACACGCTGACCTTTACCCCCCCTACCTCTGCTACCCCTCCCACATACTGCTGCCTCACACAATGCTGTTACAATATTTTTATACATATTGTCCAAGGTACGCCTATGAGTCACATCGCCACAGTAACAATCTGCACATTTAGTAAAATCGTTATCAAAGTCTATAAATCTCAATCTAACATGAGCTTCCCTACTATATAGTGCTATCTGCTTCTCGCTTCTTTCTCCCCACACTACCTTTTTATCCGACACGGTTTTACTCGGCAGCTTAGGAGAAACGAGTCGCAAATCACACTCAACGATTATAGGAAAATGATCCGACCAGAAACAATCGTACTTGACAAATACATTACGCACAGAATGCACCGCCGCCTGGGTCAGGATACAGTGGTCGAGCCAGCTAGGCGTTCCGTGAATTTCACTAATAAAAGTGTACGTGTTTGACGTTAAACCTAATTTATCTATGTCAATACAAGACCAATTTTGTTCATCGCAAAAATGCATTAGTTCTGTATAAAATAGCTCCCCCGGGGTAGCATTAAAATCACCCAGCATGTACACAGAATCTATGCCATATTCGTCTATAATAGCACTTACCGTACCCAGACAATCGGTGAATTCCGGCAGATTAATAGTTGAATTCGTAGGCATATATACACTCATAATAATTATGGGACGATCTTTCACTAGAACTTTAATTGCACATACCCTATTGCTATCACACTTTATCACTGTTACGTTAGAAAACACACTATTTCTCCACAGCAAAGCCACGCCGCCATACGGCCTTCCTCTCAAGATTCCGGATGCAGCGTCCATTGCTGACGTTCCTGTGTATCCAAATAATCCATCTATGGTGCTAAGATAAGGAATTTCTTCTTTCATCAGCCATATTTCCTGTAACGCAATCACGTCGCATGTACGGCATAATTCTCTCACTCCATTTATGGAACGTTTTACCGACTTGCAGTTAAAACTTGCAAACTTACAACTATAAGTACTATTATTATCACAGCTATTTATTATTTTCTTTGTCCATGCCAGCCACGTCAGAGTTAACTCTGTTCGGATATTTGTACTTATCATTAACGAACCGTCTGAAAATAATATTTTCGGGCCATATTTTCTCATCTAAGTACATATGCAGTTTATTCTCAGATACGAACATTTTAAACGCCTTATAGTCCCGTCTGTTTTTGGTATGTATTTCTCGTAAGAACACAGTATCGTTGGTTTGCTTGCGTATGTACTGCATTACGTCCTCCCGCGTCGTGTCTTTATGTACATTCGTTATAAGAAGCGGAACTTTTCTTTCTGCGGCTTTAAAGTTACACTGTAGGCCCGTCGCGACTCCGTACTTTCCCTGTAAACGATATTTCGATGTACGTGTAGAACGCCTTTGCACTAAATTCCATCCTTCATCGTTATTCGGCACACTTATAATTGAAGAGACGTTATCCGCTGTACCGATAGCTATGTTTACGTCCTGGATCAGCTGACGTTCGCCCGGCGGCATCGGTGTAGCGGTAGCGTGAGTTTGTGCGGTATCTGCGATCAATGCATGCGCACTCTCGACCTTATCGACGCTCGACCGTTGGTAAGCTGATGAGTCATGCAAAGATCTCGGCACACCCTCCTGCAAAATACTTCTGTTTGCACTCTCATGTCCCGGCACTTGTTTAGCCACTTCGCAGTTTTCTATAACCGTCGAGTTACACTGTAAAATGCCCATAGGTCCACTGTCAAAAGTATCAACAGCCCAGGCCCCTCGTTTCGTATTTACGTTACATATCGACGAAGGCGGCAAATAATTATTTTTGGCTACTTGGAGTTCTTCTTTTAGCCTGTCTAGTTGTTGAAGGGTCACATATGACGTTTTAATTTCGTCCAAATCGTTTTGCATCTTCAACATATCTTTTAATAATTTGGTACAATCTAGGCTGTTAAAAAGAATCGGCGGTAGACGTTCAAGTTGCCGCGCGACAAATATAGGGACCACATCTGGTTCTGTCGACCTAAACACATTTATTATATCCACAAGATCACGTTCCTCCTTGCCCTTACTCTTCCTGGTAATTTTACGAGCATCCGTTGAAATGGAATCAAACAACAAGGATTTAGATTTCTTGATTTCGTCACTAGTGAACGCGGATTTACATATTCGCACAAGTGTTATCGCGTCAATTATCGACACTTTATTTTGCACGTAAGCCAATAATTCGTCTATTACAATATTGCACGAGTTGCATTTTATTACGTCCGTCATTTTTGCCATCATGTAGGTATGCGGCCGTACGTAAGCGCTGCGCGCGCGCGACTGACATATAAAAAAATCGTATTTGTATTCACTACATGGCCTATTTTACTTCTGCTAGCGCTATGATACTTACGTTTCATGTTTAGCCACAAAAATACCTATCTCTAATCTCTAATTACATATTTTCCCAGGTGCCAGGCTCCCGCGACGGAGCCCGAGGCCGAAAGTCCGGGCGCCGGCGCTCGCGCTCGCAGGCCCCGGCTCCTCCTTCATCCTCGTCCTCTGAAGACTCGGTGTCCGCGGCCTCGGTGGCCTCTGTGGCCTCTGCGAGGGAATTAAGGTTGCCACCTGATTTGGATATGCAGGTAAACAAATAATGTATGTCTCGATCAGGAGGCTTATTCTGACTTCAAACATTTTTACATGTTGATACCATTCGCATTGCATTGCATATGTTACCGTAAAAAGCAGTTTTTAGTTAACGCGTTGTCACTAGTTAAAACTAGTTATCCATATGGCCTCGGTGAAAACTAGTTTTAACTAGGATTTTTCAGTCAAAACTAGTTTTCGTAAAGTCCCTGAAAACTTATTTTAATTAATTCTTCAAGTTCAATTTTAGTGAAAAATAGTTTAGACTAGGGAAAACGCGTTTTAACTAATTAAAACCATTTTTCGCGATATTTTAGCAGAGTCATACAAGTGCGACGACGAGCGAAGCGAGGAGTAACGTGTTAGGTTAACCGCGACCAAATAGCGATCGAAGCCGATTGAGCGAAGTGATCGTGCAGCGGCAGCGGCAGCGGCGCGCGACCGTCAGAAGAACCGACGCTTTTATTTATAATATTCATTTACAAAAAAAAAATTGTGTTACGTACATCGTCTAGTAAAAACTAGATTTCGTTGAAATAAGTTTTTGGGCACTTAGTCAAAAGTAATTTTCACCAATTAGGCACTTTGCAAAAACTAGTTTAGACAAAAATAAATTCTAGTTACAACTAAATTCACCTAGGTATTTTGCGAAAATTAGTTTTAACTAATTGAAGCGATACGGAACACTAGTTTTAACTAGGAAAAACGCGTTTTCACTAAAAATGTGATTTTACGGTACCTAACACATATGTGTTAGGTACCGTATACATATATTATTCCTAAAGTTTGAATAGGCCTCCTGGGCTAATTCCGTCTCGATTTGGGACCGATTCTCCTAATCCTTACTCTTCAAAGACGTCCATTCTTTATAACCATACATAATTATAATAAAGCTGTAAGTAGTAAGTCCTGACTCCTGACATTAACATCTGCATTCGTTTCCTGTCGACGTGATTATAGCGTCTTTTGAGGTACCTTTTAAAGCATACATTATTAAATGTATTAAAAGTTGTCAATTAATTTAGGTACCTATAATTATTTAAAAGCTTTATTTATTCTTAGATATAGGCGTTCAATCCGTTTTTAACATAAATCACCCTAAATAGTATGCTTTTTAAATAGTTAAATACAGTTACAATATGTTACAGTCATAACACTTAATTGGGACATTTAGACAAACGTCCAATGTGTTACACATTTTCAATAGTTACACACTCTCAGTGTTGTAGACAAATAGGATTGTTTATAGTTATAGTAAAGTATAATGTCATTAACCACTTACATTTTATTTTGTTTTTGCACTTAACTATGACACTATATTTCTTACCAAGCAAATATCCGCACAACAATCTCTAAAATTACGTAAAAAAACACGCATTTGTTTTCCATTTTACTATTAGAGCTGTGTTTTTTTTTACAATTATTACTGTTTGCCAATTATGTTGATCGGTTTTATATAAATAACTACTATTAGATCATTTATGCCTTTCTTTTTTAGGCATTTGAGTAAACAATACGCTTTACGCGTCGTTTAATGTTTTATTTCTTAATTCGCCTTTATGTTTCAATGGCTAGGTGTGTAGCAATTATGTTATTTTCAGCCAAGTGAGCCGACTAGGTTGCGGAAACCACTCAGAAGACAAAAATGCCGTAGTTCCGAGGTGATCTATGAAGTTAGAACCTTCATATACGTTGGCGTTTGCATGCGGAGCTATCTGTTGACGATATTTAAAGAACGTACAAACCAACACGATTCATCTAGTCAAAGTTTAAGTACTCCTAGCTTTTTGTTAACGTCGATATTAACTTCGAGTTAATCCGATTTTTTTAAGTTACTATTATTAATAAAGAGAAGAAGGGAAGACCAATAAATATTTGGGCATTTTTCATTGAATAAGTAATAATTTAATATGCAGGCGCTAGCAGGCGATATATTAGAGACGCAATATTTATAAAATCTATGAATAGCTCCACAGTAACATTAATACTATATGATTCGTGAAATTCCTTCAATTATATCAAAACTTTGACTAGCTGAATAGTAACTAAAAATACCTACCAAAGTAACATACTTCTTGCTCGATACCCCATCATCTCGTTCATAAGATACCTGAGTAATATTAGGTTTACATGGGTCAAACATATAATATATAAACATACCTATACATACACATGTGCACATAAAACATTCAAACCTACTACCTACTTGTATCGTAACATTCGTAACCTATACGTTATTTTAGTATGTAAGTAGTATAAACTCCGTAATAATTTGCTTGACAATATGATAATGGCTCTGTACTCAATCATTGGAAGCTATTTTCTGTAGCAAATAGTCTGCATTAGTTTAGTTAACATAAGCATCTCATTCTTGAAGCATGAGTATAACAGATGTTTAAAAAGTGTATATAGGTACTATGTAATATGTTATTGTTGGCTCACAGTAATTTTTATTACAGGATACGTCATCCAAGATCTCATCAAGTCTCGATTTAACGGAGGACTCCCGAAAACCTGTCAAAGTAAATAAGCTAAGAACCATCAGCAACCAAATTAGGTAAACTCGTATTCCCCATACTGTTTTCTTATAATATATGAAGGGCGGATTGGATAAAATGAATTGTAAATACTAATTCGTTATTTTTTCCTTATTACTTAGATTCCTTCGACGTTTGGAGCGAAGCTTGAAAATGAAAGAAAGCTATCCTGCGTTATCAGATGACGAAGGCGATGAATCTTCGAGCGTAACATCACCCCTATTACAAGGTAGGAAGGACCTAAATCGGATGCCGACACACGCGATATCAGCACCTCTATTAGGCCCCGGGAGGCCTAAAATCGCCCGACAGAGGCGATATGACCGATCGTTATTAAGTGAAGATACTAGGATACTAAGCACGGCAACATGCCATGATAATTCCGATTGAATATGAACTCTGTGTTATCGTGAATATAGTGCGTTTTACATTAGCAATAAAGGTGTATTGCGGTGAAAGTTTGAATACTTGCGTACTCGGTAATGTCCAAATTTTTGACAGTTGTCAGGTGACACTTGAGTATACAAAATTCTAATCTAATGTGATATAATTATAATGTAATGATTCTTCAGGAGTGCTGACGATTTTAACAATTAGTACGTAATATAGATAACCATCGTGTTGAGGTTTATTTTTCTTAAGTTCCACTTTTGATGTCTTGAACTTATACGTGATTCTTACTGTAAATAATTGTCTTATAGCAATAACCTATTGTAATGGTGTGGTTCATCCGCGTAGTTGATACAGACATTAATACCAGCTTGTCCAGCTTGGTGTTTTTTTATTCATTAGTTAAGTTAGTCTTAGTCATAATTAGATAAGGGTCAGTTTACTTTTTTACCTTGTTTTTCATGTTCCGCTAAATATAATTTCCTGTTCGTTAGATAATTGACTATGTAAAAATGCTTTTGTAAATGTTATACGTATTGCTCAAATGCATATTTTGTGAGATCGTTTTTGCGCACTTTTTGCTGATATGTATATAAATTTAATATAAGTACCTATTGTAAATATGGGGATTTTGAGAGAAATGTAAATACTTTGACACATTTAGACGAAAGAAAATACCAAAATAACGGTATACTATGCACAATTAATATACAAGCGTAATCTCAAACGTATATTGTGTATTACGGTAAGTATATTTAAGTATAGCTACATTTAGTACATTTAACAGACGCACCAATAGAATAGAGAACGCAATAATGTCTAGTTACCTAATAAATGTTATTTAATATTCGTTTGTTTAAGTTGGAACGACATTTTCACAAAAGTAGTATAGCCATAAGTACCCATGTATGAGCCATATTTATTGGAGCCACAGTATGAAGCTAGCCTAGATTCCTACACCTAAACTAAGCATTTGAAAAACAGGCTCGTAATTTGATAGCAAAAAGTCCGTAGTGCATTTTCTAAATTATTTTATCGAAAAATCCAAGAAAAAAAATATGATTAGCGTATCGGTTATCATAGCAAGGCCTGGATAGACAGCATGTAAGCCGTAACTCTAAAGTTATTCATAAAATAATTTGTTACAGTCCACATGACATGACAATTTTTCTCGACGAATGTCGATAGTGAAAACACCGAAAAACTTCTTGCTCAGTTCATGTGAATTGTCACATTTATTAGCCCTAAAATTGTTTTATATACTCGTAGTAAGAATTCTGATACTAAACCCGATTAGCGCAATACTAGAAGCCTAAATAGACGAGTAGTGTACCTATACCCATATGCCTATGAAATGACAGTAGATGGATTTACTCATGTATCTATTTTAGACGTTTTTGTAAGTGTTTTCCCAACTTATTTGAGAAGAAAAGGTATCGACCTTTACGATCAAAACATTTATGACCTTTATGAATGAAAATATAAAAATGGACTAATGCCGCCGATATGAAAGCCAGTTATCGATTTAATTCAATAGTTAACTCAAAACGCATTTAAAGATCAATCGTTTAAAATAATTTAATTTTGATTTCGCAAAGGCCGATATTGTCTGGGTGCATAAACTTTTTTTGTTGTTATCCTATCACGTCAGCCGACCGACAATATTAGCATAAATTGTACGATGAAATCTGTATAACGAGATATTTTACTAAAATGATATATATATATGACCCATTACGGAAAAGAGTTATAACTGCCATAATTATGCATGTTTGGTTTATTTAAATACCATAATACCAGGGTTTTAACACCCAGGAGACCGTAACCATGGCAACGAGTGACAAGAAAAGTTAATTCACCTATCTTCAAAGTAATTCTTAGCTAGCTTAATGTCGTTAGATACAGTTCCAGCAATAATTTTTGTGATTCGACTGTTCAAAGACTGACGTACTGTGTGGGGGAACCAATGCTTGTGTTTACTGTCTATGTGTATCTTAATGGTTAGGTATGTATAATATTTAAACGTTGATGTTGTAACACATACAAATTTAGTATCTGCACTGTTATGTTTCAATACTAATTTTCTTATTTAAAGAAGCTACTTGTTTAGTACCTATACTAATGCATAAAAATAAATAAATATTAAATAAACCAACTTTGACCAAGTGACCTTTGATATAGCACAAATCATCACTATGTCACATATTTTAACAGCATCCGAAAATAAGACCGCTAATTCAATAGGTTTGATGATTTCAAGCAATGGCAAAATAATAACTGCTGACTTGTGTTGCATCAAAATATATAAATACTTGTTTATAGCCAGTAATTCAGTTTAAAAATTAAATTAGAACTTACATAATCCCCATTTTCTATTCAGTCTGAAAACGAAAAGTAGTGCTTCTTGTTTATTGACACAATAGACAGGTAACTTTTAGTAATAACATTAAGTTTTCAAAGAAACAAGTATTTTGAATCAAATCTTTCGATATGAATCCATTTATTACTCTTGAGTACTATACGAATATACACGACATTCGATTCACAGCAATATTAGTAAATGGTTTTACTATTCAAACACTAGAATCTTGAATTCTTTGGAAATCGTGGTAGCCTGTCTACTGAAAACGCTATTATCATAAACATGAAATCGAAATAAAAAAAGTACCTACCGAACGCTAGCGGTCATTTTATAATTACCTATATTCAAATAAAAATAACGCTAAAAGGTGTTCTTAAAGGCCTATCGGTAAGTCATCATTTCTGCTAGATTATCGCAATATTTAATAGTATAAATATGAAAGTCATGAAATTAATGGCCTGTTCATTGAGACTGATTTTCTAATACTTAACTCTTAAAATTGTGGCTTAGTTTTTCTCGTTTATGTGAATAGCTCTTAATCTCCCTTCTACGACATCCTTGTGTACATATTTTTTCGCACGAGATGCCTTCACTGCCATTTAAAAAAATCACGGAAATAGTTTACCTATCTATACATCTTTCTATACATCCATTACACCTGGGAAATATTAACAATATTGTATTCTTATATCTATATGTTTTACAGCTATCTATTTATTGAGATAAATATAATTTAATTACATACAAGTGATTAAAGTTGTATTGGTTTCAGACTATGTAACATACCTACTTTATTGAAGCAAATAAGTGGACAAATAAATATGTATTGACACCTTTCGAAAAACAGTTCTCAGTGCTTTAAACACTATGGGTAATTACTATAAAATAACAATAACTAAAATATTGGAAAAAAGTTTAAAATCAAAACTAAAGGTACGTCGTTATTAACTTCATTCATTTTATGTTTTTTCATTTAACATTTACAATATGTATACTTACATACACTAAATGCACTCAATTAAAATATAAGCAATATGTTAAAGTTTTTCATAATAATTATAAATGTAAGTTGTCGAATATAAATCGTATAATTATTGGATATTTAATACTCTGTGATTGCAAGTATAAGGCTCAAAATGTTTCTACTTACTGCATATCAATAATTTGTTATTTTAATTTAAATTATTACATCTTTAGTTTTAAAATTGTAAATATAATTTCAAATTGCCTTAATTATATATACGATATATAAGTTTCATAGTATTAAGTGTAATGTGGTATTACTGTGTCATTTTAGGTGTTTCATGAAAAACCTAAAGTTTTGATTTGTCCGTGACATTTTTAGTCACCATTCTACCTAACTTGTTTAAACAAAAATTGGCGATGATTTGACTTTATAAACTGAAATAAATGTCATATATGAAGAAAAAGCACCTGCCGCGATAGCAGAGGACCCTGGTTTCATTCCAGCCTTGAGCACTGGAGGCCTTGGTCACTTTTTCTTCGTATATGACATTTATTTCAGATTATAATTTATATAGTACTGTTTCTACTTGAAATAAAAACAATTTATTATATTTTCTGAAAATAACTCAATTTGTTCTAATAATTCTAATAGATTTGACTTTAGTATCGAATTTTCTGTACTTGGTAATATTAAGATTTTAGAAATAAATATGCATGCCCAAGCCTAAACCTAACCTAAATATTAAATTGTATATCATAAAACACAAGATATTCAAAATTTAAATTTAAAAAAATCATCGCCAATATTTTCCAGTAAAAACCTACATAAATATTCTTGATCGTGATCTATTATAGGACCATCTATGTAGTGTCACGTACAATGTAACTGCACCTTTATTATTATAGCCAATAGGTTGAACATCGTGTGTGAACTGTTACTTTAGAGTTACTTATTGTTTGAAACATTATGAGTATCATATTCATGATAGGTAAATCAACTTTAAGACCCACATTCATAATAATAATAATACTTTACAGTACATATGGTGCTACTTTATAGCACTAGTGCGTAAATTAGCACATTATGTAACTATGTCGAAAATTTGAAGGGTCATATGTACTGTAAAACGTTGTACGATACATGTGCGAATAAGTTATTCGCAACTGGTTTCGATTTAAAACACTCCCTTCGGTCGTGTTTTAACTTATCGCCACTCGCTACGGATTTCCTATTTTTCGCACTTTTATCGTAAATAACTATTATTGCACACTACAAAATAAAAGTTACAGAGAATTCATTGAATTCATTAATGTTGAATGGATAAATTTTTTATGTGTATTATTCCGTCGCGTTGTCCAATGGACAATAATGGCGCCGGTTCTTAATGCAGAAATTCTGTATCATTTTCTAACAGCCAGCTTAGTAGATGTCCCATTATGGAAATGGCTTATAAATACCATAAAATCAGGGTTTTAAGAGGTGTCCAGTGGAAAGTAACCATAGCAACGAGTGACACTAAAAGTTGATTCACCCAGTTGTCATGCAGTAAATTTTCTCAACTTTGCCTACCACGCAATACATTGCCTGGCATGAAAAGCAGTGTTTTTTTTTACCGAACATCTACCTATATAAATGTACAGTCAAGTGTAAAAATATGGGTGTACACATCTTACTCAAAAATATGTCCCATAGCATCTTATTCCAGTGTAATAAGAGCGTAGTATCATATTTATGAGACGATTCTTTCGATACATATTTTTGCACTTGACTGCCAGAAAGGCAGCCACTAGCAATGTTTGAAATGGTCGGTACCTAAGCAATGTTGAGCAGGTGTAACGGTACTATCAAAATTGTTACAAAACTGTTTACAAAATTCTTCAATCAAACTTTACTTCTTACATTACATAATGTTTAACTTATGGTTATTGGTATCTATTATTTTTTGTACAAGAGGTTTAATTATGGCATACGAATATAATTAAAAAAACGCAAATATGAATAAATGTGGGCCTTAAAGATTGACCGAAAACCAAAAAGTTGCGTCAATAAGTTTAAACTAGGATACATAATGCTGAATATGTAAATCCAGTGCAGAGATGTGATGGTATGGTTCTTAAATAGCAATAGCTTTTTGGCGAGGCGAGTGAAACACGTTTTTTCCAGTAAGTAAAGTAAAATTACTAGTGCTCGACGCTGCACTAGTCACCGACATGGGCACTTTATGTCATAGAAATATAGGTTAAATTTGAACAACGAAGATTTTTCTGTATTCGAACTAATCCTTGTCACTTTGACATAAAATGCCCATGTCGAGTACTAGTGCAGCGTCCAGCACTAGTACTTCTACCTTACGCCAACGCGAGGAAAATACTAACTGTAACCCAGTGGGGCGACACTCCTGCTTTCGGTCTTTCTCGGCTCCGTTCGGGTGAGCATTGCTACGAGAAATTATTAGGGTTGGCCCAACTTGAACGTCCCATTGCGTGCACGACCACAGATAAGATAATTACATGAATTTTGACAACCCTAAATAGCCGAAAGGCATAGAGCCATACATTAGAAAGGGACAGCATGATTGGTCCTTGAAAGCTGTCAAACTTCGGTTAAAGTGTCATTTCTGTACGGTAACTAATATTTATTTTATTCTGTGCTGTATACATTACAAATCAAATTAAAAAGAACGCTAATAAAATATTTATCATTCATAATCATAACTTAAATAATTAGCCAAAATGAAAAAAGAACTCGAGCATTCAATTACTCTACTCTTGTGGTTAAAATGCAACTTTACAATCAATTTTTGAAGAGCCTTTGAACAAGGTAGTCCCTTCGGCCGCGTACGCAACCAGAGCTTCGTAACCAGATGCGATCGAAAACTATTTCTGCCTTGTACGAAACCGGTTGCGATCAAAAACTAATTCCGTCTTACTAGTTATCAGTTACGATTGAACACTTTTCTTTGTTGTACGAAACCTTTCGACCGTTGATAAAGTCAGCTAAGATTATATCTATACACCTTGTTATACAGTATAAGTACTGTATACGTCATATATCTAGTCAAAAATCAGAACACAAAAATTGTGTTGTATTGTAATTGTTGTAATTGATAATATTCAAATACTTTGTTGGCAAATACAATGTAACCTTGTTCCTTAAAAGACACTGGCTTAAGAGACATGGAGCACTGACATTCAGGATAAGAAATTATCATGAGTATCATGACAAAATATTTGAAAAAAAACCTATAGCTAGATGGCCCAGACATTGGTTTCGTATAAGAACGAGAAGTGTTCGATCGTAACTGGTTACGGGTAAGACGAAATTAGTTTTTGATCGCAACCAGTTTCGTACAAGGCAGAAATAGTTTTCGATCGCATCTGGTTACGAAGCTCTGGTTGCGTACGCGGCCGAAGGGAAGGTAGTGTGGGAAAATATATTTTACAGAATAGATATAGGTAACTACTAACTACTATGTATCTGATGGCAATTGTACACGGATGCTTTAGTGTCAGTTAAACATTGTACCAATTAAAAAACGCAAACATGATTAAATGTGGGCCTTAAAGATTGACCAAAAACGAAAACCAAAAAGTTGCGTAAATAAGTTTAAACTAGGCATTACAATCGAGCTTATCTCATGATAAAGCCAGATGAACAGTGGGACTTTGGTGTGGCTACTATCAGACCCGAGATTAGGTTCATATGATTTATTTTCACGAGTCCATTTGCCTTAGGGTTGTTAAGTACCTTCTACACTCATTTCTATGAACAAAATTATACACAATATTTTCTGCTGTCAAGATTGCCTATACGGTCACATCTCTCATTAGAAGCACTGCTTGTGGCATATGTAGCTTTACTGTTATTTCAACGATGGCTAATATAGATATGGAGCTATAGTTTAAATTATACATTTCATGCCTCCCTCTGAAAATTATGTATTTTTAGGCATGGACAAAATAAAAAAAAGCTCGATTGATTTATTTTAAATTACCTACTTAGGTACATTTAAAGCATCTCTAAATAAAGTCTTAACTTTTGCTACGCTGTGGACGCTGTGGCCAGTAGCCATTGACATATATCTAAAGGGCCCTCCACACTCGTGCGCGAATCGAGGAGCGAAGCCGCGAACGCGAGTGTGGAGGGCCCTCGCGTCGATTTCCAAGATTGTTCACGCCTTCGCACCTTATTCCCCGTTTTTTGTCGGTATTTGGCCCGCGTCAAAGGAGACGCGAAGCGTGAACTTGCAAGACTCCACACACATTCGCTCACGAGTCGGTTAATCTGAACTGTCATAACCTTCTATGGCGGCTACTTGGTTATATTGGGTGCGAACTTGATCAACCAAAAATCAATTTGACAGTTCCCAGTTTGAATCAGTGCCTTGCCGCAAACTAAATCCGATCAGCTGACGCTTCGGCGCCATCTTGCCGCGAACCAAACTGCGAAATCGCCGTGAAGTTGTGCGAGTGTGGAGTCTACGTCAACGTCGCGGTATGTTCGATCCGCGAAATCGCGCCGCGATTCACGCGCGTACTCTGGAGGGGGCTTAAGGACTGGCCTGAGAATGGTGCTAGTTCAATGGTGTTACTCACGAATTAGAGCCAATCGTGCAATCTAACGCAACAAGTCAAATTCATGAACCAATCGCGTTGTGGCGTTAGACTGCACGATTGGCTCGAATCCATTCATTGTTATGCCCGTAAGGCGCGTCCTTAGACATATGTCAATGCCTGTAACAGTTTCCTAGTGCGTTATGATTTTGTGCATAACATGCCAATTCCAACAATATACATAATGTGATACTGATCTAACATGGATTTGACATCATTCCAATATGAGATGGTTACAATCTCCTTTACGGGATCTGCTGAATTGCGCATTATGTCAAGCAGCTTCAGCTTCAAGCAGTCACTTTAGACACAGACAGATCAGTATCATATTGGAATGAGATTCAATAACTTTAATTCGAATTGGCCTGTAATAATGTCCCACCAAAGTTGAGGTTTCGGCATGTTTCGGTCGAAAGTTCAGTTTCGGCCAAAAAAACTGCCGAATCTTTCGGCCGAACCGAAACTGTATTTTCGGTAGTGTCCGGCCGCAGTTTCGGTTTCAACAAAACTATAAAAAATGGACATACGATTATACTTGAGTTATGATATTTTCCTATAGTTTCATCTCTAAAATAGCCCCAAGTAGTACCAATTGTTTTAAACCCTAAATGAAATTATAATTGTGATGACTTGGACGTATACTGTAAGGACTTATGTAAATAATGTTTTACACTATCCCTACCCGTTTATTAAGGTGTATATTATTCATTATTATATTATGAACATCTTATTCACGAACAATGTAAGAAATAAAGGTAAATACATTTTGCTTGTTATATTTATTTTTTAATGTGTCCCTTTATTTCCTTACTGCCCCAGTTCCATAGAGTATGAAAAGTTTTTACAAATTGTTTTTTTTTTCAAATATCTGAAAAAGCCCGTGAGTACTTTTCGAATCGTTTGCAAAAAACGAAACGCTAGTTCCAACGCTAACTGGCGCGGACGCGTGCAACGAATTTTATCTACCGACTAACACCCGCGGGCATGCGCTCGCTCGCTCAAGTCGGCGAAGGGCCTCACCGCAGTGGGGCGATACCTTTCGGGAATTCTCGCCTCCATTCCGCTTAGCATTGCTCCGAGCAATTATTAGGGTTGGCACAACTTGACGTCCCGACCACAGATAAGATAATGACTTGAATTTTGACAACCATAAATAGCCGAAAGGGATAGTGCCATATATTAGAAAGGGACAGCATGATTCGTCCCTGAATCGCTGTTAAACTTCGGCATTGTAGGAAGTGTAGTTGTGTACGTCACGTCTGAATATATCGACACGTGACAAATGTATGTTTACACGACCTTATTTCCCATATACTAAGGTAGTGTATACATATTCTTGGCACTTTGTCCGTATAGATATTTTCAGACGTGACTACTATTATTTATTCTGTGCTTACGGTAATGTAGACAAAAATGAAAAGAAAGTATTATTTCGATATTTTATTTGTACTTATTTACATTAAGTAACCGACATCTTACAAGACTTAAATCACAGTGCAAATTTTCTCACAAAAGGTTAGTATTACTAAGTACTTAAATATAATCGCTATATTGCATATGCCTGAATTTTCTGCTGATAACAGCGATAAATAACTGCTACCATTTATGTCAAGCGGTTGGTAAAGATGCTTACAAATACAGGAAAAGTTCTGTCTGTATCTTTAGGTATTTAAAAAAAAGTAAACAAAATCTACCCTCAAATGGCTCCTTACGCCGGTTGAGGGTAGATGAAAACATTACATGATCAAATAAAGTCAGGTCGTTCAGTGACAGATCCAGGCGATTTTGTATTTGGTTGGTTAACCAATAAATGTTTTAACTACCCGAAAATGTTTTGTTCACTTTTTGCGACACCGGGATACCAGCCCGCCGCTCTCCCAACAGACGGACCGAGACTTGCCCGTTGACAGCGAATATTTCAACCATATCCTTCCTTGGAAGCGCCACGCGAGTTCGAATCTCGCCCGAACAGTGAGTTTTCTAAATTTTCTTGTATTTCTAAGCATTGTGGTATCTTTTACAGACGTTTCTGGCCTTGGAGTGGTTGGCTAGGCGGTAGGTAAATTTGATTAATTGATGATATACCGGAGCTGCCGAGGTGCTCAAAAACATCTGAACAAGCACTCTAACACTTTGACAATAGTGGCGTGTTCAGATATTTGTGAGCACCTTGGCCGCTCTGATATATCTGATGGTGAGTGTACCAGGTAGCTGAGTTTTTGGACCAACTAGATGATGATGACATCTTTAGTTACTGAACATAATGAAAATCAACTTCAAGCAGCCAAGCCTTCAACCAGTCCGTAGACCATATCAACCGCGTCAGTTAAACAGTAGACTTTTACCCCCTTATTCATAAACGTCTACTAAAGTTAACAAGCCGTTAATAATCGTTTGTCCCTTTCCAACGTATTGCTATGATGGAAAGGGACAAACGATTATTAGCGGCTTGTCAACTTTAGTAGACGTTTATGAATAAGGGGGATAGAGGTTATACAGAGTTTACCAGTAAGCATATAAGAGAATCGACTTTTTGTGCGGCTACCATGATCATGTCTCCTGGGTCACACTTTGATATCGTAATTTTATACGATTTAATCTTAATATACAGGCGTTTTTGTGATTGAAAATTATAAAACCATTTTATTAGCTTTCTTGGGATAGCATTTTCTATGTACCTATGTTATTATTGTCCCCTGGCTCACGAGAAAAAGTTTCACTTTGAATTTAGATTGAAATAGAAACAAGAATCGTTTCACATTTGGATACATAAAAAAGTATGAAAATAAAAAACCACTACGCATTAAATTGGAAAAATTACCCAAAATAAATAATACTTAAACTGTCAATTATGTTGTCACAACAAGATACACTTCAGTATTACATACTTGTTGGACTAAAACAAATTATTCAAATTTCGCAGATTACAAACAGCGCATCCAATTTATTTCAATCGTCTGAAATTTAATTATGACATGTGTAATTGACAAATGTTTACTGTCACATATATAATTATAATAATAGTGGGCCTAGGGTTAAAATTATTAACGTGTTTATTTCTTTATAACAGGCGTAAAATAGAAACAAAAGTATATATTTCACAGCGAAAGTGTAAAGTATGGTGCATACATTTTACCAAAAATATATTGTAATAAATATTACAGGCTAAAAAAGCATCAAAACTTAAAACTAACACAACAGGTCGAGGTGTTCGAATAACTAAGCGTTAATATTATATTAATATTACATACAGCATATACAAAATACTTGGTATTTATATCACAATTTTTCAACCAAAATATATAGTAGTAAAATGTTACTATTATAAGTTGTGAAGACTGTTTAAAATCTTGAACATGGCTGACAATATAAAATTAATTGTTCAAATTACTTTAATACACATAAAAAACACAAACATTGTACATTTTCACGAATTTCTCATCATTCTAATTTGAATATCAATTATTATTTTTCATAAAGTCAACTGCTTGGTTTTAAAGACCAAACTCAAATACTGCAATTTACAATTACACAATATATTTATAATATTGACGTGACACATTTAACGAAATATATATAATATTTATGGCAAGATTCCATTAAAAATGTACTAATATACCATTCACAAAAAATAAACATGTTAAGTAAATAAAATGTGCCTTTACTTTTATAATGTAAATGGATGAATTAACATTAAAGTGCTATATTTACAATACTTAATACAAAGAGCATGTAATATTAAATGTACTTCGCAAAAAATGTAAAAAGATTAACACAAGTATAGCATTGGTCAATCAAGTGAATTTTGTACTATTTTAAAACCTTAAATTATCACTGGAGTTACAATAATACAAATTTGGTTCCTTCGGCTACAAGATGAACGTATAAATGTTAATATATGTTTTTATTTTTTATTTAGTGCACATATTTCTACGAGTTATCCCTTTTTACTGATGTACTGGATATCAACTTACAGAATATACAAATATTAAAGATTTTGCTGAAATGTATTAGTTAAAAACAAATAACTAACGGCCTGATTCTAATTTTAATATATGTTTCGTTTGAAGAAACGTCACTTTTGACACTACAAATCCGATCCATATCATATCTAGAACATTTTTTGACGTATATTAAAATTAGAATCAGGCCGTAAGACACATTTATTCCTACAAATTTATAACAAACACGTTGCATACCACAATCATGTTATTAAACAACAAATCTTAGTCTATAAACGCAATTGTTACAATTTGTACACTGGATAAAATGTCATACTGGAACACGCTCGTTTTTAAAAATACATTATAGAATAATACGATTTGTTATTTATCTTTCATTGTAGTGATTCTGTTGTATATTTTTGTATTGTGTATACATTAGTACCTAAAGCGTAAATGTCAAAATAAAAAATAAATTGAGATCTTCAATAGTTAACATGTTAAGTGCTTATATTTATCGAATGGTTAAAAAGCATTTCGCAAAACTTCAACTGATATTCCTAAACCTTGATTCAGTTTGTTAAATGATGCAGAAGGGTGAATCAACTTTTTTGACCGTCTCCTGGGTAGCTCTTTAAAACGTGATTTTAAGACGTTTTATTTCACCAAACACGGTGTTTTATGATAGTTAAAGCCTTTACTATAAATAGCTATCTACCAAGCGTGATATTTGCATTACAGCTATAATAAGCTGTGCTCCTATTGTCCCCTGGCTGACGGGACAAAAACAACAATAGTTGATTCACCCAAAAACACTATGTCTTTTTTAAACATGTATACAAATTACTTAGACAAAATTTAAAACATACCATCGTGTATACCTATAGGGACTAGAATCGCTAGAAAAATCGCGAAATTTCTTAAAACCAGCTTCCAATCATCAGGGACCGCGTATGGCAATATAATCCCAGTCAACCTATGTATCTCATGCGCCGCACATATAAAGATATATGACGTTATGATCAAATTTAATATTGGTGCGCTTGGGACTAATACTAAAACCCCATGTGTGTCTGCCGCTAGCCAGATATGCGATTGACTTGCGAATAATTCTAAAGTTATAGTTCCAAACCAGGCAAATAGACTAGAATGCCTAGTTCTCAATGCGCCTGAAACGTTTCTAAGGATGATGTAACTTACGATGGGTAGGAAGGCGACGTAGGAGTGGATCTCGTTGCAGTCAAAGATGTTGGTGCAGAAGAAAGTGTAGGTTACGTAGCTGCCGATGCCAATGAAGGCGAGGAGAGTGGCTGTGAAAGAGTTTACATTTCAAATTATGGTCGTGCCGTGGTTATGGTCGCCTGGGTCACTCTTTAAACACTGGTTTTATGGTATTTTAAATAAAGATACATACACTTTTACGGCAGTTATAAGCCCTTTCCATAACGGGTCGTTACTTTGCATATTAGTAAAGTGTAGTATAACATTTTCTCTAACAAACTTTGCTACTATTGACGTCTGGCTGACGGGACAAAGTAACAATAAAAAAAGTTGATCCATCCCTAAACAAAATTTATAACGCATAATATCCCTACTAATTGCTACAATAAATGCGAAAGTAATTGTCTGTCTTTCTGTCTGTCCATATGTTATTCTGTACCCATCTTGGGACAATGGTGCTTCGGACATTTGGGAGGCGTGCGCGGAACCGAAGGCAACACGTAAAGGCTCTTTTAACATTTTAATAAAATGTAATGGGGTACACCGAGCGAATGCTGCCATTGCCCGTGTCATGAGACGACGGGACGGAACGCAAGCAGAGGCGGCACCCGCCACGGTGTAAGAACTATTGAGAGTTGATGAAAGTGACTAGGTAAAAAGTAAAGTAAAGTAAAAAAGACATTTATTCAAGTAGGATTTTACAATCTCTTTTGAATTGTCAAAAGCACATTATAAATAAATTAATTAAAAATAAATAACAGATTACAAAATAGAACATTCAACAATTATAATTTACTACCAATATACATTTCATATTTCATTCATTTATTTATAGGAGGCCATGCATTTTTGTCATTAATATACTCTCCGACTGTGTAATATGCCTTATGCTGTAGACCAGATTTAACATATTTTTTAAGTCTAGGAAATGGTAAATCCAGTTCTTCCCTTGGCAACTTATTGTAGAACTATATACACTGTCCTAGAAAAGATTTCCCTACTCTCTTAATACGAGATCTAGTTATTGCTATTTTGTGATTATTTCTAGCACTTTGCATTTTATGAAAGGTTTCTAAATTTTTTAGAGCATATAATATGCAGTCGTATATGTATTGTGATGCCATTGTTACTAGGTAGGTACTTAGGTAGGTAATGATGAGCTAAATACTGGGCTACTTGATAAAAATAACTGGTGGCCTGCCTACTAAAGCAGTATGCAATTTTACACCACAAGATGGGCCCCCTTGAAAAGCGACATCAGGATGGCTCAACGATAATACGATAAGGTCCGCCGGGATAAATGCGTCACTTAGGTTAATTGCGTCTTTTAAAGATATCTTCTAAACGGAACACTTTAGAACTATTGCCACCTATAGTTCGGTTCGGTCACAATCAGGTCTAATACAAAGACCTCTGGTAAAGTTGTGACCTACCTATAGACTAGTTTCTTCGTATTTGGTGGGCGGAATGTGGTTCCAGACACCATCTAGTTTAGTTTTATTTATTATTTTTGATATATATAATTTCTAGACCTATATCGTAAAATGGAACGCATTAATTAGCGACAGTAAGTAGGGCATTTTTTTCGAATATTTTTGACGTTAATAAAAACCAGGAAGGTAGATCGATTCGATGGCTGCTCATGGCCGTATGCGCAAGCTCGTTCGTCGTGATAAACAGAAATTCGTTTAAACTGTCGATTTGTGTGCTCAAAACCCTCGCTGGAGCCACTACAGCATCAGCTCGTCATTAGAGAAGTGTCGGTATCGGCCCAGCTGTTCGCCGTGCACAGACGGGGTCACTTAGCTTTCACTGGAATTAGATTGCTAAATTTTTCTCACAAACAATTTCCCTAATCGAGTGCGATCGTACATTTCGTTTAGTTTGGTATGGTCGCCGTAATTTTAATGTTGACTGTTCAACTTTCGTTTGAATGTCGGTTTTTAGATGACATCTCTATTAGTCTTTAACTACCGGTAGGGTTTGTCACAACACTAGCCTTGTCCGGCAGCCATTAACCTCTTGAACTTGACTAAGTACACGCTGCTGCATATTAAAATCCTTAAAAATAGTATAAAGCCACCTTTCGGTCTGAATTAGTATTTAAAGTTAATAAAACAAGTGCCAATCACATTGTGGATAAGTGTGGAGCTGCGCTGTGAGGTATCCTCAGGTCAAAAAGGGTTACGGTAAGCCGAGCTCGCACGCTTTCCGCTGATTAGGAATCCTCGGGGAGCGAGCCTAAATCCACGCAAGCCTCATCATTGTCAGAAAGGTATGTAGGTGAAAGTAGAAAAAACCTTGTTAAAAGAAAGATTTCGATTTCTCATTTAATTTGTCGGTTTAAATTTGATCGAAAGATATTTTTTTGTAAACCATACAGTCCACCATTAAATTTAGTACATTTAAAAACATAGACTATTATAATAGTTATAATATGTTGCGTTTCGAAGACATCTTCAATAGACGCATTTATCCCTGTTAACCTTATGTAATTTATTATTATACTATAAATTACCTGTGAGGGAGACACCAGGGGTGAATAAGTTGCTGTGGTTGTTGTCATCGAGCAGGTTGTATCGCTGCGCCACCAGATACGCCACAGCAAAGATTATTCCGTACGTCATGGAGTATCTGCAGCAAACAATATAATAATAATAACGAATATCATTTAAAAGAATTCCCCATGTATAGAACTGTCACTAAGCTAAGCTATGGCCTATAACCTTGAGTGCTATGCTGCTATGTATCGATTAAGACAGATATATTCACCTGTCCTGCTTCCACCGTAACCACCACTGATGAATATCATCATCAGAATTAACGAACAACGCCTTCCACGGCCGAGTGACGAATATCTTTTGAAAGAAGAACTCGCTCATGTATAGAACGGTCACTATGCTCAGTAGGCCTATGACCTTGAGCGCGATGTAGAGGTATTGGTAGGGTTTGGTTTCCACCGTGTGCGTTGAGGAGGGCGCTATGTCGGGGGGGAGGGCGAAGATCACGAACATCTGGAACAAGAATATCGTTAGCAGCTTCGATAAAAATTAAATACAGTATAAATAAATAAATAATAAATAAATATTATAGGACATTATTACACAAATTGACTAAGTCCCACAGTAAGCTCAATAAGGCTTGTGTTGAGGCTACGTAGACAACGATATACACCGTGTTTTTATTGAATTCCGTTAACTTCGGGGAATCGGTAAGTACGTTTAAGGAAACTAAATGGCATAGTTTATAAAAAAAATATATATATATATTATTTTTATTTTTGTAAATGTAATTAAATGTTTCATATAGCGTTGTTGTAGCACGGGCATTACGTTGAACTTAACCAAACAATTCAAAACTGTGACATATCAATGTCATTTCGAACATCAATTGTCCGAGATAGTACTTACGTTTTGTAGCAAATGTATTAACTCATACTAAACACTAATCAATATGTAAAGAGGCACTAAGCCAAGTGTACACGCTCGTAAGGGCCTTATAAGAAAAAAAAAATTATTATCTCCGAAATGGAATTAATTAGAATACCGGTGTCTTTGAGATAGTTACTTAATGTAATTAACGGAAATCAAAAAACACGGTGTATATATTATATAAATATTTATAAATACATAGAAAACACCCATGACTCAGGAACAAATATCCATGCTCATCACACGAATAAATGCCCTTACCAGGATTTGAATCCGGGACCATCGGCTTCGTAGGCAGGGTCACTACCCACTAGGCCAAACCAGTCGTCAAAGTGCTTTAGTTCCAAATGTTTCTTTGGAACTAATTTGACGCTCATTACAGAAGGTCTTGTTTGGACTCGTGTAACTTGGGAAGTGTTTTAACTAGGGCTATCATTTTGATGTCAATTTATAGCTGATATCCTGTACTACCATTTAACAATTAAAAAAGTACAGGTCAACGACCTCGTTTTCGAAAAAAAAGATAAAATGTAAAAGAAAAGTAAATGTTTGAAGACAATTTTTATCTTTGTTATCAATTCTCGAGTAATTGTGGAAAATTCTCTGTGACATTTATGCTTCAAATGTATGCCCTAATTCATAAGCTATCGAATGATTATTTATTTTCAAATGTGCGATAGGTAAATGGACAGATAATGGTACATTAATCGAGTGCAGTAGTGTTTGGCATAAGACGCGCCAGCATACCTTGTTACGCGCCCGGCCCGGTCGGTCGGCGACACCTTCTCGTAACTCATGAGGCCCTGGTACTTGCTTCTTGCTAAATTAAATTTTCGGACAGTTTTTTCTCGATTTTGGCCACCGAAGCCTACGGAGACTAACAAGCAACGCTAAGCGGTCTTCGTAGTCTATGGGTGTTGCTATATTACGAGTGTCACATGCGTGTTTCTGACTTATGAAGTAATTGTTTTTACTATGCTACCAAATGAATATTTTGTGTGTTGGCAGCAATGCAATTATTTATTTTCAAATGTACGATAGGTAAATGGACAGATAATAGTACATTAATCGAGTGCATTAGTGTTTGGAACCATAAAACTTTGAAAGGGTGCATTTTTAAAATGGTTGAGAAAAAACAGGTATGGGGGTGATTTGTCGATAAAATTCATCGCACTATACGTGGTTAACGGCTCCACAAACACATTGTATACTAGTAACTTACCAATGTATACCAAAACGAGACGAGCGGTATGAAGCTGTAGAACTGGTACGGTCTGTTCATTGTCAGGCAAAGTACGACAGTCAGGAAGTTTAGCCTGAAGATGACGCGGAAATATCGTACTAGGCTCGTATCACCTGTTTTCCAGGTGTATGTGAAATGTCCGTAACCTGTAAATAATTAATTTAAAGTGATGCTTCGACTGCTTCAACTGTTTTTTTGAATTGAAAACTTCTTTAGCGGCGCTGTGCGCTTTTTGTGATGGGGAAAAAATGTTAAACTCGTGTCAGGATCACGTGACCGTCAGATTGAAAATTCGTAAGACGGACACGTGACATCATGGTGACGTGCAAATTGAATGTCATCGAAGCCTAGTTGCTTTTGAAAAATCGTATCACATTCAAGTGTGACATTTTATTTTCTTCATAATCAAAGTGCTGTCATAACGGTTAAAGAGGTTTAATCTTTGTTAATTGTGTTGTGTTGTATATTTGTGTTGTTGGGTGTCCATGATTGTAGACACTCAAATTTTACCTTACCAAATAGTTAAATAACAGAAAAGAAGAGTGATTGTTTTACTTAATATGATGGTGAACGATTCATTAACATTTACTGATTGTGTAGGGTGTAGTCCTGCTCACGTCTCATAAATTACTCTGTATATGTTATATATTAACACTAAAATTCGCATTTCAAAATATCTTCCACACTCAAATTTATTTACGTAGGTATAATAGAGAGTTATCTCTTTTTATAAAACTGCTACTCAATTTCTCAAAAATATCAAAAATGCACAACGTTAATATTCAAGTTTTCACTTCTGGCGGCATTCCCGGAGTGCAACCCGTTTTTTTAAAAATTAATCAATAAATGAAATGATGAACTTGATGAAAACGGATGACATGCCATGACGACTAAATATACTCTAAAATAAATATAATAAGTTTAGGGGTCATTCATTAATTACGTAAGGATGGGAAGGTATAAGTTCCAAAAATTTCTACATGACTAACTCAAGGCCATTCTTATTTAATAAGAAACATACATCATTTTACAGGTTGATATGTGCATTTGTTTACACATACGTATATATTTTATTGAAAATGACAGGATTATTTTGTGAAGGAACGAAAACCTATATGAAAAGTTGTAGGGCATATAAATGAACTCACCTGTGAGGAATAGGTACGCAGAAACTAGTGCTCGCACAAGCATGTAGATGGGGAGCACTTTGCTGGCTCCTGTCACTTGGTACACTAGGATGACTAGTTGCATCCAGCCTTTCCATTCGTTGGTTTGTTCTCTGTGTAGAACTCTAAAAGGAAATATTTGTTAAATATTTTTATCTACACACATATTATAAACCCTCTATGATGCCTTCAAAATCCGTAAATAATGACCAACATTAAGATAAACTGTTTTGTTACAACAAATCTCTTATCTGTGAAAATGTTACATAATTGCTTCATTACTACATCAATATCGATTTGGTAATGACATTCAAATTTCGAACATCTCTGAAAAAAGCAATTCGATTTGACTTCTATTCTGATCGGTCGAAATGGCTTTTTGTTCGACATGAAATGACAATTGCATACAATTTTGACAAATTTCTCATGTTAATTTGTATCGAACGATACGGAAATAGGTCCCCGACTCTAGTTTGTTTCTGAATAAAAAAAACTACGAATGCATGACATGTGTGAAAAAAAATCATTTACCGCCATTTGATGTACAGTTTATCTATTAATTAGTTTAAAGTATGAAATCAATTTGTTTTGTTGTTTTTAAAGTAACTATAGCAAAAGTTTCATTTAAAATGAGCGATAAAGATATTTCGGAGCCGCCACCACATATCCGCGAGTTCCGTCAAGAGAGCTACGATGCCCCTATGTTGGCTGTAATATAACGTGGTGAATACTTAACTACTGGACATGGTTTGGTATGGACCTGTTTCACACTGTCTAAGTCCTAAATAAGCTTCTTGCCACTTATCTAACGAATAAAGTCATCGTTTGCGTTTCACAATCTTCAAATAAGCTTAACTGGTAGATAAAGTGCTATATTTTGCAGGAAGTTTTATCTGGCAGTTAATTTATTTGTTTATTAGCTATCCAAAACTTTACTTGAACATTTGTGAAAGGCCCTTAGTTGTTATAAGATCTTACCTGGTAGATATAGAGTCATCCGTAAAAAACAATCCAAGTGCGAAAACATATCCAACCGGCAACCAGAAGCTCCACTCCGAATAGTACTTATTCTCCTTCATAAAGAAATTAGTTCTATCGCAGAGATAGAAATACGCCATTATCATCCCCAGTTTCGCCAGGGCGGCCAGGGGGGAGGGGGCGGTCGGAGGGGGGGACACGAGCGAGTAGCCCCCGAGGCGTTGTTGCAGGGTTTGCGACCAGCGCCATGTTGCTTTTATGCCGGCTATGACGCCGCTGAAACAAAGCTTTGATTGGCAACGATCTCTGGTGTTGCAGGCGTCCATAGGCTACGGTGACTGCTTATCAGGCGGGCCGTATGCTTGTTTGACACAGACGTGGTATTAAAAAAAAATTGAGGTTCAATTAACTTCGGGGTTTAGGTGCGGGATTTTTTGCTACCCAATAAATAGGTAACAACAGATATAGTTTTAATTCTAAATTAGAGTTAACTACGTATTTTTACAATAAACATTAGTTATTGACGTTATTGTAAAAAAAACCGCACCTGTTAGATTATTATTTTTAAATTGTATTATGTATGGAACTGACCTGTTTCTCTTTGACGTCCAATGTTGATAAATATTCACTATTAATTAAACACTTAACTCAATATCACGCGAAGTTTACACAATTTGTGATTTATGTGGGTACGATACGAAACCACGGTTGATTAGAGAAACATGGATAGTGGTAACTTTGAGACAGTAGTTAACCTACTAATAAGATTTGTTAACTATTTTAAAGTGATTATATTATGTATTAATATTACTTATTAGTAATTATGTATAACGGAGTTTATTGAAAAGATGTTGTGATCATTTTATTCTGCATTATTCGATACATGAGAAGATACGTTTGTGACGTCACTTCTCGAACGACAAATGGCATGATTAACCAGTTGCGAGTGGCTGGTTAGCAGTGGATATAATAGGGGCCCGACCTGTTTCATTTGGATCATTCTCATTGTGATTCTTCGTTGCGCTGCAGCACTGAGTTAATCGTCGCCACAGGAATATTGAAAGTTAAGTAAATACTATGTTGATGATTATTTTAATGTTTATGTACCTACCTGATTAATTTGATGAATTAATTATTAAATAATTAATTCAGCCATATATTGGTGAATTATAAGGTATTAGTTACTGTATTTATTAGTTTTTGATGATAAGGTGAATAAATAGAATTAGTAACTTCAATAAAAAGGTTTTATTTTCAATTATATTTGTTCATTATTTAATTTATCATATTATAATCCAAATAGCATCTAGTGATAGTTTTAGCAGTTTCGAATAATTCTGAATCAAGGTAAATAAATAACTTGATGACAAGTTATGCCAAATTTATACAGTTAACTTAGTGTTATCAAGCAGTATTGTGAATTCAAGGTAATATTGACTATTAATTCTGTTTCAATTGCTTGGTTACATAGCAGCACGGTTTGCTTTTATCTACTCGGACATCTATTTTAAATTATTATTCTTACACACCCGTGACGGATATATGTAGTATGCCAAAAAACCACAAATCATTTGTAGTATAACCACCTGCGAGGATATTACGGTTTGTTTTGCGGTTCTTGAGTAATAATGATTTCTTGTTCCTGCTCCATATTTTTTTTTTTTTGAAAAAAATTCGTAACTCGACATTTTTCATTCCAAATCGTCTAAAATTCATAGGTTACCATAATAATGCTGGGCAAATCCCATTTCAATCAAAAAAAAACATAAAAATAACAACTTCGGTCTCTATGTCAATGAGAGTCGAATTTCAGCCCAAGTGCGCCACTCAACCCACCGTTCAATCTGAGGCGTCGCCATTCAACGGCTTGTTATGTATATCCGTCTCCCGGCTCCACGCCACTTAGAGAGCCGGACAATATCACTCTAGGGGATAAGGAACCAACTGTACATTTGCATCTGATTTGTGATTACTTTGCCCCACATGTGGATAAAATGCAACTTTGTGGTGAAGAACTTCATATTTAGAACTTAGTTCAGGAATGGCATTTATTATTTCGAGTGGAACGTCGGACCGATGACTAAAGAGTTAAAAATGGCGGCACTCACCATACAAGAAACATGACGAATGTCAACAACTGAAGCTGAGTATGCGGCTCGGGCATGGCGCAGCACGAGCCGTCGTTGAAGTTCATGTGGTCGTTGCAGATCATGTTCAATAATACCTGCGCGTCGTGCTTGACCAAAATGGCTACTATTTATTGTACTCACCATACTAGAAACATGGCGAATGTCAACAACTGAAGCTGAGTATGCGGCTCGGGCATGGCGCAGCACGAGCCGTCGTTGAAGTTCATGTGGTCGTTGCAGATCATGTTCAATAATACCTGCGCGTCGTGCTTGACCAAAATGGCTACTATTTATTGTACTCACCATACTAGAAACATGGCGAATGTCAACAACTGAAGCTGAGTATGCGGCTCGGGCATGGCGCAGCAGGAGCCGTCGTTGAAGTTCATGTGGTCGTTGCAGAACATATTCAATAATACCTGCGCGTCGTGCCTGACCAAAATGGCTACTATTTATTGTACTCACCATACTAGAAACATGGCGAATGTCAACAACTGAAGCGAGTATGCGGCTCGGGCATGGCGCAGCAGGAGCCGTCGTTGAAGTTCATGTGGTCGTTGCAGAACATATTCAATAATACCTGCGCGTCGTGCCTGACCAAAATGGCTACTATTTATTGTACTCACCATACTAGAAACATGGCGAATGTCAACAACTGAAGCTGAGTATGCGGCTCGGGCATGGCGCAGCAGGAGCCGTCGTTGAAGTTCATGTGGTCGTTGCAGAACATATTCAATAATACCTGCGCGTCGTGCCTGACCAAAATGGCTACTATTTATTGTACTCACCATACTAGAAACATGGCGAATGTCAACAACTGAAGGTGAGTATGCGGCTCGGGCATGGCGCAGCAGGAGCCGTCGTTGAAGTTCATGTGGTCGTTGCAGAACATATTCAATAATACCTGCGCGTCGTGCCTGACCAAAATGGCTACTATTTATTGTACTCACCATACTAGAAACATGGCGAATGTCAACAACTGAAGCTGAGTATGCGGCTCGGGCATGGCGCAGCAGGAGCCGTCGTTGAAGTTCATGTGGTCGTTGCAGAACATGTTGAGCAGTATCTGCGCGTCGTGGCGCAGCGCGCGCGCGCTGAGCGCCCAGCCGCCGCCCCCCGCGCCCCCCGCGCCCCCCGCTCCCTCACCCTCACCCGCGTCCGCGCCCGCGCCGCGCGCCACCAGCCGCCCCGAGCTCCAGATGCGCGCCGCGCTGTGCGTGAGGATCTAAAACGAACTCCTCATCTTAAGAGCCCGGTAACGATTTTAGAGCAAAAATGTAAAATTGATAGATTTAGTCGTTGAAATTGTACACATTTTGTTACGTAACATCTATATAACAAGTATTGGTTTCTGTTAGCACGTCTTCTCATCTTGTCTTTTAATAATGAGGTCGCAAGCGTGCGTCCCCGGTAATATGTGACGAGAAGGGACAGTTTTTAAAAATTCATAAAAAAACTATGGTGTTAGATTATACAAAATGATGTATAAGAACAGTTTCAGCAAATGTTGTAGATTATTTAAGTTTCAAAATTACGTTAAAATTAAGGCGATTTTGATAGAAATTGTCACTTGTTTTGAAGTCATTTCTAGAGAAAATTGATTTCGTCTAACTTTCATTTACACTACTTGAAACGTATAATAACAAAAATGTAGTCAATAAAAGTTGAAGTACAGGATATGTGTAATACAAAATTACAATTTTTAGCAGTCCAAACTTTACGAAATTTACGACAAAATCAGTGCTTTACGCGCGTTTACCTAAACGTCCATCAGAAAAAAATCATAACTAATTAAGTGACTGTTTTCAAAAAAAATGTTCTATTAAAATAAAAGATAACAAGACGTGTTAATAGAAACCAGTACTTGTTATTTCTTATAGTTGACAAAAGGTGTACAATTTCATCGACTAAATCTATCAATTTAACATTTTTGCGACTAAAATCGATAACGGGCTCTTAAAATTTAATAATCTAAAGCGAAGTCACCAAATGGCGGACCGCCGACCTAACATATTTTTTCCTTGTTTAATAAACCCAAGTAGAAACGGACCGCGACTGGTCATCTTATTTAAAGAACTGGTCCCCTGAAGAAACTAAGTAAGTAAGTAAGTAAATATTCTTTATTGCACCAACAAATTATACATTTTACATACATGTAAAACTACAAATGAATTTTAAAGGAAAATAGAACCAGGTAACAACAGGCGGTCTTATCGCTAAAAAGCGATCTCTTCCAGACAACCTAATTGAACACACACACACAGACTAATTGATGACCCCTGGTCTAAGGCACAGTTTATAATATCGAAAATACAGACCGGTTAGTTAAATAATATCTGAAAAAGGACAACGTATTTATTGTGTTTCAAAATTCGAACCGATGGCTCCTTTATCGAATTATATCAAACTAGTATTAAAAAACTCTGATTTAAACTTTCACGATTTTTACTCATTATTATTCACTCTACAACATAACTTAACCGCATTAAATTATGTGTTATATTATGAAGCCACGATCTGTTAAAATCGTATTACGACTAACACATTAATTCAAGTACTCGTATTTATGGGTCGGGGGGTGGGGTTACAGGGTCGGCAACGCGCATGTAACACCTCTGGAGTTGCAGGCGTCCATAGGCTGCGGTGACTGCTTACCATCAGGCGGGCCGTATGCTTGTTTGCCATCGCCGTGGTATAAAAAAAAATTAAATTTCTAATAGGCCGCCATTTTGAACATATGAATTACTGGGCCGATTGCATTTTGTTGTTTCCATGGATTATCAATTTTAATGTAATGATTTACTGTTAAAAATTATCGACTTAAAATCAAACAACAATTACGACTTACAAACGCACAAAAACCAAGGTCTTCTCATAAGTTAAGTTACTAGATCACCCAAAACAAACAAAACTTTCAAACAAAAATAAATGAGTTGTAAGGTTGAGAAAGTTTACGAAACGAAACAGTGGCAATACTATAGAGGGCGCTACTTAGCTGCTTTACGTGAACTCGGTTCAAATCAGCACTTCGATTTTTTTTTGTATTTTTTTAAAGTTTTTTTTTCAATAAATTAAAACCTGAATTTGTGTAATTCTTACCTCAATAGCTGCTTTGTTGTACTCATCAATATCACTATTACTAATCTTCTTAAACTCATTCTTCAGCTTCGAACTATCGACCGACTCGATCAACTTCCAAAGGACTTTAGTATTCTTGTGTGCAAGCGAATCTATAGCTTGTACCAACAACGTAAGGTTCCTTTTGTATTCCTCTATGACGAGAGTTGTGGCGTTTCGGGTTAGGAGGAGTTGGAGGCCGGTGCCGGCCACTATTACTGAGGGGGGTTCGTCTTCGCGCTCCCTGGAAGGTGAAATGGACTTTAATGTGTACTGCATAGGATTCAAAGGGAATTTGAAATAGAGGTGTATTGGCAAAGAAAACTAAGTCGGCTAAGTCGGCTAACTAACGGCGTCTAAGTTTAAATAAATATTAACCCCCTTATTCATAAACGTGTACTAAAGTAACGATGCCGCTGATCATCGTTTGTCCCTTTCCATCATACCAATACGTCAGAATAGGGACAAACGATGATCAGCGGCATCGTTACTTTAGTACACGTTTATGAATAAGGGGGTAAATGATTTTCTTCAACTTACCAGGCTCGAAACTGTTCAACCATAGTCCTCGATACATCGTGACTCCACACCAGGCGTACGGACAGACGTAACTTCTCATCTGTGTAAGTATTGTTCGGGGAGTGGTGCTCCAGCGAGTATGACGGGTCTGGGTCCAAACGGGTTTTTAAAACGCCTGTAAAAAATTAGAAATTTTCTGTGGATACAGTCACCATCAGACATATCATATCGGAGTGGCCAAGGCGCTCACAAATATCTGAGCACGCCTCTATTGTCCAAGCGTTGGAGTGCGTGTTCAGATATTTCTGAGCACCATGGCCGCTCTGATATATCTGATGGTGACTGTACATTTAAGAATTATTTGCATATGAAATTTCAAAAATCGCTAAAGTCGGACCAAACTAACTTCGCTTGGCATTTTTTTAATACTCGGTGGTAAACAAGCATACGGCCCACCTGATGGTAAGCAGTCTCCGCAGCCTATGTGCGCTTGGCATTTGCAATGAAAATGTGAGGCAATGTCAATCACGAATGTCATTTTTTTATAAAAGTATGACGTTTATAATGACACATCCTCACTTTGTCCTGTTCAAGTCAGTGCAAAGTTAGACGGGCTAAGTTGATAAGTGTGAATATAAGATTTGAGTCCCCCGAGTTCCTCTCATGTATCAGAAAGTAAACACATTTAAAGAGTCCACAGCAAGCTCGGTTCTCCATACAAACGTAGTTACTCTCTCAATTTAAAACAACTAGCTAGATTACTCTGAAACGTTGTACTTACAATAGGATAAGGTATATCTAGGGTTGTATTTAGTTTGTGGCTTCAGATACCACAGTTAAAAAATACAGCAAATTAAATTTTTCATACAAAACTTGGTTTTGCTCTATTTTGTTTGTTTTAAAAGCTGTAGCTTTATAAACTAACTAACAGGCATAGACATACCTCCTGCGGGCTCTTAAACTAAAAAAATATCTTCCTAATCAGTTCAAAAATAGCCGGATCCACACAAGAGCCGGTTCACACCGGAATGGCAGCGGCTCCTATTAAATAATTTAAACTTTATCTACATATTTAAAAAGACCAGTATCACTTGAATACCTCAAACAGGTCGTGCGGCCGCCCGCGGCGACGCGAGCAACCGCGCGGCACCCCGAACGGCCGCGCGGCGTCGCTAGTTTCGCCGTCGCCAAGAAACGCGGCGCCGCGTGACCTGTTTGAGGTAGTCAAGTTATACTGGTCTTTTTAAATATGTAGATAAAGTTTAAAATTATTTCACACTAAAAGTGCCCGCCGCGTCGCTGCCGGCCGCTGCCATTCCGGTGTGAATCGGCCCTAAACGAGCATACGCGCGAGGCAATTGTCTCTGGCCAGTGGAGACGTGCGTTGGCCGGTCTACACTGGCCGTTCTGTGCGTGAGGAAATTGCCTCGCGCGTATGCTCGCTCAGTGTGGACCCGGCTAATGACTATATTGGAAAATTCCAAATTTTTACTACGTCGAGCGTGTTCATCGCTTTTAGTACCCACCATGCATTTTGCATAAAGTCTGTTTAATTTATCTAAGTAAGTAAGTAAATATTCTTTATTGCACCAACAATTATACATTTTACATACATGTAAAACTACAAATGATTTTTAAAGGAAAATAGAACCAGGTAACAACAGGCGGTCTTATCGCTAAAAAGCGATCTCTTCCAGACAACCTTTAGGTAGCAGGAAATTTCGAACTCATACAAAAACTAAGCGTGGCATTGAGGATTTTTATTTATTAATAGGATAATCTAAATATTTGTAACATGATAACATGATAAGGAATTATCATAGATCATGATAGTCATGATTCATTGTTACTGATAATCATGTAATATTTAACTGTAAACATGAAACAGTAGGTAAATAAGTAAGTAAATATTCTTTATTGTGGACCATACAGTTAAAATTAGACAGGAAATGAAAAAACACGTAAAAGTTAGGTAACAACAGGCGGTCTTATCGCTAAGAAGCGATCTCTTCCAGACAACTTTTGGGTAGCAGGAAACTATGAACTTTTACAACATTGAATGGGGAACAGTAAAAATTATTGACCATGAAAAGTTCATGAAAGTCAGTCAAAATACTGTGGCACTGAGGGCAGCTACGCTAAAATGGTCACCTTCATTAGATATTTAATTAATGACAATTGGCATTTACAGATTTTGAAAAAAAATGTAATTAGTAAAAATATTATATTTTGACAAAATCATCCATCCAGAAATGTCTTCTAAAGGAACCAACCTAGGTTAGGGCAGTAGAAAGGCAACAAATAAAAAATAATGATAGATCGTTATAATAACACTGTATAGGTACATTAAAATTAGATAGAAATGTACTTAATAAGTTCGTCAATATGTAAAAGTTATTAACCTATTGGACCCTACGCATATCATGGGTGGCACATCATTGTGAACAATATCAGAATGCATAAAGACTGTAGCTGCGCACGTCAGTTAATGTCTATGGTAGTCAAAGGGTTAAAATATTCATTACCTATGAAGTGTTCATAGAGCTGTGCTATCCGGGAGTCTCCAATGAATGCAAAGCTGTTGTATTTTCCCCAGAAAGCCAAGTACCGGAGACATCTTCGTGCATCTCTGGAAACAAGATATCATTTATTTACACTAATTTTTTAAATTTTTATCAATATTTGTATCTTCTTTAGGGGGCGTCCATTAATCGCGTCATATTGTATAGGGGGGGGAGGGGGTCAGCAAAAAATCACCAATGATCACCACAGGGGACGGGGGGGTATGGACACGTATCACGTGTATTTTTTTTTTCATCTGTGCTATACAATAAAATAAAAATAATAGTTTTCCGCCCTTCAATTAACCAAACTGTCAAAACACGTGTACTTAGGTTCATTTGTTAGAAAACTGTTCTTTAGTTATCGAAAAAAATACACGTCATATTGGATGGGGGGGGGGTCCTGAAAATATCACCAAAGATCACCATGGGGGAGGGGGGGGTCTAAAACAAGCCAAAAACGTATGACGCGATTAATGGACGCCCCCTTAGCAATAGAGTGGTCAAAGCTTGGAACAAACTCCCAGAGGATATAGTACCAGCCCAAAGTGTCAATGAGTTTAAGAATAAATTAGATAAGCCCAATGCAAATTCTACTCAACACTGAAAACTTTATTGATGACTTCATTTGACAGGCATTATCAATTATTTCAACTGCCTGCCAGCTTTACAAATGATAATATTTTCAATGCATACCATAGATGTCTGACCCTGTCATGTTATTTTTTGACAGTACAATACAAGTAATAAATTGCTGCAATAAAGAATAATATTTATACATTAAATATTGTACTCATAACATTTGTTTAGACACTAAGTTTTATTTTATTTCATGGATAAATTTAGAATTCAGATTTCAAGATTTTTAAACTAGATCTTAACACACTCACTGCCAGCGACCCGCTAATCAGGTTCTCTGTTCATAGATTTAGCTACATATGGGTTTTCCAGTGTTGAAGGCTCCGCTCGTAGTGCATAGATGGCGCCGACAATGAATGTGTTCTTGATATTTATAATAAATATGTTTGCAACCAACATAAATAACTCACATTTTTGAGTAGCGATGTAGCATACAACCATAAGGCTGCCATTCATGGTCTCCTTTATATCGGCCTGAAGATAACAGCCAGGTGCATGAGTCTGGTCCTGTATTAAAAAAAAAATCATCAGTTCACTAGGAATATTTTATGTCCTTAACTCCCAGGGGTTTCCATTTGACAGCCACCTTCCACTACCACCGCCAAAAAAACGACCTTGAAGTTTAAATTTTTTAATTGTTTTTTTTTTGTCTTTGCTGACTAGATATTGAGTAGCTGAAGGACAAAGGGGTTATAACGCCCCGTTTGTATAAGTTAACATCATTTTTAAAGCGTTAAAGGTAATAATTAAGTTTCTAACCATAACGTAAATGCAGAATGCCGTGGTAGCCGATAAACCCTAAAACTAACACAAACGCCAACAATTTCGCATTGCTCACGTTCAGTTGATCAATAAACCATTCGGCAGAAGACTTCTTTGAATGAGAAACCATCACGGTTTCTTTTATTTTCAAATAATTCACTCAAAACTTGTTGCGAGCCGACGAGCATAGGATTTTTATTGCTCGGACACTATATTGTCTGTAGAAAGATCCTTAAGTTCACACGACAATTATCACACAAATCGTAATTAATTTCAGTGAAAAAATTGTACATTTCATAGCCATATTATGATAAAATACATTCAAAGAAGATGGAAAATACTCAAAAACCTAAAAGAAATATCAATGTCAATGTTTGACGATTTTGACGTTTAAAAGGATGCAGTTTTGCAGTGCAATAAAATAATATCGAAAAATGGGCTTCACACAATCACCAATCGGACCAAACTGGACTAACAAAACTTTTAGAAAATGCTGGTTTTGATAACAAATGGTAGAGAGACTAGTAGGAAAAAACTATTTCAATAAGTTAGAAGAAAGCTATTACCGAGAAGAATATAACAGAATTACGTTCAAAGAATATAATACTCACTAGGAGATTACGTTCAAAACAAATTTGGAAGACGAAATTGCTATCGGAATAGTTTATCGGTTCCCTTTTAACCGATAAACTATTCCGATAGCACTAATTAAGTTGCCAATGTAGAAAAAACCAATGTTGAAAGTTCAAAAGTTTTTTCAATTTTAATGTGGTAACATCATATGTCTAAATTGGAATACAAATGGCGGCTATGTCCCCGTCTGAGGTTTGTAAAAATAATTAAATTATTATCACCTGCGACATTATCACGTATTTGTTTTAGGTCAAAAAGTTTTCTCTCCTGCCCCTGGAACTGGTGCCAAAGATTTTTTACAGTGCCAAAATATGTTGTGTTTATAGTTGCAACGCTGTTATGACAGTTTTCTTCAGATGATTTTTTGTGACAATTTCTTTTGTTGTGTTGACCACATAACTAAACACTATTAGTGTTTTGTTCAAAAACTTTAATGAAAACTCTTTTAGACATTGCTTGATTTTTCCTTAATGTAGTGATGTACTCGCTGCGTCACATTATGCATAACACCTCGTAACTTACACATAACTTGTATGTTTCTTTTAGCGGAGATTACAAAAAGAACTAATGTCCCTAATGAGGGAGCCTCCACCGGGAGTCACCGTGGACGGAGATCAGGCCAGCCAAAATCTAACACTGTAAGTTTGCCATAATTTATTGACCCTTGTTATGTCAACTATTCTAATTAGATATTTTAATATGGTGCATTGAATAGCATGCGAAAATAGATCATATATATATCAGTATTTAAACTCAAATTCATTTGATTCATTTAGCATACAGAGGTTGCACAAACTAGTATTAGATATTATAATAGGTCACAAACAAAACAAATATTTGTATTTGGCACATACATCCTATTATTCGTAAATAATACGGGTGTGTCGTACATCTGACGTTAAGTGATTGTGTATGTATGAGTATCATCTATTTTAGGTAGCATCTGTCATTCAACTGCTACTTAATGATAGGATTGAAGGCTAAATGTGCCCATACAAGGAAATAAATGATTATATTGATTAATAGTTATTGCACTGTCATTTAAATCACTTTGGAAATAGGTATAAGTGTATTTTCTCAAAGCATTAGTGTATTGTACTTAATGTGATAGGGAAGGAAAATATTGAGGCTATTAGAACTTTTTTTTATGTGGTTACATTTCTAATTAGCTTAAAATGTCACAATCCTCTTAACTCTTCAAGTTGTTTTTGAGTTATTGGAATTTAGATTTTATTGCAATTAATCAAATATGAAATTTAAATGACAATTGGTTGGGAGCCGATAGCTTACCACTCCAAGGGTTAATTTTATTTATAGGAGTAAAGGACATAATTTTAGCTGATATGATTTAGACCTTTTTATTATGACAACCAAAAGAAAAATATCGTAACATGAATATTTTCTACAGAGTTTCTGAGTTGGACTATGGTTGAACTATGGATTGCAGTGAGATATAAGATTTCTTCAAAGTAAATGAATGCCGAATTGCTGTCCACTGGTCTGATCACAGGCAATTAGTCAGACAGACAATTAGTCTGGTTCAAAAACTAGTATTGCGCTTATTCCCCACTTCCACCCACACAGTTCTTTCAAGCTCAATCTGGTACAAATTGGTGTGATAAAAGAGCTTGTTTACATATTGCCAGTAATTTTCAGGTGAATGGTCTAATTATTCTGAATATCTGTTAAACCTCTTGCATGTATGTGATAAGGGCTTTGACCAAATTTTTATTCATCTTTTTGCATCTCAACTAAGGTTCAAACCACCTTTCATACTTAAAGTTAAGTCCAACTTTTAATGTAACAAACTAACATAGTAATGTCAATTGATCTACCACCATTTTTTATCCATTGCATCTGTGCAATGGTAAGGACTGCGTTATTTTTAATCGGCGAATCACGTACGTGAAAAAGGTACCCTTGATATTTTGTACAGGTTTTTTTGTAAAATGGGTCTATTCTCAAAATTACTTAGCAAATGCATAGTTGCCATCAGATATATCGGAGCAGCCAAGGTGATCACGAATATCTGAACACGCCTCTATCGTCAAGGCACTAGAGGGCATGTTCAGATATTTTTGAGTACCTTGGCCGCTCCGATACCTCTGATGGCGACTGTACCTAAATTGAAATTGAAATTGCGAATACTCATTGTACATATGAGATCATCAGAATGCGTATTCTGAATTACCCACTTTTATTATTGTATAATAACCCAACTTATAGATAAGTTACACAATGATGAAGCATCATAAAACAGGCTTTATAGTCACTTTAGCTTTATGGTTTAGTTCTTTATTCGTCTTTATCGTCGGTAGCGTTTATAAATAAATAAATAAATATTATAGAACACATAACTACACAAATTGACTAAGTCCCACAGTAAGCTCAATAAGGCTTGTGTTGAGGGTACTTAGACAACGATATATATAATATATACATATTTATAAATACTTAAATACATAGAAAACACCCATGACTCGGGAACAAATATCCATGCTCATCACACGAATAAATGCCCTTACCAGGATTTGAACCCGGGACCATCGGCTTCATAGGCAGGGTCACTACCCACTAGGCCAGACCGGTCGTTTATAAGGTTAACGAAGTTTATTTAGACTAGATTCTTACGAATTTCGTAAAGCCTGCCTCTGACGAATATTGCGCGAAGCCGTGTTGGCCGAATTAGAATTGACCAATAACCATTACAAATTGAACCATAAACCGTATCGGACGGTTACAGTATACGGTTCAATTTGTAATGGCCAATTCTAATCTAATTAACGTTCGGCCAACACTCTCGCAAAGCGTGGATTCACTAGTGTGGAGCTGATTGTACACTTTTCGCGCCTTTTTTTTCGATTTCGGTAAGTATTTACAAGCCTTTATTTAACTTGCCCTGTTAGTGTGGGTCAAATCTTGAAAGCTAAATTTGACCCATTTCCCGATTTCCGATTGAGCTGAAATCTTGCATACATATGTAAATCGGGTGACAATGCAATATTATGATGATTAGTTGGCGTTTGTCGATGTACGATGGTCATCTTGGCTAGGTCTTCAGATAACAAATGTAGATATTCGCGGTAGGCGCTCGAACAATACAATTGAGTTCATATATTTGATAGTACCTTGCTTAAACAGATGCAAATTATGGCTATTGTATTGTAAACGCGACGCGGTAGGTGACTTTTAATTCCAGATATGTAAAATACCTACCTATAGTGCGTGCAAATATACCGTCTATAATCTATGAATAGAATTCTTGATGCAATTCTGATTATGTCAGATGAACGATACGTTTATTTATTCATGCCTTACAATGGATTGCAAAATAATAGTTTTAGAGTCGATTCAAGCTAACTGCTTGTTGTTTTCAATTATAAAAACTAATATCTATAGATAATATCTTCCGATGCTGTCGCGTCTGCTCGTATTTGGACAAGCTCAAGATTTGGGCCTCAGTCACGCCTGAGTTGGTTACCCTGGCCTGGCGACCTCAAAGCTATATTCTGATTGTCCTTTATGCGTGCCATAAGAAGCCCCAGACCTGACTTCTAATGCTGAGGTCCGGGTTTGAACCCCGTCTCCTGCCAGTATTCTTCTTGAAACCAAAATGTTTAATAGCGAGAGAGTGGACTGTAATTCGAAAAAAGGGGGCGATAGGGAATGAAATTTAGGGACCGGTTGAGCAAGAAAGTTGTGAAATATTAAGATTAGAATATTAAATTAAAACTAAAATGTGAAATAGTGTAGAGCGAAGTTACCTTTCAGTCTGGGAATTGTGGGGCTGAATCGTTGGTCGCCGTTGAAGACCGCTGGTGGTGATTCTGGCTGTCCTTGTCGCCAGCTAGAAGTAAGCTCAGAACCGTTACCTTGAGTCGTCCTCGGATTTTCCACTTCACGGATGTGCCTGGTGTCCTTCGTCCACACAACACTGAGTCTAAATACTAATAAATAATAGTACGTACGAAATATATTGAGATTAACATTTGGTGAAGGACAACATCGCGAGGTAACCTGTACACACCGGCGAAAAAATTCAAACTTGGCCTAAATTTTTATACTTCAAACCCCCTGTGATAGGAGGCTTGCTTGCTTAGGGCGTTCCTTGTAGATGTAGATCGCCGGAAACAAGCGGGCAGTCAATCGCGTGCTGCGTTCATTCAACCCAATTTCCTAAGGTTGCAGCTGCATGTTAATGTCCCGGCGGCATTCCCATACTGTTCTCCTCAAATCTTCTTGTTTTCCTGCAGAACAGAAGGACTTCTTTAAGTTCGCCGACGTTCCTTTTCTTTTAGTGAGTCTCTACCGAATGTATCATAATTTATATCGCAATGCCGCGTACGTAATACATTCTGCTAGTAAGTGTAAGCTAGTCTCCTCCGTACCACAGTGTGGACAGGAGGCGTCTCTTCTTATTTCCATTACCTTAAGACGTCTGTTGAGAACACTCTCAACAGACATCTTAAGGTTATGGAAACATCGCGAAACCATATTACCCGTCAGTAGTCTCAGACTGCTCTTACCTAGTTTCAAAAGATACCTGGTTCTCCTATGATCATCATCTTCGACTGTCTGTATCTAGTATCTTCTTCCCATTCTTTCTGTGCTTCCATTTCTTTTACCTTCTCTATAACTCCCTTCGTGACATCCGCTGACATAGGCAGAGTCGGGTCCGGAGCCATATATTCCGTCTCCGCACCTCGTACGCTATCTCGTATCCCTTAACTCCCTGGTGCCCTTTCTTCCTGGTTCTTTGCTTTCCTATCGAGTTTAACTCCTCTCTACATTTGTCTGGGCGGCGTTCCTTACATGGTTATTTATGCCGCTGACATTTTACCGTAAACTCTAAACGACCCTATCAAATTGACAGCGCGACAAGATTAACCAGACGGTTCTTTTGGGTTTCATACCATACCAAACTTGATTCAAGGAACACTTCGATGTCTGCGCGTTTTTCGCAGAAACCGTTTAACCGCTTTTATCAAGTTTTTAATGAGTGTAACTTGTGCTTGGCAGGTGGACAGTACACATGGAAGGCGTCCCCGGCACCCTGTACGAGGGCGAGAAGTTCGTCCTCCAGTTCAAATTCACCAACAAGTATCCCTTCGACTCCCCAGAGGTGAGTTCACGTAGGCTATTCATACACCGCGATCTGAAGCGGTAACCGAAACAACATAAATATCAAATACCAATGTGATGAGGATGTCCGTTTATTGAAATCCAAAATACATTTATTAATAATCAAACAAAAAGGTAGGTAATCTTCCACATGCTTCGTCATTGTACAAATGTAATCCGCACAGCATCGTAATGCATGACCCTATGTTAGGGGGCGTCCATAAATTACGTGAGGTGTTTTTTTTCAATTTTCTGACCCTCCCTCCCCCCTTGGTGAGATGTCGTGAGATTTTATTCAACCCCCTCCCCCGTCCCCCAATCTCACGTGAGATTTTTCAGAATGTGGGTTTATTACGTAAACGCGTTGGATTGTTTATTGTAAAAAGAAAAAACAATTTGGTTCGTGCTTTTATTTACGACTAGTTTAAGCATGTACATACAATTTGGATTAAATGGACCAAAATAGTATAATTTTTTTTTTGTTTCAATCAGAGAATAAATTGCGTGATATTTGTCGAGACCCCCCCTCTCCCCAACGTGAGATTAGATGAGATTTGACTCGACCCCCTCCCCCCTTTAATCATCTCACGTAATTTATGGACGCCCCCTTACATTAACATTAACACGAACTAATTTTTGCTACAAGCTTCGTCAAAACATCTGTAAACTATTCCCAAACCTGGCCCATAAGTTCCCATTATACCTGGCAGCGTTCCCATGCTGTATGGCGATGGAAACTTGTTGGACCAGCCAAGATCCAGAGCAGCATCATTACCCTTCTCACGTAAACCCCTCTCCGTATATTTTATGTTTCTTTTTTTGCTTATTACTTGTGTTTCATGGAGTAATTCTTTCACTTGATGACGTCAGTGCTGGATGTCGCCAACATTACGCTGAATTGCTAAAATGAGGCCATGGCACTTTATACTTCCTATATTCTTTTTTATATGTATAGCTATATACATTTTTATATTTTGTATGATGTCCGGAGGAAAAGTATTTTACTCTCTCTGGAGATTTATGAACTTTTAAGCCCTCATGAAACGTAATAAGTTAACAGTTGAAATGATTGCGTTTAGTACGTTACCCTTGCATAATAAAAATGCAAAGACTTATCATATCTACGCGATATGAAATTGCTTGTCATAATAACATTTAGGTAAACTTGTAAAAAGTGTTAAATTCACTTTTACCCCGCGATATGATAAGATTACCGAACTGTGTTAAAAATAAACCATTATCAATACCATAATATTTACCAAAAAATACTGAAAACTAATTCTTATATATCTGGACTTTCTTGGGCTCATTCTACTCTGAATCCTATCAAAAAAAGAAACTAAAACTTTCATACAATTTTTGAGACATTTTGTTTAGCATCGAAATTGAATATGCTAGTGATTCTGAGTTGGAATAACCCAATAAGATTAGGATCTGTGACAGTCAAGTTTTCAATATTGTTGTACCGGCAGGAACACAACACTAGGTAGGGTCTATTGTTATTTGGCTGCGGAGTTCTGTAAGGTGGAGGTACTTTCCCAGTTGGGCTCTGCTCTAGATCTGGAATGACATCCGCTGTGCTGTGCCCTACCACACAAAGCGAGATGACATTCATAATGCCCATACCTCTTAAAATTCTTTGAAGTAGCCATGTAATTTTGCAATGCTGTCACGATTAACACATTCCCAAAAGGTTATTGTATGGGAATGATAAGAATATAGTCTAGCCGCGAAGAGACCTATAAAAAGCCTTCCAATAAGCCAGTCGTTATGTTGCTAATATAGTTGGTACGGCTACTAATTTTCATAAGTATGGACGCAACCATTGGCAAAATTTGCGCACGCAGTCTAAAATCAGAGCAATATACTTTCAGACAGCTGTACCCCTAGTGTAAATAAATTCGATTTCGAAACGTGACGTACGCGTTTGCGTTTAGTCTCATTTTGTATGTGATTTAGAAAGAGCGCGCCAAGTGGGACGTTTTGGAAACTCAAAATCCTATACAAAATGAGACTTAACGCAAACGCGTTCGTCACGTTATGATGTCGATTAAATTTACACTAGGGGTACTGTTCTAGACAATCCTAAGATGGTACGGAACCCTTCGTGCGCGAGTCGGTCTCGCACTTGGCCGGTTTTCATGTTTTAATTTAAGTACCCTTCGTACCTTGTCGCAGTGACAATCAATATGCAAGTGCTAGGGACCTCATGCTATTATCACGGTGAAAAGGTACAAAATGGCACTGAAATTAAATTCCTTGACCGGACTAATAAGTTCTTATCAACCTAACACCGATTCCAAACTATATTTTACGTGTATACCTACTAAAAGTTTTTATAGCCCAATAATAAAATGTTTATAACGCGAATACAATATTACCTTGACATTGAACGTGAACACGTCATGCGGATTTACCTGTTTGGTTTCGCATTACCACTAACATAAAATAGATTTTGGCTGTGAAGGTGATCTTTCATTAGGCTATCACTTATCAGTCAATGCCAGAAGTAACTATTCAGGCAACATACTCATAAAAATCTGGATGAGGCTTGTGGATACGTTATTAACAGTGATCGGAACTATGGGAGTAAAACTTTAACAAAACTTGTTAAGCGGACATAAAATAGTGCATACAGCCCTAAAAATATTCATGTCCATAGGGATAATAATTATCAAATGTAATATATAATAAAATATCAAATGTTATCTTTTAATTTTATGCCTTGAACATAAGTATGAAATAATAAGTATGAACATAAGTATTTTAATTATATGTACTTATGTGCATGCACCTCCTAGTTTTAGTGTAGTTTAAGATATACTTGCTGTGCCCTAACACGGTTCATTTGTGAACTTGCCCTAATGTAATACCTGTTATGTACCACATGATTAATATGCAATAAATAAATAAAATAAAAATAAAATAGATAGGAATAGTATAGTACTTACAGCCATAAAAATATTTACATTCATAGATATTCGAATATTTTTATGACTATACGCACCCTTTTTACGTCCGCTTGATAAGTTTTGTTAATATTTTACTCCCATAGTTCCGATCACTGGTTATTAACTACTAACTAACTACATTAAAAACAGAGAGTGGTATAAGTTTAACATCTGGGTGGCTATCTAACGCGTCTAAACATTCAAATACTTAGATGATTAATTTGATTACAGTTCGTGCTAACCACGATGTCGCGCGGATTTGTTAACCTTTAATAACATGACATTTCTGAATAAACTAGAAAAAAATAATACGAGTCGTCGTCGTAAATGACGCGATTTACAGTTGATGTTGGCTTTGGAAAGTGCGGGTGCGTTGGGTGAGGAAACCGGACTAATCCCAACAAGGCCTAGTTTACCCTCTGGGTTGGAAGGGCAGACGGCAGTCGCTTTCGTAAAAATTTGTGCCTACGCCAAATCTTGGGATTAGTTGTCAAGCGGACCCCAGGCTCCCATGAGCCGTGGCAAAATGCCGGGACAACGCGAGGAAGAAGAGTTGGCTTTGGAAACAAAAACGGTAATAACGTACGTTAAAGTAGAAACTACGAAGTTTCTTAAGAAAAAAAAAAAGACGAATCTTATACCTCGTTTTTTTTTTGCATTAGAAACGGTATACAATCTTGACGTGTCTTTTATTGAAAAACACTTGAAACATAAGTTACACCAAATTTACAATTAAGTAAAATAAATAAATAAATAAATATTATAGGACATTATTACACAAATTTGACTAAGTCCCACAGTAAGCTCAATAAGGCTTGTGTTGAGGGTGCTTAGACAACGATATATATAATATATAAATATTTATAAATACTTAAATACATAGAAAACACCCATGACTCAGGAACAAATATCCATGCTCGTCACACGAATAAATGCCCTTACCAGGATTTGAACCCGGGACCGGGAATTATAAGCAAGGATATATATTTACATTCTCTCGGTTTCATAAGAAATATACGTAATATTTAGTTACTATTTTTTTAATATACAGTGTGTCCCTAGCCATTGGACAAAGCCGAAATGTACATATACATTAGGGTATTTAGAACCAGTGTACAAATTATCAGAACAACCGGTGTAGCGGTTTCGAAGAAATTAACAAATTACCATTTTTTACTTTGGAGCAGCCTGTATGTGTTAGTAGCTCCTAAGGTAATATCCTCAAAGAACAGTATGGAACCTTATTCGACCTCTTTGATTATCTTTTTTTATTTATGACACTAATAAGCTTCTGACTTTTGTAAAATGACATTATTATCTAATATTTCGAACAAATTGTCAAAAACACTGCCAAAGATTAACACAGTGTGTTTCTTTTTGTTGTCGATTATTGCAAATAACTTTTGTTTGAAAATTATTATTTTTTTCTTTTTTTCTAATTAAAAAAATATTAACGTCAGAGCATTCCTGAGAAGTAACCCTACGTGGGATTTCAGGGTTTGTCCAATGGCTAGGGTCACCCTGTATAATTTTTTCAATAATAAATAATATAAGGTTAATATAAGGTTGTCTGGAAGAGATCGCTTTTTAGCGATAATACCGCTTGTTGTTTACCTCTTCTTTATGTGTTGTAATATTTGTACTGTTTCTGTATTGAGGTGTGCAATAAAGTATATTTGTATTGTATTGTATTGTACATGTCAACATTATTTACCATTTTTTAAAAACGAGGTATATAAACATTATGAACAAATGCCTCGGGCTCTTATTTAATGCAACTTATTTTCTCCAATAAAAAATAGTTGTTTTGAAGTAATTGATCGTCTCGGCTCAAACTCCATATTAGCATTCGCACCATATATGCAGTATAATCACTTACATAACATATTACGTACTACGTACGGCTCAGCCGGTAAATATAGCTACATATGGATGTGTTCGTTGCGTGGTCTCACAATTAGCAACATAATACTAGTAATACTGACGTGCGAAGGTCTATCAGATTGAAGGTGTTCTTCCGTATTTGTTATATAAATTATTATATAATTTTCTTATTCGTAGATGAACTAGAAAACTCGGGAAAATAGGAAAATCTAATTTTCTCGCCGCTTACACACGGGCCCTTGCCAGAAAAAAAACTGACAAAATATTTATTTTCATCACACCAACTGGTAAAGGCCCTGTTGGTTGTTCAGAAAGTAATGAGAAAGTTGCATTTTATCAACATGTGGGGCAAAGTAATCAGATGCATATTTTGAGTTTTAAATGATAATTTTGAGGTTTGATTTTTCTGGTCTTATCTTTAGTATTTTCCTCGCGTTGATGCGGTGAAGAATTTGGTGTTTCACTCGGAGGCAAAGTTTGCTTAACCCTCGCAACGCTAAATATTCCACTTCTCGAACCACTCGTTACGATCTTGGTTCAATTTTGAAGTCTTCCGCTTACAGGAGCGGTTAAAAAACAACTTTGCCCCCTTGTAAAACAAATACCTATTTCACCACAACCACTGGTAAAGGCCCTCTTGATTGTTCAAAAACGAATGAGAAAGTTGCATTTTATCCACTAAAAAACTTTAAAGTAATCAGATGCAAATTTTGAGTTATTTCCTTACGTAAGCTGGTAGAATTGACTTATGAATGATAAAATTTTAATACGTTCATTTGGATTTGATTCGGTTAGATTACAGATGTGCAAGTTGCGGAAAGTTTCCAACAAATAGGAAAAGTACTCGGAAATTTCTTGAAAATTTCACAGAAATATAAGAAATTTCCATTTTATGTTACGGAAACTTTCAATTCCCATACAAAATAATAAGAAGCTTCCGAAACTTTCCAACGTCGAAAATTTCGCAATCTTGGAAAGTTTCCTTCGGCACATCAGTAGGTTAGCTTTTTTTTGGTATTTCATGGTTAGTATTGTCCTCGCTTTGGTGAAAATTTTTGTGTTTCACTGGGAGGCAAAATTTGTTATACCGTCGTGCCTTACTCGCTACGCTCGTGATTAAATTTTGCAATATTTTGCTTGCTTTGGTATCAATATTAGCACGAGCGGTTAAACAACAACTTTGCGCCCTTGTAAAACAAATAACTATTTTAAATTACTGAACCATAAACTAGCGCAGGAGTGACTATTTCTTGTTATTATTCTGTCCCGTCAGCCAGGGGCAGGGGACAATAGTAGCACAGTTTGTTTAGGCGTCATCCATTACTTACGTTACACAAAATTTTGAGTTTTTACAATCACCCCCCTCCCCTCGATTTTCGCCGTGGGTAAACTAAAAATAGTGCATTGATTGACTTTATTCGACTTATTGGGAGTAAGTCCCATCGTAGGTCAATGTGTTATCAATGTTTTAGTGAGTTACATTGTGGTCGTCGGATGCTTACGGACGAATTAAAAAAAAACGCTCGAAATCGCCTGTTATACCACAAAATATAGATGCTGTGCGCGAAATCATAATGCAAGATGGTCATAGTACATATCGCGAGATAGAGGCATCCCTTAGCAATTACTATTGCTAAGACTTTTGCATATGTTGAAACCACGTTTCATAACACTTTTTACATTCTGTACCTCTAGTGTAAATTTATTCGATAGCGAAACGTGACGTACGCGTTTGCGTTAAGTCTCATCTTGTATGGGATTTTGAACAGCGCGCCAAGCGGGACGTTTTGGAAACTCAAAAATCTCATACAAAATGACACTTAACGCAAACGCGTACGTCACGTTTCGCTATTGAAAAAAATTACACTAGGGGTACAGATCTTTGTATACAAAAGTTACAAAACGTGCATTTTGTACGCAAAAACGGCCTTAACGCTAGTTTTTCTTTTTTTTAACCAAACGTTCATATAATGTTACAAATGCACGTCAAGTATGAACATTTGTTTTAAAACTTTGACCGAGCGAGCACAGTGTCTCCGTTTCAGCTTTGGTTAAAATACTTCTGGCTGTTCTAATGTACAGTACAGGGTGCATGTCTCAACCGGTTCTCGGGAAATATTGTGAGCAGATTCGATGATTATAATTAGAGATGCAACGAATATTCGGCTTCATTCGGTATTCGGCCACAATTTCACTATTCGGCCGAATACCGAATAGTGGCATAGTATTTGGCCGAATACCGAATAGTACGTTAACACGTAGATAACGGTAAACGAGGCGTGAAAAAAGTAACTAACTACAAGTAATCAATTATTAAGATCAGTATAATCTTTCAGACTAACATTATATTTACATTACATTATATATACGCTACGCTTTTGCCTATTCAAGAATGTCTTATGGTCTAGTCCTGTGGGGACAAAGTACCGAAGTCGATAAAATCTTTATTCTTCAAAAGAAATGCATAAGAATTCTTGCCAACATTAATCTTATGAAAATGGAATCATGCCAGCCATACTTTATTAAATTTAAAATACTTACCTTAACTTCCATGTATATCTTTGAATGCAGTAAATTTGTAAGAAAACATTTTGAACTATATACCCCAGTAACAGATATTAGAAGAAATAACAGGAATCTTAATAAACTTAAATTGCCCTTCTCGAGAATGAAAATTGTAACGCCTAGCCCTCACTACATGATGATCAAGATATATAATAAGTTACCTAACTCTATAAAAAATCAGGAAAAGACTACTACATTCCCTAAATTATTAAAAATATTTATAATAAATAAATGCTATTATTCCCTAAGTGAATACTTTGAAGAGGATACTAATGATTGATGGTAATACTAACGGTTTATGCTAAAACTCATGTATTTAATTGCAATGTTTAGATTATTGGTTTCTCATTGTTTAAAGTAGATTTAGTCCTCTTAAATTGCTGTGCCCTTGCAGGGCGTCACATGTACTTCTACACTTTCTGTTCCATCTTATGTGATTTGTGATATGCAATAAAGATTTGACTTTGGCTTTGACTTATATAGTTCATTATTCACTACGCACTGCGTTCATATTAAGCGTAATTTCAATCAAAGAATGCCTACAGCGAGAGACAAGTTGCAACTTGCACAGCACACGACCCGCGTTCGAATTTACTTCATTTTAGGTAAAACTTGTAGCTGAATATTCGGCTATTCGGCCGATGGATCCGCCGAATATTCGGTTTTCGGCCAAGCCACTATTCGTTGCATCTCTAATTATAATATAATTATCCAAAAACTAAACTAATTATGGAATTCTTAGGGATTCAGATTTTGGATTGTCTTTAAATGACAGACTCACAGAACGACTAATTAAATAATCGTAAAAATACTAAACATATGTAAATATCGCTCTAAAAGTGCTTATTGCATATTCAGTTGACAGTAATCGCTTCATGTTTTATCTTAAAGAACCTGTTAATGTGTTTTATATTACCTACATAAATATTAAATAGCATTTTCCGTAAGCTGGCAGAAAAGTCTGCCCGACGAGGTAAAGTACCTATAAGTAACCAAATGAAAGAAATTAACCCTACAGTTTTCTTCGTACAAAAACATTTCAGTTTACAAGTCGAAAATATGTTACCGGATATTTAAACACCAATGTAATGATATCTCATTTATCAAAATCAGCCTATTGGTTTCGACGCTTTGGTAATAAGGAAACAAAATATTAATTGCTAAATTATGATACTAGCAGTCGCCTTCCCTTGCCTTGGTTTTCTGGTCTTGGTTTCTGGTTATTTAAATGATACCAAAAAATATCTAAAATCATTATAAATAACTTGCAAAATCTATTCTTCCTGGTGTTCTTCAAGTACCACTTCAGCAGCTGTCACGTTTACTTCCTCGCCCTCTGTGATTTCTTCACCCACAGTTTCTGCATTCACTATGTCTTCCGTCTCTTCCTGCTTCGCTTCATCCCCTTTTGCTTCCCCTTCACCGCCTTCCACGAGCTCTTTTGTTTCTTCATGTACGCTTTCTATTTCAAATAATTTTGAAGGTCGTTTTTGAGCAAACAAATCTTTTAATATCGCCCTTTGCACCTCCAGTTTGCTTTGTTCCAACTGCTTATCCATATCATTAATGTCAACATCGTCTTGTTCCTGGTCGCTATCGCTAGTATTAGATTTAGTCGAAGTAACAAAAGACTGGAAACTTTCTTTAGCAGGGCGTTGAGGCTCACTTGATATTGGTATAATTTGCATGCTTGGTATCGTCTTGATACTGCCCAAATCTGACATAGAAGATGATTCTGAAGAGCATTTGAAAGATTCCTGTGACTCTCCAGACGTCATAATACTGGGAGCTATAGACAATGTAGATTTTTGTGATTTTGTTTTTGGTATGAAGCCGAGATCGCCTTTTTCGTAGACTTTCTCGAATGAAACTAAGGTTTCTATAGACTCGGCGCGAAGTGTATCACGGTACTGTGATACAATTTTGAGTAGACGTAGCAGCAATGTCTCTCGGTCCATGGTCCCTCTATCTGCGTCTTTGGTAGCCCATTCGTCTAGTCTAAGAGCTGATTGGATGCTTATTACAGCTTCTCTTAATATCATTTTCATTTTTTTATTTTCTCTGCCAACTTTTGATGCATACATAAGAGATTTACTTTGTTCATTCATTTTGCCATGCAAGTTTTGTTCTAATATTCTAACTTTTAATATTAAGTTTTCGTTTTCTTTCGACAACTGTTGTATTTTCGCTTTTAATTGATCGATATTGTCGTTTTGGACTGCCATTAGAGCCTTGTCTTTCTTTACATTTTGCGTGATTGTAGTGAGTTGATCGATTACTTTAAGCTGTGCGATACTCTTCTTAATGGCCAAGTCTCTCTCTTCCTCCGCCAGTTCTTTTGCAAGCTTGGCCGCGTCCTCTCTTTCTTTGTACTTTTCATTTTGACTAACTAATTTAGCTTGACTTGCCAATATTTTATCCAATTCGTTATTAATAGCAATGTTCTCTCTTATAACCCTATGCGTTGTCGCCGCAATTCTCAGTCCCGTGTTATCTTGAAAATCTTGGGCTAGTTGCATAAGGCGATTCTCCATTTCTTTCTTTAATTTATCTTTTCCAATCACAAATTTCTTTTCAATATCATAGATCTTTCTTTTATACGTCATTTCTTGTTCTTTCAGCTGGCGCTCTTGTTTCTCAAACTTCGTCATCAAAATATCTCTAGTCATTCTGAATTCTTCCATCGTATTAAGTTTACTAGTCAAAAGTTTACACTCTGAAGTTAGCTGTTCTTTCATAACCTTGAAATTCTTCTCCATCTCAGCAACATCCTTTTTGTATTCAGCTGTTTCAACTAGTCTAGTTTCTTCTAAGGTTTTAACCTGTTCTTTTAACTCGTTTATTTCCCCATTTTTGTTGTTTAGAACTTTCTTCAAGTACGCAATAATGTCAGCCCTATCTTCGTCCAATTTATCGTAGTCCTTCTTTATTTCCTCATTCCTTAGTTCCAGCTCTTCCACTGTTGTCCTGAGTCTCGCTACTTTCCTGTTAGCTTCAGCTAACTGAAGTTCAAGGAATGTTCTCTCAACTTCAGTAAACATGGGACCCTTAGGTTCTTCAGGCTTGTCACCATCCTTTCTTTTTACGCTCTTATCACTTTTCGCTTTCAAAATATTTCCTTTGCCTTTTTTCGGTGGCATACTTATTTTTTTGTAATAGTAAAGGTTTAAAAATAATCGTTGTCTCGAGTGTGTTTTGACAGCATCTGCGAATATGAAAATGTTAGACGGCCGCGGTCGCTTAGTTACGCGTGTAAATAAATATTTTCAAGACCTGTTTAGTATTTGCCTAATTAGTAACATGCTCATTAATTAGCTACGATTGCGGATGTGTGAAATTAGCTGGATGCACGAGTCAGAGGTACATCACTTGATCAATGTACGAAAAAACTAAAGACGAACCTTTTGTTTATGCAGTTGTTAAAAGAGGTCAAGATAAGGAGCGACATTAGACATTACAAATTTCAATTCATTGTATTTATTTCGGACTTTGTGTCCATACAATTCTTATTATATATTAGAAGTACTTAAATAAAATCATATTTAAATCAATTTGCCTCAAGTTTGTCACTTTAGAGTCATGGTCAAGTTTTTTTTTTGGTAAAATGGGACCCCATTACTAAGACTGCTGTCCGTCCGTCTGTCTGTCACCAGGCTGTATCTCATGAACCGTGATAGCTAGACAGTTGAAATTTTCACAGATGTATTTCTGTTGCCGCTATAACAGCAAATACTAAAAAGTACGCGAGTCCGACTCGCACTTGTCCGGTTTTTTTTTTGGTAACGTGACACAGAACGGACTCGGGTGCTGTTTATTCTAGTTACTGAATACCAACGTACCGTTATCGTAATCTTTACGAAATTTTCCACTTTGGAAAATTTGGACACATCCATCATTATCCGAAATGAAAACTATTTAATTACTTATCTTCGCTTATCTGCGCTTGTTATTCTGACATGAAGCCCAGAAAACTTCACATAAGGCTTTCTTTCCGAAACTGACATTCACAAGCGCAACGACGTTATTATCATTTCTAAAATATTACAATTTTTCGGACACTTTAGGAAACAATTTTGTACCACTGAAAAGCATTGTTACTTGCCCGAGCACTTTTCAGACCTTCGGTCTAGCCGGAATGCCTTGTTAAATTTATTTACAAAGAGGCTTCTTTTGTGTAGGTACTTATACCTAGTACGCCTACTTAACTACTTGTTATCATAAATGCACGTGGAATGAGTAAATAAATATTGTCTTAACAACCATAGGCTTTACTAGTATTACGAGTATTTGCTTCTGTATTGTGTTCGACCCAATGCCGAGATGAAAACAGATCATTTTAATATTGTTCTTCATTAAACAAGTAAATGACAAACCTTCTTGAACTTATTGTGGGAACGGCAGTGGCAGCATGGCTCTTTTTTAGGGTTCCGTAGTCAACTAGGAACCCTTATAGTTTCGCCATGTCCGTCTGTCTGTCTGTCTGTCTATCTGTCTGTCTGTCTGTCTGTCCGAGGCTTTGCTCCGTGGTCGTTAGTGCTAGAAAGCTGAAATTCGGCATGGATATATAAATCAATAAAGCCGACAAAGTCGTACAATAAAATCTAAAAATTAAATTTTTTTGAGGGGACCTCCCCTACACGTAAAGTGGGGGTGAATTTTTTTTTTTGCTTCAACCCTACAGTGTGGGGTATCGTTGGAAAGGTCTTTCAAAACTAATAGGGGTCTTCAACAAACATTTTTTGATAAAGTGAATATATTCGGAGATAAGCGCTCCGAAAGAAAAAAAAATTGTGTCCCCCCCCCCCCCCCTCTAACTTTTGAACCATAGGTCCAAAAATTATGAAAAAAATCGTGGAAGTAGAGCTTAAGAAAGACATTAAATGAAAACTATAGCGGACATGCTCAGTTTAGCTGTTTTTGAGTTATCGCAAAAAGTTCCCCCTTCATAGTAAAAAGACTTACTTTACCTAATTAGGTACTGATTGTGCAAATTTGCCTATTTGTTTAACTCGCGTGAAAGGTACCGTTTCATCCCTTTGTTAACAATTTACTATACTTTAAGCTCCAGTTTAGCTTATTGTGACGGAAGAGTAACTACGGAACCCTACACTGAGCGTGGCCCGACATGCTCTTGGCCGGTTTTTTATCACTTGCCACTATGCCCGTCACTTTCACGTTTACATATTTGTTAGAACGTGACAGGCATGGTAACAAATGATAAAGAGCCGACCATCTTAGCCCTGCAGGCGGCGTATCATGGTCGCATTTTTTCCACTTGTTATGTCATGCGTCACTTTCGCACTGACATACTTGTTAGAACGTGACAGGCATGATGACAGATGATAAAAAACCGACCAAGTTAGCCCTACAGGTCGATCTGTAATATTGTCCCATAATATTTACAGTTTTTGTAATGCCGATATGGAATGTACAGTCAGCGTCAAATACTTTGTAGCAGTCAAAGTGGCCAAAAAGTTCGGTACACCATACTAAATATATGGTGTACCGAACTATTTGGCTACTTTGGTTGCTACAAAGTATTTGACGCTGACTGTACGTTAACTTATGTTACTTTACAATAATACCTAGAAAATGTAGTTTAGTAAGTTTTAATTGCAAAAGTATTGTGAGATTGGCTGTTTGCATCAAGAGCATCTGTAAGTTTGCCGACCATATAGCTCTGCAAGAAACTTGACTGACACCTGATAATTTAGATTTTATTGGCTCCTTGGACGACGATTTCGCATTCACCGGGAAATCAGCTGTTGATATGTCACAGGGTATTTTCCGTGGGAGGCCCCATGGTGGCGTGGGTCTTATGTGGAATCGAAGTGTTTTTCAGTGTGTTACAGTGGTTCCATGCAATAGCGTACGCCTTGTTGCTATTGAAATAGACCTACAAGATTGGCCTTTTCTAGTTTTTTCAATATATATGCCGACGGATTCTGATGACAATCTATTGGAACTGGTGGAGTGTTTTAGTGAAATAAACGCGGTAATTGAGAACAGCATCCTGAAAGCCATTGCCGAGAGATGGGACAATCCTATCTTATTTTTCTGGGTGAGAAAACACATGCTGTCGAGTTTTATCACCCGGAAAATATTGTTATAGGATTATTTATGTTTTATTAATTTAAATTTATTGATAGTCATCATTGTTTACTAACCATTTTTCTACATGTGTAACTACTAACAAAAATATGGATTGGATAAAGTCTAAAATAAAATAAATTCATTCATTCAATAATAACATTACGTTTGGTTCTACTGCATCATCTGGATAACCTATTTATAAATTGGACGCAGATGTTAATCACAATGAAAAATTAACCGTGATCTAATGAGTAACGTGGGATTCGTACGTCCATCTTCCTAGCCTTGCCCCGGCTTTTTGCCATGGCTTATGGGAGCTTGGGATCCGCTTAACAACGTATCCCAAAAATGCTAACGGTACTTTCGAATCGTATTTTGGTTGCGGTCGAGTCAGAGTTGGCGCAATTGCGCAGCGATACCATTTTCCATTGCGCTGATCAGGGCTCGGAACCGGTTTATTTTAAATCCCGAAATAGCCCTATATTCTTAATTATTTTATACACTTTACGTAGGACTGGATCATGTATTTAGGTTACAACTTCGCATTATTAGATAGTGCCATTAAAAATGAAATAATAAACCAAAGAACGTAATAATACCGGTATTTTTTGTATGAAGAAAAAACCGGTTTCGAGCCTTGGCGCTGATTATAGTCGCCGACGCTCAAAACAAATGACGCTAGTGTGGGGTCTTTCCAAGTTCTGAAAAACCTTACTGGTACGAGCCGGGGTTTGAACCCGCGACTTCCGGATGTTGAATGTCGCGCACTCTCACAGCTAGGCTACCAACACTTTTTAACATGAAATGAAAATGAAATGAAAAAATGATTTATTCTCTCACAAGCATATTTAACAAAATACAGGTTGGTGTCCCTTTTTTATTAAGTATAGAAATACCTGTGTTAAGGAACACCGCTCTTCTTTAGTGATTACCTAGAAGCTAAAAGCAAAACTATGATGGCTACAAAGTATAAACTAAACAATTAATATGTAAGTAAACTATAATAACAAAATGTATTGATTAATGAACAGTATGTTTGTATCTTGTTACAGGTCACATTTATAGGCAACAACATCCCCATACACCCGCACGTGTACTCGAACGGGCACATCTGTCTGTCCATTCTAACGGACGACTGGTCGCCGGCGCTGTCCGTGCAGTCAGTCTGTCTGTCCATCGTCTCTATGCTATCGAGCTGCAAGGAAAAGGTAATGTTCGTTTTAATGGACATATCTGCCTGTCCATTTCAGTAGACAACCGGTCGAATGTCGCCGTGTGGTGCCGGCGTCTTAGAATAACACCACCCCATCTCGTCCCGTGGGTGTCGTAAAAGCCGACTAAGGGAACACCGATGGATGGGCAGCAGCATCCGTCGAGAATTTCTATCAACACCTACTGCGGTCCCATTTCGTATAACCAACATAAAATCAAATCAACCAATCATACTAAAACAAATTTACAATCAAACCTACGTCTAACAACAACAACAAACTCAACAACACAAATTCAAAAATCGCAACACAATTTAACTCTCGCAAATTTCAAAACCAATTATTATCTCACAAATCTCAACCAGGGCCCATGGTCGCCCGTACTCAATGCGGGGACCATGGGTCCAACAACAAAGCTCAATCACAAAAATAACGCCGGGTCTCTAAACTGAGCATCACCATTGTTTTTGACTGATGGTGGTGCCGGACCCGGCATCGTATAAATCAAAACAGCCTCTCGAAACGTCACCGCGGACACAGGGTCGCCCGTATCATTAGCGAGGGCCCTGTGTCTTCAATCGACACTTATAAACCTTTAAAAAAAAAAAAACCGGTCGAATGCCCTAGATAGATTAATACCGACTTGCGTGGAAAAGTATCAATCATACAAATAATAACAAGTCGCAAAATTGCATGGACACATTTTAAATCAGCTTGTTTGATCGCACAATCAGTTGCAGAGAAAGTCGGGACCGAAGAAAAATATGAAGGGATGTCTTTCAAACGTATTTATATGCAGGGGGACCACTTCTCTCTATAACTGTACATACCTGGATTAGAACCCAGGACTTCGTTTGCAGCTTCCATGGCCCCGTTTACTTGTAAGAGCCTAGCCTACATGTTTTTACATAGCGGACGGGCACCATAAATAATAGATCAAGATAAGCCGTCGACACATCAACATGCATCGAGGCATACTCATGTAGGATAAGTGGCACATGTGTGACCCGAAAATAAATCATTGTATATTTAGAAACTTGTTGGTAACTGTCACTTGGAATAAAGTTGGACTTGAGCAACTACTATTAGATTACCAAACTGCTTTCGACAGTCCAAGACCAACTAGTGAGGTTACCACTTATTTTTAACTGTGAAGTAATTCATTTAAGTCGAATATAGGTACAAGACATTTACTACCTATTTCATTTTTTTTTTGTTTTTATTATTTAATTAAGAAACAAACAGTAATTTACAAACAATTTTACAAGAATATTTCTTGAATTAAGACCTGAAGTTTCTTTATTGTATATAAATTGCAGTCTATAAAACAACAAACAAAAATAGGTACTAGGTAGTTAAGTTTGGAGGTAGAGGTAGACTCACGAGAGCCGGCGGCGCACGTTTTGTGCACAATTCAGTCAAATTTATTTTATAAGAAATCCTCGCCAATTTTCGTGAATCGACCCGTCCCATAGGTAAGTATTGATAATAAAGTTTAAGTGTAAAAATGTATGAGTAGTGACATATTTACCGGAAAGTGACAAAAATAATGAAAAAAATACATAAGTAATTAATTACCGAAAAGCACTTTTTAGTGAATTAACAGAACAGTTAAACAAATCTAAATTGTTAAGTTTTTTATTTTTGTTAAAAAGTTTACAAACAATTTCAGTTCCCAAGGCTTACCTACTTATTTTTTCTATTTTCAGAAACGGCCACCAGACAATTCGTTTTACGTCAAAACCTGCAGCAAAAATCCTAAGAAAACGAAATGGTGGTATCACGGTAAGTACAAGTTTATAATTTTACCTATAATAGTTTCCTGTGGAATTTTATATCGTCTTAAATAGGTCACAAGTGCTCGACATGAACACGCACGACTATGAATGCTTTGTTATCATAATATTTGTTATGTTTAACGTAAGACGCAACTCAAGTCACCCAAATACGTCTTAATTCTTAAATTAACAACTTAATATGAAATTAATATTTAGTGCTGGCGTTTATTTGATAGATTAGATGATTTATTCCATGAAAGACAAATACATAATAAATTTGCACCGATGTCAAAAATATAAGATTTTCTATCATGATATTTACTTTTTTTTATACTCCGTAATATAATGAACTTAGGGCATTATTTATCTAGTTGTGAGGCAGTCATAACAAGGGTGTCCGTCAGGTAATGGTCTAGGGGAAACAATTCATAGTTCAGTTCAAGTGGAGCGGGAGGGTCTTAAGTTTAGATAGAAATTTAATTCTCTATAAGCCCCCCCCCCCCCCCACCAGCTGCCCGTTAGCGACGCCCTTGGATCATAGCATAACTTAGCAGCTAAATAAATAAAAAAATAAAAAGCATTTATTTCGGACAAGATCCATAATACAAAAACACAAAACAACAAACAATCAAAATATTTACATATAAATTACAAATAATAAAATTAAAATATGAATTAAATTAAATTAAAAAAGCTAAGACTTGCCTATTATTGAAAAAAAAAAACAATTGTTTTAAATTGTTCCAGATGACTCCGTGTAACCAGTAAGCACGTTGGCTGTATCGCGCATGGACGATATGTGGTCAGTGCCAGTGTCGAGTGTACATACTTATAGCGGGGCGCCGCGCGCCCTCGGTCGCGTTTTGTATAATAATACTACTCATTTTATATTGAAAACAATCAATCTATGACTAAAGCAAAGCTTCAACTTTAACCCCCCCTAATAAACTTACGATGCCGCTAATTATCGTTTGTCCCTTTCCATCATACCAATACGTCGGAAAGGGCCAAACGATGATTAGCGGCATCGTAACTTTACTACACGTTTATGAATAAGGAGGTTACGTTCAGGCGCTCCATTTGTCGACATCGAATCGATTTAACCTTTTCAACGCTTTTCCACACGTGTCAAGAAATGCCATGGACGCCAAAAAGTTAACTGGTGAAGAGCGGATATGAAGCTTGACTGACAGTAGGAAAGTCGCTTTGTCAACGTCCGCCATAGCCTTTTTAATGGTCATTGGCGTCGCGGGCACGACAGACGATGACCGTTTTAGTGGTCTTTGGCGTTGAAAAGGTTAAGCCGATTAAGGTAGGCTTTGTAATCGAGTGATATAAGCCACCGACTCGAAATCGCTAACATGTGTTTGAAATGTCATTTACTGATTCGGCGTTGAGAAATGGGTTGCACATACTGATGTTTTCGATTTCCAAAAGGGGTAACTTTATTTTTTCTTGTGATTACTCTAGATTGTCCGAAAACACTTTTTGAAAACCTTTCTGTTTAACACCCTAAAAATCTTTGTTTTAACAAGGGTTCCATCCAGGGATCGTAAACCGGTATTTTTTGTATGGGAACGAAAACGGTATTTTTTCGTTCTTTGTTAATTATTTCATTCCTAATCGGGCAATCTAATCGAAGTCGTTATCTAAAAACACAACTGAGTCCTACATTTTGAGTATATAATAAACCGAAATATATGGTTATTTCGATGTTTTTGCAAAAAACCGGTTCCGATCCCTGGTTCCATCTAGATATACACCTCGCTTAATAGATACAATGATACTTTTTGTTGTTCCAGTTTTATTACATTGGTACAAGCAAAGAGAATTTGAAATGGAGGTGGATTTTTCAAAGAAAATTTTGTAGCCACAGTATTTTACTGCCATCTTTCAACGCATCATTAAAACTTTTAGAACGCCATATCAGTGAAATAAGAATCAAATCAAAGTAAAATGGCGTTCTAAAAGTTTTAAAGATATGTCGAAAGTAGTAAATTTACTGTGGCTACAAATTTTTATTTGAATTGTCAAATAAAATTTTGTAGCCACAGTAAATTCGCAAATTTATTGTGGCTGTGGATATTGATCCACCTCTATTTCAAATTCCCTTTGGTACAAGTAACAAAATGTATTAAATACGTTTTATAAATTGTCACTGTGCGAAAAACTCGATGACTAGCTTAGATTGGTCCTAAGAAATATTGCTCAAGTGATTCAAGTTTTTACAGTACATATGGTGCTACTTTCCCGCACGCGTGCGGGAATGAGCACTTTCCGTGCATATGTCGAAACTTTAAAGAGCCATATGTACTGTAACGTTATAAGATACACGTGGCAATACGTAATTCGCAACTCGTGTCGATTTAAAACACTCCCTTCGGTCGTGTTTTAATTTATCACCACTCGTTACGAATTTCCTATTTTCTGCACTTGTATCGTAAATAACTATTATCAACTGCTTAAGTTGATGATAAAGACTTAAATTGTATTATAAAAAACGTAAGAATCGATAATGATATATACATATTTCTGTACAAAACACGACCGACATTACCAATGGGAAATCGTATTTTGTCAGTGCTAAATAAATGTAAGTAGCATAATAGGATATGAAATCAAATAAATGTACTGCTTAGATCGGGAAAAATTGTTTGTCGAATTGTAATTGTATATAATTATTGATTATATTTATGATGCAACCAGAAACATGAACATTATGCCAGTTGTAGTATTTCTCAATTTAATAATCAATTTTAGAAAACAGCTAAAAAAATAGTTTTTTTTTTATTGCAGATGCTTTATATATTATATATTTATATATTATAGGACATTATTACACAATGTTCGTTGTTCTTGATTTGATATAAAAATGTAGAAACAATTAATGATTATGTTTCTGGTTATCTTTTTATTGCCTAACTGCAGGTATCAGTTCAAGGATATTTTTGGAAAAATAAAATGACATACAATATATTTCCAAAATGCCTTTATTATCAGCTTTGTACGTTTTGCGTTTATAAGAGCAAGTTTAAAACTTAAATATACACATTATTTTTCACAGTAAATCACCTTATGTATTATAAAACCAAAGGTTTGGATATGTTATATTGTTTCCAAATTCAAATAAGTGTGAAACGAAATACCAGTGCCCCTAGTGTAAATTTAGTCGATAGCGAAACGTGACGTACGCGTTTGCGTTAAGTCTCATTTTGTATGGGTTTTTGAACAGCGCGCCAAGCGGGACGTTTTGGAAAGTCAAAAATCTCATACAAAATGACACTTAACGCAAACGCGTACGTAACGTTTCGCTGTCGAAAATATTTACACTAGGGGTACTGTTTTAAGTGTGATATATACTGCCCTCCCAAGCCAAACAGCGCTATCTCAATAACAAATGATTTTGAAAACGGAATTGTTAGCTATAGAAATTCAAGTATAAGTTAGCAATGATTTTTCTTTCAAGATAACACTATTTGGTTTAATACGGCAGTATAGACCGGGAAGTGATTTTTAGATCCCTGACAAATATTCTTGTGATGTATTTACAATTTGGTGCGCGTGCCCAGGATAGGGGAGAACATGAAAAGTGGATATAATCTATACGGTGTTACTAAATCCACTCAAAAGCTATGTAAATGGCCCATTTTGTATTGAAATCTCGTACTGTTATCATCAAAAATAGCGGATCAAACGACGTGTCAAAAGTATCTAGTCAGACCAAAGTAAGTTGACAGCGGATTTGACAGCCCACAGCGCAAGTTATGGAATGTAGAAAGAGAAGCAAAATCTCTGTGTTTGAAATGTGTACATTAAACAACATTAAATAGGTGGCGCCACAGTACACCGAAATGAAGTGTCATAGACCTAGTAATAATATAGATGTGCTATACGCCGCCCGTGAGGGACAGAACATACGCAATGTGAAAAAATTAAAAACACGTTTTAACATTCCTGACAACATACCAAAAACAACCTACGTAATTTGGTCGGGTTATTTGTTGCCCATCTCCCATTTCATCTCTATATTATTATACCTCTATGGTTCATGTAATACCCATGAGCCTACCCAGCGCCCCCGGAGAGATTAGGAACTATTATTTAAAGCTGAAGGCTGCAACAATTCTGCTATAAGAGATTGTCGTCCTTTCTCTACCGTCCATAGTGCAAGTGTTATTTTAAACGTCAGACTTCTATGAAATTATGACGTTTATTAACACTTGCACATGCTGGGCTATCAAAGTCGTTGCCAACTTAGCTTGGTCTGACTATAACATTCTCTAACGGCTTAGCAAAAAGAGATATAAATATCGCGAACTGTAGAGATTTATCTGGCTGGCTACCATTGATAACTGTACGATCGTATTGCTCTCAACCTTGTCTTATCTATATACTTCTTCTTGCCCATATTCCCGGTTCACCTGGGGTCGGGCCTCCTTGTGCAGCGGCGCCAGGACCTTCTGTCCCGGGTTGTCATTGGCAAAATGACTTCAGCCCTTAGATCCCTCTCAACAGTTGACCACCACGTGGCAGGTGGTCTCCACTTCCCCTGGGCTGTTTTGATGTTGAGCACAGTCTTAGTAGCTCTCCTCCCTTCTCATTACGTGGCCGCACCAGCGGAGTCTCCCCTCTTTCAGCTTGTCGGTTATTGGGGCTATCTTAAAGGATCCTCTGATATATTCGTTTCGGATTTTATCCAGGCGTGTTACCCCAGCTTGTATACACAAGAATAAAATGAAGTTCAATGTCATAATAAATTGAATGAGATATATCTCAAAGAGCTTCCTGGTCACTAAAATGTACTATTCTCATCAATATACTCATATTGATTTCAATGTTTTCAAATGTTTGCCTATAATTTACCGGCGAACCTACTTTTATTAGACGTTGCTTTAATTCGCGATAAAACTGTGGTCAAAACCGAATTGTATTCATATCGTTGCATATTTATATGAACTAAAACTATAAAACAATATGCTGGTACATATTTGGCAGGAAGGCACATCAAAATACAAAATAAAACTATTTGTGACACTCCAAATCAAAAGGGACCTTATGGCGGTCGGCGCGTACGCCGTTATTAGCGGCGCGCCAATACTAATGCGGTACACTCACGTCTGAAAACATCGTCAAGACCGACGTGCCAAAAATATGTATACACAGCGTTATAATATTTGTTTTATAATATTAAAACAAGCCTTAATTATCTACTTTATGTCTAAAATGAAAATGGTTAATGTCTTAATAGTTACTATTATGTTTGGGAGAGGACACTGACTTCTGTAACACAGGTTTTTACCTAGCTCAGAAGTCAGGGACTTCAACACTAAAATGTACTTACCTTAATGCCAATAATTTTTTTTTTTTATGGCCCATATGGGTAGTGTATACATATTTTTGGCACTTTGTCCGTGTCAATACTTTCAGACGTGACCGTACTACGCGACGTAAGCGCAGACCGCCATAAGGTCCCTTTTTATATGGACTGTCACATTTTTATGTAAGTACTGGAAATAATAACTCTCTTTAAGTTTGGTCTATGAATTAATTTATTTAATTAGCGATTGTCTGGCGACTAGCGAGACAACTTTTTTAAGGGCATGAATTTTTCTTGCACGTCATTGATTAAATATTAATAAATGCGTCTCTTTCATTCGCTTTCTCGTCAGCGGTGGGACAGGCACATCTTATCAGAAGTCTGGTTATAAACTTTCCTGTGCTTTTCTGTCAAAGAAAAATAAATAAATGTGTACATCCCTATTTTAATGTCTACTATATCCAAGTACATCATGTAATATGTGATTTCCTATGGCCTCCAGATCAAATTATTGCACAATATTCTCATATAAAGTGAGACATAAAATTGTGCAATAAACCGATCGCGGGACATCACGGCTACCACGAGTTGGCGTTTGACGTATTCCCTCTATCGTACCAATCCATCAGTGCGAGCGAGATATACTGCGATCGAGTTTACGCAGGCGCTAACGTAAACGTCAACTCGTGGTACGGCTACAGGTCGCATCTGTTAGGATTGGTCAATTAAATTTGATTTAAGCCATATATTCACTGAGAAATAAATTGCTAAGTACATGAAGTGTTCATAAAGAGGTTAGGAACCGGTTTATTTCGGTTTTCTTCCGAACTTTTATAAGAACGCGAATGTTTTAAGAACTTTATTGTAACCTAAAAAACCGGTTTTTATTGCTCTAAACCGGTTAATTTGACAAGAACTGTTCACTTAAAATCCGGTTTAAAAATAACGGTTTTTCGAACGAAACCGAAATTAAAAGGTTTAGTACATTGTAACGGTTTGGAAATTTAACCGGTTTCCGAGCCTTGTGTTTCTCAAAGAATGTATATTGATTTAGGAATATTGTAAGCATTTTGACTCCAAGAACGCTTAAAAGTGTTATGGCCTTATAGCGTATGCTATTAATGTACCCTTCATGCCTTCAAATAAGATTCTAAATATATTATATACATATATGTATATAAAGTAATGGATCAGTTCAAATGCTGTAATCCTGTCTGTTGTGTTGCACGATGAATCTATTTACCACTCAGTATCAACTCCTATGTTTCCACAATATAACTTGAAAAATGTTTCGGCACTGTTTGTCTTCTTCGTAGTCCATTTATTGTATCTTTTCATGTAATGACTGTTTGTTGCCATAATAAAATAAAATAAAAATAAATATATTGGCTTCCTTGCGCCCGTGATGTTGGCGAGTGAGTGAACTTAAAACATTTAAATGTTTCTCAGTGAATAAATAGCTTTAGAGTAAGTGTTGATGTCTCAAATATGTAACCGTGAGTCATTTTGGTATTTTATTTAAAGAGTTTCTACCGGTGGATGAAATCTATGTAAATGTGAAATATGGCGGATTTGATGAATTTTAGGTGCCGATTTCGTAAATTCATTTCGGCACCAGACTGGTTACTGAAAGTTGATTCTGGCTTCCTTAAATGATTTCTTCGACGTAACAATTTTTATTTTGCTAAGACTTACGATATGACAAATAATAGTTATTGATAGTATAGAAACGTGGAGGAAATATTGGATATGCCATCTGTAATTTAATTTTCTGTACAAAACAGTTTGCTGATTTTTGCGGGGGAGGGGCACGTCAAATGTATAGCTATTTGTACGTAACATATCCCGAATGTCAAAGTTTGCCGTGGGCAGTCCCAAAAAATCGCGAAAATAATCTAATGGGACACCTTGAAGGCCCAAGGTAGGCGAAACGTATGGGCGCAGGGGTACATCTTTATCACGATTTTCATATCGGTTCCATGGGGAATTTTGTTCAGTATGTCCATCTTAATACATTTTGACATTCGGGATCACGACACCAAAGTCACCCAGTTTTTACATACTTAATTCAACTATCACCATTCATGGGCCAATTACATCCACATTTCCCGAAATCTGTCCCGATGTCGATCCAGGCCGCGTAGCCAACGTTACAATCGTTAACGTTCCGTAGCGTAGCGTAGTCATCTCTCTCTATCACTGTCTAATATGGAGGCATATTAGTGCGACTGTGACAGATGCGTTTCGTTCGCCACGGAGCGTAAACGATATGCACGTTGGCTACGCGGGCTGATAATCTCGTTTCACGGAATATCAGGACTTCGTTAACAATATTTGAAATATAAAAAAAAATGGTATGTATGCAACAATATCAAACATTGAACATTTTTGGAAATAGGGAATATTCCGCGAAACTCTGCGTAGGGGGCGCCACTACCACAATCTGAGGGTCTACCGCGAAACAAGAAAATCGATATTTCGATATCTAACCTCTCTATCGCTCTTGCATATTCGAGCGATGAAGAGGCAGATAACCAAATTACGATTTTCACGTTTCCCGGTAGGCCCTTTGTAAACAAACCGGGTTATACCTACTAGTTTTGATGGTAACTACTGGGATTTTTTTTCCCAGTACCATTGGTAAAAGGTGGGAAAAAAATTCCAGTAGTTACCACTGGTAACAACTTGGTGGTAACTAGTGGGAATAACCCAACAAACCGCCTTGTTGCATCAATGTCTAATAAAATTTTATTATCTGTGAAAACTTGTCACAAAACAGTTTAAGGCACACTATGTATAAGTTACTCTATGGTTTACGTAAGGTGCTAGTGCTGCACTCTGGCAGCAGAACATTGCAGTAATACTCCCTATTAGAGACGATGTATAAGATGTGCTGACATTTGGTAAAACAGAAAAATCCTCTGACCCGACATCGGACCCGTTTGCATGTGGATGTAGTTGGCCCTTCAGTGCTTTGTAAACCCCAGTGTCAACTTTCGGTGGCGGTCGTTAGGCTAGGCACACATTCTTGTCGAAATTGTACGAGGGCGATAATGTGTATTGAATAAAACAACCTGCTTAATTTATTGAAATAAAAACGTTAAACATGTTCCTTGTTGTTTACTTTGCTTTTGAACCTGAATAACAGATTGTTGCGCATTTTTGCTTTGCCCTAAAGTCAACTGTAGGGCTAAGATGGTCGGCTCTTTATCATTTGTCACCATGCCTGTCACGTTCTAACAAGTATATAAGAGCGAAAGTGACGGGCATAGTAACAAGTGATAAAAATGGAACCATGCTGCCACCGCAGGTAAAGAATGATATAAGATTTGAGAGGACCGGAAGAAATGACCGACAGGGATGGTCTAATGGAACTTTCTGTAGGAGTAGCAGAGAAAGCGCTATTATTGTTTGTCCTTGTCATAGTTTCACTTTTTCTGCCTATTAGTGTAAGTTAGATGAAAGCAAAAAAAAAACAGGAAAATGCATTATTACTAGGCACATATCGATTCAGCAAAGCTGAACGAACGGATTGTTCCATTACACGGTCATACATATAATTGAAGAAATATTATTTGCACCGATGAATGTTATCGCTAATGGCTCTTACAACGGGGTAATAATATTTATTTGTACAACAAGAGAGCAAAGTTTGATATTTCTTGGAGTGCTTATTTTGAGTCTTGTGCAAGCGAAAGATTCTATAATAGATTGACAAGCATAGCGTGTGAATCTTATTTAGAATCTTGAGCGTAGTAAGGGACTCAAAAGCGCACGAGGTGTAAATAACTTTGATCTCGTGTAGTACAGTCAAGTGTAAAAATATGGGTGTACACATCTTACTCAAAAATATGTCCCATAGCATCTTATTCCAGTGTAATAAGAGCATAGTACCATATTTATGAGACGATTCTCTCGATACATATTTTTGCAGCTGACTGTACACAAAAATTTTCGTCTTCATCACTATTTCACTCAAGTTTTCTTAAGGTATTCTAACAATTAAGTTTAATTACCGCAATTAACCAAAACGAAAGAAATTTCAATAAAATAATACGGAAATAATGAAGTAACGAACATCAATGGACAGTTCAATCGACAACTTCTATTTGTAAAAAAATAAATTTGTAAGATACGGTCCGAATTGCGGATACAACTATTTGTCAACTATAGCAAAAGTCGTTAAAAGTTTTTTTTGTCACGTTGAAATGACATTCGAATATTAAGGTCACTTGAATGTTATTTTGCTCACTGTTTTTAAGCAGCAAATTACCCTTTTTCCAGCTGACGCGGAAAATCATTAACACCCCGTTTTGCTTAAGGGCTCCTCTACACGATGGCCCAGCGTAGGCCAGTCTAAGGGACGCAGTTATGCGGTGAAATGAGATAGCAATATCACTTGCTCCCTCTAACGCATAAATGCGTCACTAGGACTGGCCTACGCTGGGCCATCGTCTAGAGGACCCATAAAATATACTTGAGCTAAACAATAATGATCTCACTTAGGTACTTTTCATATATTTTAAATTGAAAGTTTTCTCGGATTACCAACTTTTCAATTCATATTGTTAAATTAAATGTTAATGCAGACCCAAGTGACAGAATGATGCAGAATGAATTGTTGAACAAAAGTTTAATTTGCTTAATACCTAACTTATCTATATTAGTCCATTGAATAAAAAGTTCTAGAGTGCGTGAGTTAGTAACGTAAGATGTTTCTTCGGAAACATGTCAAGAGTCCCTAGGTAATAAACATACTAAAACCCCGGGACACTAGGAGGAGCCCCGGAGTGGGGGGAGGGGGGGAAAGGGTCCATTTTTTCATTTTTCGCTTAAATCTCAAAAACGGTACATGTTAGAGAAAAACTTTCAAGGAAAAGTTGAAAGGCCATAAAATTATCTACAAGTTGTACCTAAATCATTTTTTTCTATTCCCAGCCGTATATCACCAACACCTAACCTAATCCAGGGCTATAGGTAACCGCGAAAATCGAAAATTGCGGGCATTTTTCTCTGTCACTCTAATTACGTCTTAGTGAGAGTAAAAGAGAAAGATCCCCGCGAATATCGGTTTTCGCGGTAGGCTGCCTAACAACGAAAATATCATCACTAATAGTTATTCGTACTTTATACTTTGCCGCTGTTTTGTCCCTTTGTATTCGTAAAGATAAAGTTTTAACATTTATTTATTACATCTTTATTGCTAATATATTACAATGAATAAACAGACCTTGTAAGGACAGAAATTTATTCTGATACAATAAGTACGTTTAAACGAGCAATTCTTGTATTTATATTTATATATATTTATGTGATCTCGGAAGCGGCTCTAACGATTTCGCTGAAATTTGGTATATGGGGGTTTTTGGGGGTATACAATCGATCTAGATTAGTCTTATGTTTGGGAAAACGCGTGTTTTCGAGTTTTCGTGCGTTTTTCTTTCGACGCAGAACATGGTCGCTAATTTCGTGTTACCGGCCACTGTCCGTCTGGTCCAGCGGGTTAAGACGCGGACTGCTAGAAACGAGTGTCACGGGTTCGAATCTCGCCCGGTATTTTTATTGTTTTAGACAAGTTTAAATTAGTAAAAAAATGTAGTTAAGATTATCACCTATACACCACCATATTACAATAAATAGTTATAACCGAGCAAAGCTCGGTCGCCCAGGTACTTTATACTTAAAACTAATCTTAAGATTGCACCTTTATGACTAATCGGTGCAAATTATATTTCGTTAGGTACTTATACAGAGTGATTCATGAGACGTGAGCAGGACTAAGCCTACACAATCAGTAATGTTAATGAATCGTTCACCATCATATTTAAGGACAACAATCACGCTGTTTTTCTGTTATTTAACTTTTTGCTAAGGACAAATTTGATTATCTACAATCATGGATACCCTACAACGCTTAATTAACAAAGATAAAACCTCTTTAACCGTTTTACGAGAGCACTTTGATTATAAAGAAAATAAAATGTCACACTTGAGCGAGATACGATTTTTCAAAAGTAACCAGTACCCCTAGTGTAAATTTAGTCGATAGCGAAACGTGACGTACGCGTTTGCGTTAAGTCTCATTTTGTATGGGTTTTTGAACAGCGCGCCAAGCGGGACGTTTTGGAAAGTCAAAAATCTCATACAAAATGACACTTAACGCAAACGCGTACGTCACGTTTCGCTGTCGAAAATATTTACACTAGGGGTACAGGTGCTTGTAACTTACTGAATACGCAGGCTTGATCCTGCTCACGACTCTCGAATTATCCTGTATACAGTAATTCGCTTTTAGGTATCTGTGACGTGAAAGGATCAAATAAAACCCATATATAAGTAGAATAATTTACTTCAATTAAAATCTTACGCTAATCTATTTACAAGTAATAATTTCGTTCACAAAAAATAACAATATAAAAGAATAAAACATTAAATCATTGACGACCGGTCTGGCCTAGTGGGTAGTGACCCTGCCTATGAAGCCGATGGTCCCGGGTTCAAATCCTGTTAAGGGCATTTATTCGTGTGATGAGCATGGATATTTGTTCCTGAGTCATGGGTGTCTTCTATGTATTTAAGTATTTATAAATATTTATATATTATATATATCGTTGTCTAAGTACCCTCAACACAAGCCTTATTGAGCTTACTGTAGGACTTAGTCAATTTGTGTAATAATGTCCTATAATATATATTTTTTTTATATATTTTTTATTTTATTTTAATTCATTATACAGGTAAATTTAACACGCTCTCCGCGGCACTGGATCGAAAGTACCCAACTACAAGTACAAACTACAAGAATTGCCGCTGGAACAGGCATTAAATAAATTAATAGTTAATGTATAAAGTTACAGTAATATGTGAATTTTTAGTTTTTAAATTGTACGTACGTCTAAAATTTTCCCACAACCAATTTAGGCTACAACCCTGTTAAAAATTTTTGCGAATCACACTTTATGTAACCAGCCCTGTCCTGGAAGTCCACATACAAAAACAAAAATTTACGGACGAGTGTGAATTGAAGCTCGAATGCGAGGGCTTAATTAACACGAATACGTAATTCCTGTACCCCCTGTGGCACACAATGTTTTTCATCACACTTCTGGGGAAAAAAACTTATGCCTAATTTCGGACGTACATTACAGCCCTAATAGATCAAAATGTAGAATTTGCGAGCATTTTAGTATTTACGAACTGCATCGCCTACGTTTAATAACACCTTTTACGAGCATGTGTAATGAAAAATATTTTTCGTAGGTACATAAGTTTCGAGAAAGCCTTATGGGTTGACGTTTACTACAAGTGTTTTAGCAATTAATTTAATTTTAAGTTAAAGGGGTAAGTAGAATATATATTTGATTTTGACATATTTTTTTCACAGCCCTATACCTACATACCTATAAGGAAGTCCTAATGTTCTACAATCTACATTTTTTTTTTATGAAAATACTATTTTAATTGACAGATTTATTATTTAGAAAACATCTTAGTAATATGCTACCAAATAAGTACATTACAAAGTATAGTTGGTCAAACCAATTTGTCAGTAAAAAAGAACAAATAAAACTATACTCATCGTTTTCTTTTCGGTGCTAGTACTAATGTAAGACAAAGATAGTATGATTCTCTCTGTCTATGTTTCAAATGAGATAGTCTTTTGACAAACTATAGTTAGTTTACAAATGGTTTTACCTTCTCGCCGCCATTAACTTGATATAAAGTCAGTACATTTCGTGCCCCACACGCCACGACTTCATATAAAGTCGTGGTTTTGGTCAGGATTGCATGCCAGCAATTTTTGACGTGGTGTTGATGTCACTTTATTACTTCATTCACGTGGCGGCGAAAAGGTTAATTACAAATAATTCCCTTTCCCAGGCCGCACCAATTTACAACGTGTTCCCAAAAAATTTGATAATTTCATTTGAAGACAAGTCACATTTCCCGAAAGTGCAATCTAATTTGAACCTTAAATCGGAATACTAGAGTTCAAAATCTATTGGCACGTATGTGGTCGATAAAACGTACTATGCCCGGAAAAGGTCAGAATATGCTACCAAAATTTGTTCATTACAAATAATAGTTTCAGACATAATAACTGGCCAGCGTGAATAGAAAGTGTTTCATTATGGATTAGTCTACTTTTAGGCGCATGGCAGAATGCTTCCCGCTTTAATACACGTTGTCACGCTAAAACTTCGGTGCGACTAATCGGATGCAGTGAGCCATGCGCCTAACTGTCGAACAGAACTGATAATTCGTAAACCTTATTCCAAAGACATAAGGTTCACCAATGTTAAGGCCAGTCCGGGACAACCAAATTGTCAATTTGATCAGAAATTAAATTGGCGTTAATCTCACCTAATCACCAATTTTCGATTGATGGTGTCGAAAATTTGTTTCTCACACCTCCTGATTTGATCGGTCACAATTTTACAATCGGATCGGAAGTGGAAATTGGCGAGCCAATTTCATGTTTGCGTCCGACCCAACACAATTAAAATGACAATTTAATGAGATTGTGAAAAATTGATGCGTCTGGACTGGCCTTTAAAAGTATTGCTATTATTTGAATGAATGAATATTAATTTATGCTAGGGACATTCAACCTTTCTGAAAAAAAATACACAACAAACATAAGTTTATTTGAACCGGTTTTCTTGAGTATAAATAAATAATAAATATGGACATTCAGTTTTAAGGTTAGATCAAAGTAATTATTAAACTACCGTTTTCAAAGGACTTATATTTACACTTTTGCACCTTACAATTTTGTTATAACCTCGTAAGGCCCAAGGTCCTACCAATAGGACTTATTCAGTTCGATTAAATTTAAATCATATTCAATTAGGACAGAGTTGCATTTGTTTTGTTTCATGCAATTTTCAAACAAAATAAAATCAACTGTATTCCGTGCACTATAGGTTCAAATTCCAGTGGCAAATTTTGGATTTTTCATTTCTATGGCTGGGCCTTAAGAGGATAAGACGAAAAATGCAAACACGTCTACTGCGCCTAAGTATTTATACAACTATGATACCTACCATTTCGGAATTTGAGACTCGCCACTCGCCATTTTCAATATTAAAGATAATAAATAAATACATTTTATAACATTGTATAAAATTATATAGCAAAAAATTAATATTCGATTTCATTTACAACACAAAATAAAATTTAACTTAATTATAGTCTAATTATTGCCTATGTACTTTTTTATGTTAATTGGAATATCAGATTAAAATTGTTCAAAAATCTATTAATAATAAAAATTCGAAATAAATTGTTTTAAGAAAGGTTACATTACATTGGGATTGTAATGTACATAGGACCTTAAGCAGAAGACAACTTTTTATTTTACTTTTGAAAATGGGGATTATTTTCAAAAATACTTACAATAAGAAGTTTTTTTCCAGATACACAATTTTATAAAAATAACCAATCCACATTCGTAACACAATCATACATATACAGTTTTTGTCAAAATAGTGACCGAAAATCATTAGACTTAATGCACTTTCCCTGAACAAAAAAAAACAATGTGGCAAAAAGGGACTACCAGTACCCCTAGTGTAAATAAATTCGATTTCGGAACGTGACGTACGCGTTTGCGTTTAGTTTCATTTTGTATTGGATTTAGAAAGAGCGCGCCAAGCGAGACGTTTTGGAAACTCAAAATCCTATACAAAATGAGACTTAACGCAAACGCGTTCGTCACGTTATGATGTCGATCAAATTTACACTAGGGGTACTGATAAGCGGACATCAAAATGTGTGAGCAGTTTGCACCACAGCTCTTAAGAGACCGCAGCAAGCTCGGCCGAATTTCACCTTCCTATACAAACGGAGTTTCCTTCTCATTTTAAAACTACGTTTTGGGTTGTAATGACCGATGCTCGACGCTGCACTAGTCACCGACATGGGCACTTTATTTCATGGAAATACAGGTTAAATTTGAACAACGAAGATTTTTCTGTATTCGAACTTAATCCTTGTCACTTTGACATAAAGTGCCCATGTCGAGTACTAGTGCAGCGTCGAGCACTAGTACTTCTACCTTACATTGACATAATGTTTTTGCTCTTTTGTTTTATAAGATGTAACTACATAAACTAATTACAGGCATTTTTTTTAATACTACGTCGGTGGCAAACAAGCATACGGCCCGCCTGATGGTAAGCAGTCTCCGTAGCCTATGTACGCCTGCAAATCCAGAGAAGTTACTTGCGCGTTGCCGACCCTAACACCCCCTCGTTGAGCTCTGGCAACCTTACTCACCGGCAGGAACACAACACTATGAGTAGGGTCTAGTGTTATTTGGCATAGATCTACCTTATCCTATTGTAAGTACAAAGTTTCAAAGCAATCTAAAATATTTAGTCGTTATAAAATGAGAGTGTGACTACGTTCGTATGGAGAACCGAGCTTGCTGCGGACTCAAGGTTTTTGGGAGAATCAACTTTTTAGCGTCACTCGTTGCCATGGTTACGATTAGTTGTCCAGGGGACAAAAGTTCATTGAAATACTGATTTTATGGTACTTAAATGTATTAAACTTGCGTTTTTGTGGTCGTTATAACCAATGTCCATAATGGGCCCCCTACTAAGCATGTTAATAGAACGGCATACAACGTCTCTTCAAACAAACTGTGCCACTGTTGTCCCTTGGACAACGGGACAGGATAACAAAACAAAAAAAGTAGATTCACCCTTTTATTAAAACCATGTTGACCGCAAACAAGTATACTTGCCTGATAGTAAACAGTTAACGAAACATAGACACGTAAAGAGACACGCGGTCTAATAACGGTTCAAAAATTGGTTCTAATGGAGCCCTAACACTTTGGCACTCAAGGCGCTAAAACTGGAATCTTACTCAAGTAATACTCATGGTCGTACCTGGAGACTAGGACTCCGTCTGTCACTTTGACTTCTCCGGGCGAGTAGTCGACGGCGTCGCCCCTGGTGGTGGTCATCTTGCCGTCGACGGACTTGATGATGGCGTCGCCGGCGCAGAGATCCCATTTCTTGATGACGGACGTGTGGAGGTAGATGTCGTAGGTGCCTGTGGGACAAAGATAAAGCATATATTTATATGTCCTGAATAAATACTGGTATTATGGAGCGATGCTTGTGGAGATTCTTCGGGAGGCTTTATACCCGATTACGGACTTATTGGCTGAAATGATGATGATGGTCATAACGTGAACTACCCTATTTTCGTCATTTCACCAACATGTCCCATGTCTTCTTCCTTGCGTTGTCCTGGCATTTTTGCAACGGCTCATGGGAGCCTGGGGTCCGCTTGACAACTAATCCTAAGATTTGGCGTAGGCACTAGTTTTTACGAAAGCGACTGCCATCTGACCTTCTAACCCAGAGGGTAAACTAGGCCTTGCTGGGATTAGTCCGGTTTCCTCACGATGTTTTCCCTCACCGAAAAGCGACTGGTAAATATAAAATGATATTTCGTACATAAGTTCGGAAAAACTCATTGGTACGAGCCGGGGTTTGAACCCGCGACCTCCGGATTGCAAGGTCACCAGATATATCAAAGCGGCCAAGGTGCTCATAAATATCTGAACACGCCTCTATTGTCAAGGCGATAGAGTGCGGGTTTAGATATTTTTGAGTACCCTGGCCGCTGCGATATATCTGATTGCGACTGTACAAAGATTTGTATTTGACGTTTAGTCTGCGGCCCACAAAATAAATAAATAATCATTACCATTGACAACAGTCATGACTTTGTACCCAGCGCCAGCTGCCGGGATGACAGTGGTTTTATCACCAAAAACCTTTTTCGCTGTCTCCGTCACTTTACCCGGGTGCGAACGAGACACCACCACGGTGGGCTGGTTCTTGTTTTCTTCCTTCTGAAATTTGAGCACTTTTTAAAGTCACAACCTTTGTACATTGCCAACATATGTTTTTTTATCGTACCTTTACCTGTCCCTTATGTACAATAAAGTGTTTACATCCATACATACATATATAAACATGAATAAATCTGTCATAGTTATATTTCATGAATAACTATCACTCTCATTGAAGACAATATTTTGAAACAAAACTTACATGGGCCACACTGGGTATATTGTCTGAGGTCCGCTTGGTGTACCATCCCCAGTAGGTGCGCGGAGTAAATGGATAGTGTATAACTCCAATAACCGGCACTCCTTTAATGGCCACGCACATCATGGTGGTCACATACTGGTAAAGACCCTCTGTGAAACAAGATTAGAAAAACTACTGCACATCATACACACTGAAAAAGAGTTAACATTTGATTTTAAGCAAACTTTACAGTAGATATGGTGCTACTTTACCAAACTAGTGTGATAATTAGCATATTACATAACTATGTAGAAAAGCTAAAGGGCCATATGTACTATAAAATGGTTATACATGCATACATGTGCAAATAGGTAATTTGAAATAGGTAGTAGGCTGCGGTCGGGAGAAATATGAGGTCCTTGTGAACTATTTATTTGTACCGCTTGCTGTAGAAACCGCTGGGTGCTGGTGTACCGAGGCCAAGGCCTTTTTCGAGGAAGTGGGGAGACACATGCGAGAGAGAGGGTTGGATCCTCACTCAGGGACCTTCGTAATGCAAGGGTTATCTATAGCCATTCAAGGTGGCAACGCAGCGAGCGTCATGGGTACTTTTGCATTGAGGGGTCACGGAGTGAAGTTATAGAGTAGTGTGTTTGATATTTAGGTTAGGTTAGTAGTAATTTAAGATGTTCATTTAAAGAAAATCCTATGTTTTCTTTTCTGTAAATGTATATTTTATTTGTATATGATTCTATTTTGAAATGCTACATAAATAAATACCTAATTTATATTCTGCAACTTGTGTTGGGTTACAACCTTTGGTCATGTTTTAATTTATCACCACTTGTTGCGAATTTCCTATTCTTCACACTTGTATCGTAAATAGTACATTACCTTATGGTTATGGATATGGTTCAACTCAACAAGTTTTTAGATATAAAAAATTATGATTTAATGTTAGTATTTTTTATATAACATTTTATTATCACAACTTTTGTTGTTTGACTATTAGAAAATGACAATATTGTAAATGAAAGATTAAGCAGTTAAGCACTTGGCTTTAAATATATTTTTACAAAGAAAGCATATGACATGTGAAAAGTATCTAATAAAAAATCTTTTATGTATTAAGTAAAGGATTCAGCAAGTAATATCTGACCATTAATAATACCATATTGAACTTTAATAGTACTTTAGTAATACAAGTGTGAAAAGTAGGAAATTCCCAGAAAGGGCAATAAAAATTGACACAAGTTGCGAATTACCTATTCGCATGTGTATTGTACAACGTTTTACAGTACATATGGCCCTTTCAATTATCGACATAGGCGCGTAAAGTAATTACCGCACAAGTGTGGTAAATTAGCACCATATGTACTGTAAAATGTTTAATTTTGATTTCTTATAAGGCAAAGTAATTCAAAATATAAGACAATGTACCTGTGTACTCCTGCGTAGCATCCAACGGATCAATCCAAACAGTCACATCCTTAATGTAAACAAGTTCATCAAACATGTAATCTATCACACCGTGCCCCGCCGGCGTACTCTCCAAGTCTATGGCCTCCTGGTCACTGCAGCCCGCCACTCCCGTATGCTCCTCCGACACTATGGACAACTTAGGAAACGTATTTTTCAAACTGTAATACATAGCGCAGTGCGAAGCGAAATCAGCGTCCGTTACAGGATCGTTCGCGCCCTCTTGCGTCTTCCCTTTACTCTGAACGTTTAATTCTCCATTCTTTTGACTCACAACTCTCTTACCACCACGCTCTGCCGCAAAAATACCTGCTTTTAACAAATGTTTTAAATTCACTAAATCACTTTTATCAGTCACTGTGGCACCGCCGGATCGCCAATAAATTATTAGAAATAATAAAAAACCTAATATGAAACAAGCGAATTTATTAATTCTTAATGTACCACCAAAATTCATTGTGAAACGCTTTAAGTTTAATTCATTTAAATACAAATTTTGTTATTGCTTGTGATACGTAGTGATAAGTGGATTTCATCAAATTTACTGTTTTTGACAACGAAAAATACAAAATGTCAAATCTTCAATGTCTATGATGTTAAACTGTGCTTACACTACCGGATGTTTAACAACAAGATAAAGGATGTTGTACACTTAGCAAAATAGTCTGTCGAGCCATTTCCGTCAGTAGATAAAAGGTTTATCCACCTAGTTATTACTAATAAATAGACGATATAACAAAATCGATAAAAAAAAATCCAAATAGTGATACTAAATGGATTCAATTGATTTGGATCGAATTTGTCCATTTAGTTATATGTATTCGTAAATAAACAATCAGCTAAGCTTATTCATGGGTAAGTTTATTAAGTCTTTACAAATGTGAGTGTCAGGATGGCGGATGGACTTAAGCGAATTTCAACGAAATATTTGTAAACCTATTGTATGTTCTGTGTACTTCAGTGTACCTAGTATACCTACCTTTAATAGAAACCAGTGTACCCCTCCCTAAAACAAGATATTTAACTAAAAAGGTCCACCCGCCATTCTGACGTAAAAGGTTTGCGTTTATTAAACTCCCTAAATGAGTGTTTTGCGGGCATTACTGAAATTTCTTAGTGTTTCTGTTTTGTACATTTTCAGTGATTTCATTTATTACGTATAAGAAATAAGTGAAATCAGATGAAAGTATAAGAGACTAGCGCCTGCAGTCAAACTGTGCATACAGTTTTGCAGGAAACTGTATTATATTGTAAGTTTATTTAATATAATAATAAAATATGTTTATGCCTGTGTTTTATTTATATCTGTATGTATTGTGTCCCTAAAAGTGCCTTAACGTATTTTTTATATATCATGATTTTGCACCGCCTACAACTCATCTGCTTTGCCTAAAGGTTGACTGGTTAAGTTCACCTTTTGTACGTTTATATTTCTTTTGTGCAATAAAGAGTAAATAAAAAAAAATATTTGGTGGGCATTTACATTATTGAATCACATTTCATATCCAGAGCACCGTTTGGATCACAATCGATCACAGGGTACAGGGTGAAAATCCATTGTCATAGTTGACAGTTCTTAAAACTCGGGAAGACACTGATCGCAATTTCTTTCAGTTACATGACCCTTACAGAAGCACACATGATTATTAAACGGGCGCAACTTTGGTTTGTAACCGTTCCTAACTTGTTGTAAATGCATTTTTTCACAGCTATCCAGATAAGTACTGCTGAAGTCCCAGAATCCACTTCAGCATCTATTCCACCTTAAACCATTTAAATTGACTTTACATATGTAGGCAGAGGTTGGCGGTTATGGAATTTAATAAGTAATGTATATCCGTAGTGTTATATTGTTAATTATCATTATCACATACACCACCACGTATTTTCCCACTTTTATTATAAAGTTCGCGATCAAAATGGCATTTTGTAGTGTAATTATTACAAGGACACTTTTTACACGCGTTGGTTCTCTTTCCAACAGCTGGCTTCCAAGGTAAATCATTGAACAAATCATCACAATGTTGGCAATTTATTCCGAGCGTATTATGAGTGCACTTACAGCGACCATAAACCATGTTATCATTTAAGTCGTTTCCGGATAACGGCATACATCTTGCTGCATGGCCATTACAGAAACAAGAACCAAGAACAGTCATTTTTTTAATGGCATAGTAATATTTATCTCCAATTGCCGCTTTATTGTCAGTATTGTATAATATATCACCATTTGAGGCAAAAGCATGAAGTTGTGTAAAGTTAATCCGAAGGTTAGTCGAGCGAAAAAAATTCTTTGATTCCTCGGAATACGAACCTTGCGGCAAAAATCTAAGGTTAACAGTCCTGCCACTTGATGGTATAACTCCAGAATATAGCGATTCGCAAACACCTTCTATCGAAGAGATTTTTATCTCCGGAACTCCGGGAAAGATTCGGTACAGTTGTAGGCAAAATAACGATATACACGCCATGTTTTTCCAAAATCAGTTGATAATTCTACTAACATGGCCCTTGGTAAATATGTTTTGAACTGTAACATTAATTGCTTAAGATGGAATTCTGCTTCTAAATCCAATTGGATGGAAACATTTTCTTTGCCATTCTCGGATTGCCACCATGATTCGCCACGTGTTCCAGAATATTTATAAATAACGTTATGTATTCTATGGTTTAATTTTAAATTGTTGACAGTATCGTCACTGGAATCACACCAGAACCAGGTTTTTCTTCTCAAATCTGTATTTCCACAGTATCTTTCGCGTTTGTAGGTGCCACACGTGGACGTAGCAGAGAGGCGGTCTTCACGACCGATGAGTAGGTCCCCGGAGGCGGGAAAGCAGGAGCCGAGATCGCAACTACGGTCAAGTCTTAAAAGAGCGCGTTGACGTTCACGTGCACGCTCGTATTCTTCGCCCGCGACGATGAGAATACACACAATTAAGTCGAAAATCAATCGTCGAACCATTTCAAAAGTAAGAGTTGATAACCAACTCGGTCACGCCGCTTTCCCTGAATTTCTGTTAGGGGCTGCTGTTTATCCCATTTCTCTATTTCTTGAATGTAGCATTATAATATACACCGCCTGTGGTATTGTACAGTAGGAATAGGAACCCACTCTGAAGCACGTCTGAGGTACCAGTTAGTTGTTTCTCAGGACTATTTCTGTAATTCCATTTCACGCCTCAATGCAGAAGCAAATTAATTCGATAAGTATTTTTTACTCACAAACATTGATTCATTTATTTCACATTATGACAAATCTTATGGGACAATCAGAACGTAGTGATTATATGCTCTTTGGGGACAATGACATGACGCAGTCGCAGCTGTTGTTAAAAGCATTACGAATAAATTTAACGGCATCGCCAGATCGTCATTGCAACGTAGATCGCCAAACTATAAATTTTAAACTCTTGGACGTTGTGGTTTAGTGCCTACACTGCCGTACGAAATTCAGGAAATTCTATACGCCAAAAAAATCAATAATGGTAAATGCGGCTTAAAAAAATATATTAGCATTTTTTTTTTTTTTTAATCATTTACATTATTTAGCTTTTTAAAATTCCATAAACAATATATTATATATAAAATTATGATAACACAACTAAAACTAAACCTAACTAAAAAAACCCTAAAAACTACTGTTATATATCTAATTATATTAAATAATAATATCGAAATATTCTATGCGTTTTATTTGATAGCTCAATCAATAATCCAAGTCAATTCAAATATGACATTGTCTTCTATTCATAGATAGAATGAACCATGAAGGCCTAACACTCTCCCTCGTTATTGAATCAAGCTCAGGCTAGAGGTTTAGGCGTGTTGGTGCTTTTCTATTTCTTGAGCTGCGGCGCAGTACGGGTTCTGTAGGAATCTCAACTGTCTCGTGCAATGTAGCTTCCGATGGTTTCTCTAAAGTTTGAGATTCTGGTTGTATATCCGTAGGTACGGGTAAGGTTATTGAGTCAGACACGATACTTTGCCTTTTACTTGGGCTTGGTACCTTCTGGGCATCATGAACACCTTCAGGATTAATGGGCGCAGCTGTTTCTACGTCCGGTTGAATTGGTGTAGTTTCTGTAGTCGGTGAACTTGGCCTGGGTAAGTAGACGTATGGAACATCACCGCTGCATGACGTCTTTTTAATTTGATCTGTATGTCTCTCATGTAATTTTCCTTCTACTTCGACCTCGTAGTGAAGTTTCCCTTTTCTTTCTGTAATTGTTCCTAATTTCCACTTGTTGTTGTCGTACATTCTTATCTGAACTCTATCACCTCTTTTGAATTCCTTTTTCACAATCTTGTCGTCATTATCATTTTTCATCCTTATTTCTGGTACTCTCTTGACTAAGTCTATCCTCGTTCTATATAATCTTTTAAACATCATTTCTGCTGGGCTCAAACCCGTAGCACTGTTCGGTGTTTTCCTGTACATCATTAGAAATCTGTATAGCTTGTCTTGTAATGTACCCTCTTCATTTGCCATTGCTTTCAGCTTTCTTTTTACTGTCTGTACATATCTTTCGGCTTGGCCATTCGTCGAAGGATAAAAAGGAGCAGTAAATTTAGCCTGGATTCCATTTGATTTGAGAAATCTTTGCATTTCTTCTGACCGGAACTGTCTGCCGTTGTCTGAAACTTGCGTAATTGGTAGGCCAAATGTAGTATATAACTTTTTAAGAATATTTATTGTTGTTGTAGCCGTAATAGAATTTGTTGGTGTTACTTCTAACCACTTTGTATAGGCATCCACAACAATAAAGAAGTAATTGTTCATAAATGGTCCGGCATAGTCTACGTGTACTCGGCTCCATGGCTCTTTCGGATATTCCCAGGTATGTACTGGTACTTTGGTAGGGTTCTTCTGCATCAGACAACATATTTTGCATTTTTTAACAGTATTTTCAATGTCTGTGTCAATATGTTTCCACCAAATATAGCTTCTGGCTAAAGCTTTCATTTTAACAATACCCGTATGGGCCGTATGAAGTTTTTCTAATATTTGAGGTTGTAGTTTCTTAGGAATGACTATTCTTATCCCATAGAAAATGCAACCATTTTGCAGTGAGAATTCATGAAGTCTGTTAGGGTCGTCTGAACCCGACTGTATATCCAAGTATAGTTTTTGTAGTTCTGGATCCTTCATTGTAGCGTTTTTTATTTCTTGTAAGGTTATTGGTATCTCTGAAATCTGATTTAAGTAAAACGCGTCATCATCTGTAAGTGTCTCTTTTGCTGTATCTGTAGGATTAGGTAGTCTTGAAAAATAATCGGCATTTGCATGTTCAGTCGTCTTTCTCAGCTTTATATTGTAGTCAAAACCTGCTAAAAAGTTCGCATAGTGTACAAGTCTAATGGCAGTGGTTGCAGGTGTCGCTTTTTCAGGGTGTAATATTCGTGCTAATGGTTGATTGTCGATGATCAATGTAATTTTTCGTCCATAGCAGTATTGGAAAAATTTCTTAAGTCCCCATATCAGTGCTGCCGCCTCTTTATCTAGCTGACTGTACCCTTTTTCTGCTTTAGATAGGGATCTTGACGCGAAAGCAATAGGTCGTTCAGTCTTATCCGGCATAATGTGCGATAAAACCGCGCCAAATCCCGTAGGGGATGCATCTGTGGCAAGTGTCACTTGTAAGTTGGCATGGAATGGTATTAATACTTTATCTCCACATATCTCTTCTTTCAATTCATTAAAAATATTTTCACATTCTTTTGACCATACAAACTTGGTATCTTTTTGCAACAGCTTGTAAAGTGGATTTAGTCTTGAAGCAAGATTGGGAATAAATTGTTGGTAATAATTAATCATTCCCAGAAAAGTACGGAGCGATGATACATCTGTAGGTCGTGTACTATTTTTAATGTCGTTGACCTTATCTTGCATTGGATGTAGGCCTTTTTCGTTTATTGTGTGTCCCAGGTATGTAATTGACTTTTGGAAAAATTGACATTTCTTTTTATTTACATGTAATCCGCATTCCTGTAATTTTTGGAATACCGCCTTGATCCTCTGTAGTAGTTCCGCGTATGTGCGTCCTTGTATGGCAATATCATCGAAAAAACAGGCTGTACCCTTCATTCCTTGCAGAGTTTGGTCCATGTATCGTTGCCAGATGTTCGGTGCAATTTTTACCCCAAACATTAACCTCTTCACCTTATAGTTGCCTTTGCATGTACTAATAGCTTGCATTGCGGCTGTTTCTTCATTCGTTGTCATATGTAAGTATGCCTGATTAATGTCTAGCGTGCAAAAATATTTCCCGCCGCTAAGTTTCGAAAATACTTCTTCTATTCTAGGGATCGGATAGTTGTCATTTTCCAGGTTTTTATTTAATGTAGCTCTAAAGTCTGCGCATAAGCGTACCTTTCCAGTTGGTTTAATCACAGGAACTACTGGTGTGCCCCACTGAGAATATGTTACTTTTTCTATTATCCCTTCTTCTTCTAATCGGTCTATTTCGGCTTCAACCTGGTCTTTGAGTGCAAATGGTACTGGACGTGGCTTTAGAAATATGGGTATGGATCCTTCTTTCAATTTAAACGCAACTTTAAAGTTTTTAATTTCTCCCACTTTTTCCGAAAATAACTCTTCATGATCTTGTAATAATTTGTTCAGTTTATCTTTAAATTCTTTCTCTGTAACATCTTCTTCCGTAATTGTTTTTATGTCAAAGTCTATATTTAGCGCTCTCAACCATTCTCTTCCAACAACTGCATCTACGTTATCGTTAATTACAAATATTCTTCCCACAATTTCTTTGTTTTTGTATAGGACATTGACTTTGCATATTCCGATAGGTTCCATTATTTGTTTGTTGTATGTACGCAATTTTATGTGTGTATTTTGGAGTTCCACGTTTTTGAAATTATTTTCATAGTATTCTTTAGAGCATGTAGTTACTGCAGCTCCCGTATCCATTTCAATAGTGTGCATTTTGCCATTTATCTGTAGTTTAATGTTGAATTTGTCTGTAGATGAAGTATTATGTATTTTCTTTATTTCGTATATTTCTTCTTCACTTTCGTAGAATGATAGATCACTATCCATATCTAGTTGTTTTTGGTCTTTGAAACAGACTGACTGTACATGTCCCTTGGTGTAGCATTTCTTGCAGTATAATTTATTTTTCAGCTTACATTGATTAGCTTTATGGTTATCTTTTCCACATCGAAAGCAAGTTATGTTCTCCGTCGTATTGTTATTGCGTCCGTTGTATGTTTTTTTATCTTCATTATGTATATTAGCATCTCTATTGTATGCATTTCTAGTTTCGTTTAATGTACTTGTATTACCATTGAATGTATTGTTATGATATTTCTTCTTCATTGATATTTTATTTATGTTAGGCTCTATTTCTTGTCCCATTTCTTTTGTTTCAGATTTTGATGTTTCAATAGCCAAGGCAATCTTTATTATGTCATCAAACTTTGTATCAGGAGATTCTTGTAGAAGTTTTTCTTTAATTTCAGCATTTCGGAGTCCGCGAATGAATTGGACACGTAGGTGTGTGTCAAATGTTGTTTTATTGCAATTATGGCATATGAAATTGCATTTACCTCCTATTTCTTTGAGTCCGGCTACATAATTGGCTATACTTTCGCCTTCATGCTGTAACCGCAGGCAAAATTTGTGTTGTTGTGCTACTTCACCGGGTTCGGGTGCAATTTGGTTTTTTAATATCTTTACTAGGTCGTCGTAAGACTTTGATTCAGGTGTATCCGGTGCGGTTATATTTTTCAACACTTGGTAGTATTTAGGTCCGATGCAGTTTAAGAAAATTTGTAATTTTGTACTTGCATCCGTAACGCCTTTAAGACTGATGTAATTTTGTAGTCTTTGTAAATAACTATCGAAGGATTCATGTATTTCATCGTAAGGTTGGAGTGTAATTCCGCTGACTGGTTTTGTATTTGCGCTTTGATTAAGTAATGCGCTTTGCAAAATTATTTGTTGGTTTTGCATACCTTTCATGGTCTCCATCATCTCGGTGAGGACTTCTGCTAACTTTTCCATTGTAAAGGAATTCGTTACCTCTGTGTAGTTATGGGTCTTTCGGTAGCGCGGATATTACTTCGCGTGGATTTTATCGTATTTTTATTCAATCATTACTCGTCGCCATTCTGTTATATATCTAATTATATTAAATAATAATATCGAAATATTCTATGCGTTTTATTTGATAGCTCAATCAATAATCCAAGTCAATTCAAATATGACATTGTCTTCTATTCATAGATAGAATGAACCATGAAGGCCTAACAACTACCTTCTAAACCTAGGCCCCTCGGCAAGGTGCCCATCACGCAGGCAGCGTTCCCGCGCTGTATTGCGATAGCAATCCTCTGCGCGAGAAAGCTGCCGGCGCGAGATTCCCCTGTTGCCTCCCTCAACCGCTTCCCAAGCTCCTTAAGGAGCCCACGCGCTCCCCTACCCCACGGCCCGAGTGTCTCGACGCCAAATGCTACGAACTCGTAGTTGGCGCCGAGACAGCTGTATTTGTAGGCCTTAAACCGCTCTCGGGCGTCAGCCGCTGCCCCGGCATTTCTGCTAGTCGCTTGAATGTAGGATGCTGCCAACGTATCGGCGCAGGTAGCATCCCATACCAGCGCGCGGCCCATTCTCCAGGGGATCAACGACATCCCGTCCGGGCGCTTGCCATCGTCCCGTACGATCTGGGGCTCCAGAGCTGCGGGGACGTTGGCACTGACGAGAGCCCTTCTAAGGATGTCGTTGAGGGAGGCGTGGCGAGACAGGCGGCCGGCGCCCGAGAAGCAGGAAAGGCCGTGGTGGCCAAGCCGGTCCACTTGGGCCCCACAAGAAGCACAGGCGTGGTCTGTGCATACCTCGATTCCAAGGCGGAGACCGACGGCTATACGTAGGGTAACTGGGTCAATTAAAGTACCCGTGTTGGGCGAGGGATAGGCGTGAAGCCAGTGACCTGATTCCGGTTTGGACACGGCTAGGAGCCTCGCGAGGTCTTTGCCTGACGATGTGGCCACGAGAGAGTTCAGGGTGGCAACGGAGGCTATTGTGTCCCATGCTCTCTGTTGTTTGGGTCTGGATGGCAAGCTTGGGCTCGGTCCAGCCAGCCAAGCATTCATGGCCCCATCCAAACACGCGATCTCGCAGTTTGTAGCCGTAGGGGCTTTCAGGATTTTACCTGCGAGATCGGACGTGCTATGGATAGAGGAGAGGAATGCCGGCAAAGCGACACCTGAAATATTTCGAGTTCCCAAGCCGCCAAACCTTACCGGTAAACAGGCCTGGGTCCAAGCCTGGTCGCTAAAATGAACGTTAAGAACGGTCTCAATTTGGCATTTTAAATTAGCATTTGTCCTTGTCCATCACTGTCATGTCATCACTGTCAAATTGTCATGTGTCACTGTCAGGTCAGTGTCACTGTCAGTCAATTGAATCGTGTGTGCTTGCGGTGGCGAACGGTGCTGCGATTTTGATTAATTTTACTTCTTATAATAATATCTTGTTCAGAATTTACGTATTAATTGAAGTTCCGTTGTACAACACTTTACTTTTTCAAATACAATATGATCCTCAATGATATATCTAACATGGTAAGCGATCTATAATTCTAAATTAAAAAATGCTTGCATTTCGTATTTTTAAGGTTTACAACATCCTGAAGGCTAACGTTTATGAAATTCATAGAATAACATATACATATACTTTGATTGAGAAAATGGCTTAAATCATACTTTATTTTCGACTAAGTAACTTAAATGATGACAACATATCCTTTCGAATTTACATAGCATTCACTTTATTTTTGTTTGTAGGCCGGTTGGTGGACGTTCCTGATCGCCCTCAAAATACTCCTCGCCTCCACATACTTCTTCTTTGCTAAGAAACCAAAAAAGTACTCTCCGCACACTGATGCTTTAGCAACTGGCAATTATACTCCATGGAAGACATTACCGTTGGTAGAACACGACGTGACGGTAGAAGAGTCTCCAATCATGGGCAAAATTGATGATAACTGTTTAAATGTTGGTGCTACTAGTTTCCTATGCTTCGATAAGGAGGAATCTATAATGGAAAATGCAATAAAATGTTTGCACAAGTATGGAGTTGGTTCCTGCGGTCCCAGAGGCTTCTATGGTACGATAGACGTGCATTTAGAGCTGGAGGAGAGACTAGCCAAGTTCCTGGAAGTGGAAGAGACGTGTGTGTATTCATATGGGTTCTCTACAATTGCTAGTGCTATACCGGCATATGCTAAAAAACAGGATATTATTTTTGCGTAAGTTTTTCCTGTATCGCTTTTGATGTATGCAAATTAGGTACACCCTTCATTTGTCATCTACTGTTTACTTTAATCTAGAGACAATTTAGTGACTAAGTGTGGTTTTCCTACCATGTCTTTATTTTTATATTTGACGACCAGTCTAGCCTAGTGGGTAGTGACCCTGCCTATGAAGCCGATGGATGAATTTATTTGTGTCATGAACACAGATATTTGTTCCTGAGTCATGGGTGTTTTCTATGTATATGAGTATGTTTTTGGCTATATACATATTTTGTCATCTAGTACCCATAGTACGAGCTTTGCTTAGATTGGGGCTAGGTCGATTTGTGTAAGATTGACTCCAAACATTAATATGCATGTATTTAATGAGTAAGGTAGACTAATATGATGGTTTATTATTTTTTAACTGACCAGGAAAAAATTGCCTATTATTTTTAAAGTAATTTTGACAACATTGGTATATTTTAGTGTCTTTTATGCCTTTATAAGGCAAAGGAAATATATTTCCCACATGATTTTGAATGATAGGGTTCAATTTGACATAATTTCTTACACCCCTTATGCCTTGTATAAGTTAAATTAGATGAGGTTTGACTTATCTTAAAAAAATTGTATAGCAACCTGTATAAGTATTTATGTTTTTTAGTGATGAAAAAGTCTGGTTTGCAATCCAAAAAGGTTTTGACGCAGCCCGTAGCACCATTCGCTACTACAAACACAATGACATGCAGCATTTAGAAGCGCTGCTAACTGAAGCCAAAGAGAAGAAGCAGTTGAGTGCCCGGAGACGAGCATTCCTCGTAACGGAAGCTGTGTTCTTCAATACTGGAGAAATGTGCCCGCTTTGGCAAGTGGTCGCTTTGGCACGGAAGTTCAAGTTGAGGATTATTTTGGATGAGAGCTTGAGTATTGGGGTATGTAATATTGTGTCATAATTTAGTAGCTTTTCATTATCATTTCTGCTGCAAGACAGGTTAAAAATGGCTGCATTATTTTGAGCGATTTAATACATGTTAGTGAAAGAATAAGGATCAAAGTCAAATGACGTTCTAAAAGTTTTAATCATGTGTCGAAAGATGCCAGTAAATTAACTGTGGCTACAAAGTTCTCTTTGACAATCCACCTCTATTTCAAAATGTTTTTGCAGTAGGTAATCACGTTTCATAACGCCCCTAATTAGAATCATTATTGGTAAATCTAAGTACAATCGGTTAAAGTTTTTGTACTAATTTGAATAGCCTCCAAACAAATGAACTCATAAAACATTATCTATTGTTTGTTAATAACTCAGTTATGATATTAGTAATAAATATACACCGTGTTTTTTTGATTTCCGTTAATTTCAAGGGTGCATCCCTGAGCTTAAATTAAGTAACTTTCTCAAAGACACCGGTATTCTAATTAACTCCATTTCGGAGATAATCAATGTTTAATTTTTATCTTTAAGGCCCTTACGAGCGTGTACACTTGCCTTAGGGCCTGTTTACATATTGATTAGTGTTCAGTACGAGTTCATACATTTGCTCCTAAACGTAAAGTACTATCTCGGACGATTGATGTTCGAAATGACATTGATAATAAATAATAAATAAATATTATAGGCCATTATTACACAAATTGACTAAGTCCCACAGTAAGCTCAATAAGGCTTGTGTTGAGGGTACTTAGACAACGATATATATAATATATAAATATTTATAAATACTTAAATACATAGAAAACACCCATGACTCAGAAACAAATATCCATGCTCATCACACGAATAAATGCCCTTACCAGGATTTGAACCCGGGACCATCGGCTTCGTAGGCAGGGTCACTACCCACTAGGCCAAACTGTTGGTCATATTGATATGTCACAGTTTTCAATTGTTTGGTTGGCCCGTGTAACAACAACGCTATATGCAACATTTAATTACTTTTTATAAAAATAAAAATACTTAACAAATAGCAAATTTTTTTTTTTGCAAATTAACTATGCCATTTAGTTTCCTTAAACGTACTTACCGATACCCCGGAATTAACGGAATTCAATAAAAACACGGTGTATGTTCCCCTCCTTTAAGTAATTGTGTACTGAAGTGATAATTGTTTTTTTTTTATTGTCAATATTTTATTTCAATATTATTCTTTTTGTAAATAATTTATTGTATATAGAGATGATTATAATTATCTAAATGTTTCTTTGTGTTGGTATGATTACTTAGGTATATAATAAAACCTAATTAACTATCTATATTTTTGAAATAGTCTTTTCACTAGCTTTCATATTGCTATGGAAAGAACCCCCTATTTCTTTTTCATTTGTGACGCCATTTTCAAAATTTATATATTCTATGTCACTAACACCATTCTGACGAATTGAACGACACCTCATGGGTCAAAAACCGTCCATCCGTTTGGGCTGTAGGGCGTGCCAAAGAAATGGACATTACATACATACGATAGAAATACATTACCCTCCTTCTGACGTAGTCTGGTAAAAATAAGATTTTGTAAAACGTGTACAATTTAAGACAAATTCTTGCTGCGAATTAATTACTTATGCGATAACTCTTGTTATCGTAAATTGACGGTCATCAATAAAATTACTACAAAACATCTACTTCCGCTGTCAAAGTGGGCAGGGGGGCACATATTTTTGCTTAGAATTTACACTTCCTCTACAATAAACTCTTTTGCACACCGCGACTTTTTAACGCGCCGTCAACATGCGTTTGTATCGATATACACACGCGATTCGCACGCAAGTCAGACGCAGCCTTTGCATACCTACAGCGATGCAGACGCGCCGTCGAAGCGCGTTTGTCGTGATACAGACGCGATACTAACGCGCCGTCGACGCGCGCTTGTATCGATACAAACGCAAACAAACTGCTTCGTGGATTGAAAAGTCGCGGTGTGCAATGGCCCTAATAGGCCACGAGGGAGTGTCGTTATAAACGTCGTATTTTCATACAAATTTCGCTTTCATTATGACATTGCCACACTTTGTCATTGCAAGTACCATGCAGAAACTTCGTCCAATTAGTTTTTTTTTTTTTTTAATTATACTCAGGTACTAGGCAAAAACGGTCGTGGTCTGACCGAACACCTTAACGTGCCCCGCGACGAGGTGGACCTCATCGTTGGGTCCTTAGAGCATTCGTTCGCCAGCGTCGGGGGCTTCTGTGCTGGCTCGCACTTCATCGTGGAGCACCAGCGTCTCTCCGGCCTAGGTGAGTGTCTTTCTGACCCGAATGAGGTGGACCTCATAGTTGGGTCCTTAGAACACTTGGGTATTGCAGGTGCATCAAAATGGATCGATTACCTTGTAAAATAATTTTATTGGTTTTACAACAATTGAAAGCGGAAAAAAATGTAGTTCCGTCAATTTGATTACACAACTAATGTGAAAAAATTTAATTTATCAGGAAACAACAGGGTTTCCCCTTTAGTTTACAAATTGTATACAGATGTCCGTTGCAATGTAAACATGATCTGTGCTTTACTCTGGTCAACGTAGTATTCGGACCCACAACTCTAGATGCCGGTCACGTGCTAGCATGTTCATTGTACACCCTTTAATTTGTTTGCTAAATTTCTATAATAAAATACCAGGCTACTGCTTCAGCGCGTCTCTTCCTCCGATGTTAACGCAAGCCGCCATCTCCGGGCTCGACATCTTGGAATCCAGGCCCGAGATCCTCACAGAACTCGAGGAGAGCTCCAAAAAATTGGACAAGTACGTAAACCCCATTTCATTTGCGATGGCGGAGTTCTTGAGACGGTCATTATTAGACGTAAACAATAGGGACCGTGCGCGTTGGAGGGTCTGCCATCTTGTGGCCTGAATCGGAACCATAAACAAGCACATGTACACGTCACGTGTTTTCTTGTGCATAGTAGGTTCTGTCCATCTTGTGGGCTACATCGGAACAATAAACATCACATTTACGCCTCGCGCCAAAAATCTGACGGCTCCTGTGCTGCCTCCTACAGTTCATGCACGCTCCCTATACAAGTAATGACAACAAAAGATACCCGGCAATCTTTTTCTGCGGGCGTCGTGTCTTACATGTAACTGTCCAGTATTGATCCTTTTGTGTTATTACTTGACCACATGCTGGCTTTGAAGAGCAGAGCTCGTAAAGCAATTGTTGAACAATAGATCAACATTATGGTTCTCTTTGTGCAGTTTCAAGTGGAATCCCGCCACCGCAAATGAAATAGAATACGGTATAACAATCTAATAATTACTTATCTTTGCTAAGTACGAGTATGTCGTTACCCCGCTGTAGCAATTTCACTTTAAATTGACCGATTTGAGTTTGACTAGTAACGAGGTTTATGAAACATCAGTTAACAGTGTTGCATTAGTACCAGGGCTCGGAACCGGTATTGAAATACCTGGTTATATCATTCTAAAACCGTTATCTTTTTTCGTTCATTAAAAACCAGTAAATTGAAACTATAAAAAATTGTTCTCGCTCCTTACCGGTAAGAGGAGGGAACGAAATTGTATGGTTCGCGAATAATTATATAATACCGGTTAATGTCGGCTTTCGGTGACGCTCGGTTAAACTCGTTCATATGTGAAAGAACTAGCAATACTTTTTCGTTCTATTTTGCTTCGCTATTTTTAATTTAACCGGTTAATTTCGTTCGACAAAAACGAAAGACGAACGCATTTGGCATAAACCGGTAATTCAATAGAACAGTTCTTTAACCGGGAACCGAAATCCTTTTCGTTCCCGGATGAATAAACGAAACCGGTTTGAAAATATAAATTGGTCTCCGAGCCCTGATTGGTACCACATAAATATGTAGGTATAAAATTACTATCACATTGAAAGTATGAGTTATGTAATGAGTTAGCCCGTTAGGTATACGTGATAACGCTTGGCGCGATAGCGATTTCTTTTGGTCTATGATTCATGATCATGACAATACACGGTACTTACAGACGGCCTACGATAATTTGGAAAGTTAACTTTTAAAATCTCGATATGATCTAAATCGACACGAGTTGCGAATTTAATTCGCACATGTATCGTACAACGTTTTACAGTACATATGGCCCTTTAAATTGTAGACATAGTTACGTAATGTGCTTATCACACTAGTTGGGTAAAATAGCACCATATAAATAATAAATAAATAAATAAATATTATAGGACATTATTACACAAATTGACTAAGTCCCACAGTAAGCTCAATAAGGCTTGTGTTGAGGGTACTTAGACAACGATATATATAATGTATAAATATTTATAAATACTTAAATACATAGAAAATACCCATGACTCAGGAACAAATATCCATGCTCATCACACGAATAAATGCCCTTACCAGGATTTGAACCCGGGACCATCAGCTTCGTAGGCAGGGTCACTACCCATTAGGCAAAACCGGTCGTCAACCATATGTACTGTAATATCCATTAATGATTAATGATTTATATGAATTAATATATTAGTACATTACGATACAAGTGCGAAAAATAGGAAATTCGAAACGAGTGGCGATAAATTAAAACACGACCGAAGGAAGTGTTTTAAATCGACACGAGTTGCGAATTGCCTATTCGCACATGTATCGTACAACGTTTTACAGTACATATGTCCCTTTAAATTTTCGACATAGTTACATAATGTGCTAATTTACGCACTAGTGCGGAAAAGTAGCACCATATGTACTGTAAAATATATTATAATATGAATTAATGATTTTACCTGCTCACACATTTATTAGATTGCGACTTGTAAAGGAGAACAGTTGGACAAGCATTTCTGCACAAGCTAAAACAGGTACTTCGGGCTCGCAATTTACTTCACACAATAAAATGTGTGCTAGGGAAATTTGAATCTAATTGTAGGTAATATAGATCGAGTTGACTTCCTGCAAAACAGTAAATTGGCGTATCGAGTTATTTTAGTATCGGGGATAAAAAAACTACCTACTTTTCATTGCAGGGCGCTCTCAAAACTCAAACACTTCACATTCCGCGGCCACGCCCTCTCGCCCATCAAGCACGTTTACCTCAAAAAGGACCTCACGGACCGCCTTAAACACAGCTACCTCAAAAACATCATGAACTACTGCCTCGAAAAAGGTGTTGCTTTCTCCGTAGCGGCTTACCTAAGGGATGTGGAGCACAGTTGTCCGGAACCTTCTATACGTTTGGCTTCGAGTAGGAAGCTTAATGATGAGAATATAAGGTTGTTGTGCGAGTTGTTGGACGAGGCGTATGAGAAGGTCGGGCCGCAGCCGGAGCTGATGGCGCTGTAGAGGTGACTTTATTTGGGGAGGGGAAAATATAACAGTACATTTTACGACATGCTGTGCATTCGTGATGAATTTGGAATAACTTAACCTTTAACAAACAAGAGACGACTTTAAAAACATTGTGATGTTATTCATCAGCAATGGGGTTAACCGGACATTTTTCAGATGGCGTCAGTATAGGTTTCCTTGTCAATCTGTCAAATGCACAAATCAAAGGTGCCTATAATATCTGAACTCCCTTGATTTTCTTCTGAATCTGAGCAGATTCTCACAAGGAACTTAATTGCAAATAAATCAAAGTATAAATAAGAAAAAACCAAACCTGCTGAGCCGTCTTCGAGAACATACTTAAATATTTTTGTGACATATATAAATACACGAAGACGGACATAACGAAAGCATATGAGTTCTGTTTTTGCCTTTTTGGCTACGGAACCCTAAAAATTAAATAACGAACGAACTGAAATCTTCCTCCGTATCAATCAAAAATTGACTTGTTTTCTTCCCTGGACCACAGAATAAATAACAATACGAAAGTACAGAAGGTTCACTCGCCACAGACCTAACGAATTAGGTAACTAAGTAAGTTTTAAGGGTAAAATGCAGAGTAATTAACTGCATTGACTCTTTGTTTGTTTAAGTCAACACTACTGACAGTAATGACTACTGTGTTCAATCATCGAACATAGTGGAATGGTTTTATTATAATAACATTAATAGCGGTTAAAATATCATGAAGTATTTTGTTTTACTAAGCACAGTATACAATGCATTTATATGAAGTCACAATTTAAATAACAATTTAACATAAAACAGTTTTATGCCTCCATATATGGTACGATTCATCTTTACAATCCGTCGTTATAGACCGATCGAAACGACGGATCGATAGTGTATGCCAATATCGTTCAGGATTTACTGAACGAAGACGATATCGGAAATTGCAATAAAAACCCGTGCAATCATGAATATCGCAACGATAAATCGCAATTGTATCCCTCATCGTGCACCGATCATAATGATCAATAATTTATTACTCCTTGTATTTACTGGCATTTTCGAAGCGACCGATCGTCTCTATTTTCGTCGGCTTGATCGAAGCGATTAATCGTACCATGTATGGAGCCCCTAACACATGTTCCATAATGGTTAAAGTTTTTACTTAAAACTAGGAGATTAGCTAAACGTTAAGTTGTTTATTATTGAAGTACATTCGATTTTAAAGCACTACGTTATTTACTTACACTATTATATGACATTTTAATAGTTACAAATACAAATATACCGGTATCTAATTATAAATAGGCAACATGGTCACAATTATCGGTATACCGGTATTTCGTTTTTCACTACACATAAAATAGTTATATACTACTAAATATGTTTTAAGTATTTTTCAGCAATATTATGCAGATGTCACTCAAGTATTAAGCACTTAACTAAGTTACATTTGTAAGTTACGCAAAGTATGTAGATCATGTGCCTTTACATATATTTAGCGATTACCAAAGTAATATTCTAAAACCAAAGTTCCCATTATGCTGCAAATGCCTAAATTGCGTGCATAAGTATAATTTTAGCATTTTCTTTTTCTTTCGAAGTCATGGTAAACGTTGTAGCTACGGAATTAGAAACGGTAAAAAAATATAAAAAATACCGGTAATTTGGTAAACCGGTAAATTACTAGTGTTTTTCATGCAATAATTTTATCGGCTGCATTTCCTAATTGTAGCCTTTCGGTTTTTTTTACCACATTTGTGGTATTTTAATGTCTGAAGCGCATTTCAACTTTTAACCTATTAAAATAACGTAACATTTTTAATAAATTAAAGTAGTTACTGAATAATTTGGAATATAATTGTATTTTTTATAATTTTTTTTACGTGTAAGTACCATTTGTCTCAATCGAAATATATTTAGATATAAACCTTGTCACAATGAAGTATGTTAACAATAATTATGTTAAGGTGCTCAGTATTATAAAATCACTATTTAATACCTGGCATACATATTACTCAGATATAACTACTATACAAGGTCAAAGTCATGACCAGTACCAAGAAGAATTATGATGCCAAGGACATCTATTGTAGTCAGCATTAAAAAAATATATATTTGTCATTGTTCCTTCAACATTTTTTTAAGATTATACATTTGTATTAAATCTCTTATAGCAAGCAATGACAGCAGGTTATTGTTATTCTAACTTACAATCAAGTTTCTATGGATATTCCTAAACAAAGTCATCAGATGTCATAAATAAGAATATAACATATTGCTAAATACATATGTAAAAGAATACAGAACCAAATTATATAAAAGTAGGTACCTATATAATATGTGTGCCAGTCAACAAGAGCGCAAATCGGCCTAAATATTATAACAATGTTAAAATTAATTGTTTGAAGTACGTTATGTAGATCAACATAATAAGATTAATAAGTACATTATTGCACATCGCTTGTTATATTATTTTTTAATAAATGCTTTATCAATTTCTAAGTGTTCTTATTACTAAACTATCCTTAATCAAAGTGAACACTCCTGCTGGTGGAATTGAACACATACTTAAGTATTTACTATAATACCGGTACTGAACCGGTTAATGTCATTCAGTAATTTATTTATTTATTTAATCTTTATTGCACAAAAGAAAACAATCTTATAGTACAAAAGGCGGACTTAATGCCACAACCACAAGGCATTCTCTACCAGTCAACCTTAAGGCTAAGCAGAGAGATTGAGAGCGGTGCTACAATTACAATAGCAAAACAAATCAAGCAAAAATACATAAAATAACATATACATACAAACATAATACACACATACATATATAAATATATATATATATAAAGACGAAACATCTGAAGCTAATAAATAAATACATTAAGAATCTTTCATTCTGCTAGCAAAGAAAGCACGTAATGATTTTTTGAAAGCGAACTTATTTGGCGCATTTTTGATGTAAAAAGGAAGTCCATTCCAAAGACGCGCCACCTGCACGGTGAACGAATTTGACATGAACCCAGTCCGGTGAAGAGGGATGGACAGAGACATATTGCCAGAAGAGCGAAGTTGACGGTCGCGGGTAACGCCATAATATTGAAAGAAGGATTTGAGGTATTCAGGAGAATGTGGATCGTTAAGCACAGAAAAAAGAGTGGAAAGCAAGCGAATATTGCGTCGTAGACGAATGGGAAGCCAGCCAAGTTGTGCGCGAAAAGAAGAAACGTGATCATATTTGCGGAGGCAAAAAACGAAGCGAATGCAGTTATTAAGCAGGCGGTCCAATTTATCGAGCAACTCTTCGTTTAAGTCCGGATAACACACATCACCATAATCAATAATGGGCAGTATAAGGGTGTTAATTAGTGCAACTTTAGTTTTGATCGGTAAGAAGTGCTTCATTTTGTTGAGAGAATTTAGTGAGCCCATGACCTTACGACTGATTTCAGTAACCTGTGCTCTCCAACTCAAGGTACTGTCTAAAAGAACACCCAGGTCTTTAACACTTTGACTAAATATTATTGGGGAGCCGTTAAAGTTTACTGGTGCAAGTGCGTCCAAGTCTAGTTTAGTAAGCTGTTTGGAACTACCTATAACAATAGCTTGATTTATGATATGACTTGTAGCCAAAACTGTCTCGGTTACTTAACCGGCAAAAACTCAAAATATTATTATTATTCTGTGATAATTGTTTATGTAATTTATTTTTAACATATTTGGTATTATGCCTTGTTTAAGAATCATTCAAAACAAATATCACTATATTGTATATAAATGACATTGTTACCGATTCCGACCCTACCGTTACCGGTATTCCGAAATTTATTGCGAAACAGCTCAATTTGAGCTTAATCTAAATGTTGTTTAAAAACTCTGTTGTCTTAGTATCGATTAGTGTACTTAGGAAACACAGCAGGCAACATAGGAAACGTTAATACCGGTACCAGTTTACATCAAGCCACTACCAGTTTACCGGTTATTCCGGCACCAACTCATCGCTCATATGACAGTACCCCACGTTCCTCTTATACTCTATCTTAGCGGGGCTATGAATCGGTTTCCTGGTCTTTATGAGAAGCTCACACGTTGATGATTTGTACATGCCATGGTATTTTCGTTCCAGGGAGATAGCTTTGATTAGTATCGGCAGGCATTATATTGATGTTATATCAGTATAATATAAACAGACAACATAGCAAAGGTTAGTAATTAGTACATCAGCCCATTACCGGCTTACCTTTTATTCCGGTACCAGTATACCGGTTATTCCGGTACCAGTATACCGGTTATTCCGGTACCAACTCATCCCTCATATGACAGTACCCCACGTTCCTCTTAAACTCTGTCTCATCGGGGCTATGAATCGGTTTCCGTATCTCTATGAGACGGCGATCTGTCTCTAAAGCTTGATTCTTGTACTGCAGGTCCTTCGTTACTCGCTGATGGTGGTTGTACATGCCGTGGTATGTTGTTCTGGGGAGAGGATGGCACATTGAACCGGTTCCGGTATTTTTCATATCAAACAATGGATATTATAAAAATATTTTATTAAGTTATCGACCCATTTTATAGGAAAAGTTGGGGCAAAATGACAAGCGGGCCGTTTATAACATGTTATACAAGCTAAATAGGCAATCTCTTATTAACAACCTTATTTGTTAGATAGAAACATCAGTTCAGCTAACACTAACACATACACACACACACAAACTCGCATATTTATCACCACCCATAAATCCGCTAATGTACATGTCCAATAATTTACATTCATTTAAATAAAAGGATTATTTGTAAAATACATAAATTGTGATACGCGGTACTTACAGAGCATCTTCCAGTTTTTTCTCCAGCATGTTCGAGCTCATATGGACTCTTTCATACTCCTCCATCAGCCCACGCATTGGTATATCCTAAAATAAAATCGATCAAATGTATCAACTATTATTTAATCTATTTTAAACGTGAACAGTTCGTAACATTGAAACGTGATCGCCTGATCAGTACGGGCTTCTAATACCGGTATTCGAGTATATGGAATAACTGCATCAGTGTCGAAATGCTTTAACATTCCTGTACCGTTATCGGATTTTACCAGGGTGCCTTAAATAATTTAAATATAGGTGCCATCGAAATAAATGGGAATAAATTATCTACCTGAACTCTTTCTAAAACTGGTCTCTTCATTCTCATCTCCAGTCTCGTCTCCACCAGTTTGGTGGGGTTGATTTTGTCGGCAACGGCCACTCGAAGTGACTCAATTTCACGGTCCAATTTTGCCAGGTTGCTTTCCAACTGTATGTAAATACAAGCTATGTCAAAACAAACATACAGAAATACTCTTCAATATAAAATGATGCAACCCGGGAATATTTCAAACTACTACATTAATATATTCGAATGCAGACCGCTAATAAAATGAACAGCTGCCAAATGCTTTGATCTAGTAATAAGGATAGCAGATGTGTAGTAAAACAACTAGATCAGGTTTTGTTGCTCTTGGAATCGATGTCAATTTTCCGTCTAGCTCTTTATTAGACTAGCGTAATTTCTAATACAAGTGAAGGTCTCTTTTTAACGCTTAGAGTTAAAAAGAGGCTTTCGCTTTGCTTGTATTATACGTCTTTGTAAATGTTTAGCTTTCGTGAAGTGAAACTACCTACCTTGTATTTCTGCCACTCCATTTCATTTCTCGCTCTCTGCTGGTCGTAAACGCGTCTTCGCATTATCATCTCCAACTCTTGAGACTGAAAAAAGCTATCAGATTACGTATAATATATTGCTTAGCATAATAACGTAGCGTGTATTGCTAAAATGGAAAAGATTAGGATTTCTAAAAGTAAAAAGACTAAAACGAGAGCCTTATTGAGCAGAACTAGTGGCCGCTTAAGGCTCCAAGAGTCCAACGAAGTGGACCGATTACTTTGCGGGCAATGCTAGTCGTTGTGGATATCTTTAGGGAAGGCACAGCTGAGGATCTCCTATAATTACGGTGGACTAACCTGAGCATACATCTGGTTCCGCGCCTGCTCCCTGCTTTTGAACATGGTGGCACGCAGAGCCTTTGACTCTGCCATCAGCTGCTCGGCTATCTGCACCGTGTTTTCTATGCAATTCACATAACCCTCTTCGGTCATTGACCTGCGAATTTTTTTTAGTTTACAAGGTTCATTTAATGTTTGTCAGGTTGTTTAGGACAAATCTTGTAAGCAGGTTACCAGCTCTGGATGTCTGATTTAGCTGGAATTAAGTACCTACCTGCGACAGCGACACTTTAGGAAACAGTACTTATCTTTAATCTATGAATGCTAGGCAAGTACTTACACTGGGCCTGACGCGAAAAACGAAAATTGAAATTTTAATTTTTTTTTTTCGCGGTCGGCCCGCAGTAACCCTAGTAGAAAATATTAGTTTGTACCGGTACCGATAGAAACTACTATATTCTGGTACCGACAATGGTATAGTCTATCCGTTTTTCAACGATAACGTACCAAACGTTTCGTCTTTTTATGAAATATTTAATTAGTACATTACTACGGAGGCCGGGACGAAAGGGGTTTCTGGCTGAAGACATATAGATATGTATAGTGCTTTTCTCAAACATGCAATGAAATAATAAGAAAAAATAGGAACCGTTAGTCGTAGCGCAAAAATAATCTTTTTTTTTTCTCCTTTAGGTAACCCTGAAATAATAATAATAAAACACAAAAACGAAAAAAAGAGGACTGCCGGCCTAGACCTGCAAGATTTGTCCTAGCCGCACCTGAAACGTCATACTTAATATAATATATAATGCCAAGCACGTAAGGTTTAGCTGTTAGTGATGATTGATTGCAATAAATAAATGAAATGAAAGCAGCCTATTATAAGAAACATAACATCAATATTTCATTGCATGTTTGAGAAAATGAATATTGTGTTACGTCTGTCATTTTTTCACATATTCTATATTTTGTGTTTTATTGAAAAATGAACAATTATACTCCCATTACCTAACAGTGTACCCTTATTTTAGTAATTTTCTTATTATTTAATTTGACTATATTTTTTTGTGAAAAATAACCGAAACCGGTTATAACAATAATCGGTTATTTTTTGGTCATAACTGATTATATAACCGGTTATTGCATTCCATAAGTACCTAAGATACAGGTACCAAACCGAATTCTCCTGTAATACCGGTACCACTTACTCAGCCGGTATCCTCGTAGGCTCCAACTTGTACGATATATCCGAGCTGTTCCTATCTAAATGCTTCACATGGTTCTCCAAGTCAAGAGTTTCCTCTTTATTCTTTATTTCTCGTTCTAGTCGACAGAGGACGTTGTTTAATTCTTTCAGCTTTTCCCAGCCCATGTGGCATACGTCTGTTAGGGTGCGTTTGCTGTTTTCGATTATGTGAAGTTCCTGAAAAAAGAAGAAAATAAGACTTAAAGGTAGAATTAACCAAATGCATATATGTATTTGGTATTGGTTGTTGATGATGATGTCTGACTGTTCAAACTTTGGTTCACAATGTCGGCGAGAACTTCTGAAGAAAAAAACACTCGTTCGTAAACAATTCGCTTACAGCTTCTCCATCGGTTAAAATAATTCACTTACCTAATACTTTTCTGATTCAGATTCTGAGTAGGGATTGCAACCAGTAAATATTTTGTTACGTGTTGTATATGTAGGTAGGTTTGGAATGCATGTACTGAGGGTAGGCTTGGTGGAAATAAATCAGTTCTCTTTGAGTTAGCATATGGATTGTTTCATTGTACTTTTCCTAAACATTACATGGTGTCAGGTGTGGTTATTCGTGTTAGATCCTTCAAAAGGCTGTAACAGTTAATTAGTGGAGATGAGTGACAGTGAAAGTAAAAGTGATAAGACGGCGCGTAAGCCAGGTGCGGCCGCGAGCGGTACAGCGTACACGGCGGTTCAACAACCACCCGCCATGTTGGGTACGGGAAACCTCGCTGATAACTGGCGGGACTGGAAACAAACGTTCGATTGGTACCTAATCGCATCAGGCCGAGAGAAGTCCTCAAGTCGTGAAAAATGTGCCCTATTACTTCATGTGATAGGGAAAACTGGCCGTGACCTATATGAAGAATTTGATATTAGTTCAAGCGAACAAAGTAATTATGAGGCGTTATGTAAAAAGTTCGCTGACCGCTGTGACCCACAGAAAAATGTTAATTTCGAACGGCACTTATTTTTTGAGACATATCAAACGAGTGAAGATTTTGAAAAGTACTTAGCGTCACTTCGTGTGAAAAGTAAAACGTGTGAGTTTGGAACATTGAGGGAAAGTTTAATTCTAACTCAAGTAATCCGGGGAATTAAAGATGGTCAATTAAGAGAGAGAATGTTAAGAAAGCGGGATTTAAAATTGGAAGATGCAACGGCTTGGTGTCGCGCAGCAGAATTAGCGAGCGAGCAGGCGGGTGCAGTGCGGGGCGGAGCGAGCGCGGAATCGACACGGGGAGGTACAAGCGCACCGCTCGCCGACGTCGAGCAAGTTCGCGTGCGCCCTCACCGCCGCGCGCCGACGCCGACGCCGACCACATCTCGCGCCGTTGCAACAGGTGTGCCGATAACGCGACGATCGCAACAACAGTACCGTGGCGGGACTGGCTCTAAATTTAAATGTTCAAACTGCGACTACGTACATGAACGTGATCAGTGTCCCGCGTACAAGGTCAAATGCTTCAGATGTGATCGGGTCGGACATTTTATGAGGTGTTGCCGAAGTAATTATGTGCGGGAAGTGTATAATGCTACAGACGAGATAAGTGATTGCGAGGAACTGATAATACAGGGAGTGGAGATTTTGTCGGTCGACAGCAAGGGGTGGTTCGAGAGTGTGGCGGTGAACGGAGTTCCTGTGACGTTTAAGCTGGACAGTGGTGCGGACGCCTGCGTCATGTCGCGCGACAGCTTCAGGGCGGCAGGCTACAGTGAGGACATTTTGAGCAATGCTGGTACGATATTGCGTGAGGTCAGTAGGAACGTTTTACCTGTGGTGGGATATTTTATAGCTGAATTGTCGCATCATAACAGTGAGAAAAAATGCAAAGGCAAAATTTACGTGCTAAACGTTAACTGTAATAATTTGTTGTCACGAGATTTATGCAATGAATTAAATCTAATTAAGAGAGTAAACGAGATTTCCAATAATAGTAACTGCAATGATTTAGTAAGTAAATATAAAACTGTGTTTCAGGGGATTGGTCGTTTACCGGGTGTACACAAATTAACTGTGGACGAGTCAGTTCCTCCGGTCGTAAGATCATCAAGGAAAATACCTATTAAATTAAGGCCACGATTGCGAGAGGAGCTGGACCGTCTACACGAGCTAGGCATTATAGAGCCAGTGGATGAACCTACCGACTGGGTGTCGAGTATTGTTCTCGTTGAGAAACCGGATGGCAAGTTGCGATTGTGTATAGATCCTCAAAATTTGAATAAGGCAATCAAACGTAGTCACTTTCAACTTCCCACACTAGACGAGGTTACAGCAAATCTGTCGGGCGCTAAATATTTTTCACATTTAGATGCTAGCAAGGGTTTTTACATGATCGTTCTTGATGATTATAGTTCAAAACTGTGCACTTTTGCCACACCATTTGGGAGATGGAAATTTTTACGTTTACCTTTTGGCATCTGTTCCGCATCGGAGGTGTTCCATAATGCAATGGTTAAGATATTTTCTATGGAGGGAGTGGAATGCTTCATCGACGATTTGCTAGTGTACGGGAGAACAAAAGAAGAGCATGATTCGAGGTTGGAGGCCGTGCTACAGCGCGCGTTGGACAACGGAGTGAGGTTTAATAAAGAAAAATGTGTTTTGGGCGTAGAAGAAGTGAAATATCTAGGTCACGTGTTTGACTCTAAGGGCATGCGCCCCGACGGCGACCGAGTGAAGGCTATCAGGGACATGCCTCCTCCTAGTTGCAGGAAGGATTTGGAGAGGTTCCTCGGGATGACGAATTATGTGTCGAGATTCTTGCCAAACTATGCGGAACTGGTAGAACCATTGAGAGGACTGCTAAAGAGAGACAGCGAATTTCAGTGGTATGAAATTCATACCAGCGCATTTGAAAGAGTAAAAAAATGTTTAATGGAGGCGCCGACGCTACGATATTATGACCCCGGGGAGGCGGTGGTGGTGTCGGTAGATGCTAGTTCGCGGGGGCTGGGCGCGTGCTTGCTGCAGGGTGGGCGGCCGGTCGCCTTTGCCGCCCGCACGCTCACGCCTGCCGAAACGCGTTGGGCACAGATTGAAAAAGAATTGTTGGCGATTCTGTTTGGCTGCCAGAAATTCCATCAATTTATTTATGGCCATAAAAGTGTATTAGTGGAAAGCGATCATAAACCTCTAGAGGCTATATTCAGAAAGGCACTCAATGATACGCCTGTACGACTACAGAGAATGTTACTGAGACTACAAAAGTACTCTATAGAGATAAAATACGTCCCCGGGAGACTAATGTATGTCGCCGACACGCTGTCGCGCGCCCCGACCGACGACGCATGCGACGAGAAAACTGGAAGTGACATTGATGTTCACGTAAACGCCCTGTACGACAGCGTTAACTTTAGTTCTGACAAGCTGAAGAAAATCAAAGAGGAAACGGATAAAGAACCAGGGCTCGGGAACGTTAGGCAATATTGCCTGAAAGGCTGGCCACATACCAAAAATATCCTAGAAAGTGAGGCTAAGCCTTACTGGGGTATAAAGGAGGAGCTTCATGTAATAAAAGGTATAGTTTTCCGAGGCAATCGCGTTGTAATACCCACTAGCCTTAGGAAAGAAATGCTGCATAGAATTCACGAGGGGCACCTAGGTATTGAAAAATGCAAGTACCGAGCACGAGACGTGATGTGGTGGCCAGGCATGTCGGCGCAGGTGGAGGCGCTAGTAGCGGCATGCGCGACGTGCGCCGAGCGCCGCGCCGCACAACCGCGCGAGCCGATGCGCTCTCATCAAGTACCTGGCAAACCCTGGGAAGTGCTAGCGACTGATCTATTTGAATTTAGAAACAAACATTACATCTTAGTAGTTGATTATTATTCCAAATATGTCGAAGTTGTTTCTTTATCTGACATTCGTAGTGAAACCATAATTACCCAACTCAAGTCCATTTTTGCCCGCCACGGTATTCCCAAGAAACTCGTATCGGACAATGGCCGACAGTTTACCTCGGCAGTGTTCCAATCTTTTGTAGAAAAATGGGAATTCGAACACGTCACGAGTTCACCTTACTATTCTCGATCCAACGGTCTTGCAGAGAGAAATGTCCAAACGGTGAAAAAGTTGATGGAAAAGGCGCAGAGTGATGGCACGGATCCATATTTGGCGCTTTTAAACTTCCGCAATACTCCGGTCTCCGGCGAGTCATACTCCCCGGCACAACTTCTTATGGCGCGGAGGCTCAATACCAGATTGCCTGTCTCAGAACAATTACTTGCGCCAAAGTTACCAAGTTTAGTAGCTATTCAAAAATGTCGATTAGAAAAAAATGAAAAATCCAAAAAACATTATGATGTCGGAACCCGGCCCTTAAAACCTCTTCATCCAAACGAGCAGGTACGAATGCGGGAATCAAACGCTGGCCGTCAAACACGATGGATGCCAGTACGAGTCGAAGGTCAAGCGGCTCAACCACGTTCCTACTGGCTACGCGCGCCGGATGGCTCACGATACCGCAGAAACAGACAACACATTTTATCACAACCACAATATGATCAAATGAGTGAGAATGATCAACGAATCCGCGACCGAAATCACCGAACTAATAAATATTACGACGATTTCGAAGACAATGATAATTATAATTCCGATACACAATCACAACGCATTGTCAGCAATAATACCGGGCGCGCGCACACAGGTGGTTATTACGTAACGCGCTCCGGCCGGCAGGTCCATCCACCCGACCGTTTGTAATACATATACCTACCACCTAAGTAGGTATCGTAAAAATACTACACCATAGTGTCTAAAAGTACTTATGTAAGTATTGTGCCATATACAAGTTGTAAATGCGAAATGTAATATATTGAATTAAGTTACCAAATTAATAAATATTTGTACCTAATTAGAATTGATACTGCTCTGGCCAATACGTAATTTAAATAAATGTAACTATACAGTTAATGCACCCGTGCTTATGTTAAAATAAACTCACTTTTATATTTAGGATTAATACAATACATGTAAAACAAATAAATAATTAAATAATATAGATAAATATAAAAGTACTATAAAATATACAAATTGTAGTTGGCGGTAGTAAAGGCATGTAAATAAGTAAACTTCATACAATGTAAAAAATAAAATAAAAAATAGCATGTTAAAATTATGTAATCATTTTGTTCTGTTATCTTGTTAGGCTTTTGTAAGATAAAGTCTAACCAAGACAATTATAATGTTTATACCTAAGTATGTTTACATAGAGCCCGTTATGAAAAGGGGACATGTTGTATATGTAGGTAGGTTTGGAATGCATGTACTGAGGGTAGGCTTGGTGGAAATAAATCAGTTCTCTTTGAGTTAGCATATGGATTGTTTCATTGTACTTTTCCTAAACATTACATTACGGATATACCGGTAATTTCTGTACATGTTTTACCGGTTTGAATTCCTTATTTCTGATACCGGTAAAAATACAATATCGGTAGCGGTAAGCAATTTCCGATAGGATCACTAGGATTAGATGCAGATGTAAAGAGTTTCAGTAATGTAATCTTACTTAATTCAGAATCTTAAATTGTAAAGGTGTACTGTACCATACTTGCCTTGTTCAATTCCTCTCCTAACTGGTCCCTCGTAAGCTCCGGTGGCACCCTCTGGTCCCTGTTCGACAAACACTGCGAAGACACCATAAGCGGGACCTGTAGGGACTCCAAATGTAACTCCGTAGCGTTTTTCTCCTCTTTTAGAGCGCGGATTTCATCGCGAACCATCTCGCTGGTGAAACGCTGCTTTTCGCGGAACGAGTCTACGAGGAATATTCTAGAAAAAAATTAGGTTATGATTTATGGTGAGTAGAGTTAGACCAAGATAAATTTGCAGCGATTTTGATAAGTCCAGACTGTGCAAGTGTTGTTTTAAACGTCAAACCAGAGGCGTAGCGAGGGGGGGGCTAGGGGGGCCATGGCCCCGGGCGGCACATGAGAGGGGGCGGCAAAATACGGTATTAAAAAAATATAAAATTAAGAAATCAATATTTTCAAATCGTGCCACGAAACGAACCAATGCACCGCGGGACCGCACGGCGCGGGGCGGCTGCGCCGGGGCGGTCAATCGCTTCCGGAGTGCTTACACCGCCGCATACACGATTGTTCGCTGGGCTACAACCGCGAAAATCGAAGTTCGTCAATTGCGGGCATTTTTCTCTGTCACTCTAATTACGTCTCAGTGAGAGTAAACGAGAAAGATACCCGCAATTTGCGAATTTCGCTTTTTGCGGTAGGCCTCCTGGTTATAGGCATAACCTAAAACCCTATATGACATCACACCAAATTGAACACGGTGCCCTCTGCGCGCAATCTAATGCAGGGCGCCATCATTCGCAAAAATAGTCGGGTGTAGCCCAATGAACGTGGTGGGATACGCGCGATTAAATGCCGGTGGCTTCGGTGCCCTCATATTAAAAGAGTCTGGCATAGCCTGACGTATGTTGCGGGCGATAACGAATAACGGGCGCCTTTTGCGCTCTCATGTAAAACCATTGCACATTGGGCGCTTTGCGTGCGCTGCTGTGTTGAAGGCACCCTGGCACAAAAATAATGTAAAATGATTTTAAATAATTGATTATGAAATTATAACCCCAAAATTAATTAAATATAAAAAAGTTCAAATATAAAAGCAGACTACTGAAAATTGCGCTCTAAAACGTATGAAACAAGAAAACATTCTCATCTGAAATAATCATTTACCTTAAAAGTTGTCTGTAAATAATAAAAAAAAACTTTTCACCACACCAACGGGTAAAGGCTCTCTTGATTGTTCAAAAACGAATGAGAAAGTTGAATTTTATCCACATGCATGTGAGGCAAAGTAATCAGATGCAAATTGTGAGTTGTTACCTAATGTTAACTTGTCGAATTTACTTTTAAATGATGATTTCCAATGATAAATGTATTATTACGTTCATTTGAATTTGATTTTTTTGGTATTTCATTTCATAGTTAGTATTTTCCTCGCATTGGTGAGGTGAAAAATGTTGTGTTTACTCGGAGGCAAAGTCTGTTTAACCCTCGTGCCTTGAAACCCTCGCAACGGGCACGATTTCACTGCTCGAACTTTAATTTTTGAATCTTTCGCTTGCTCGGGTATCAATATTAGCACGAACGGTTAAACAACAACGTTGCCCCCTTGTAAAACAAATAACTATGACTTATTCGCTGTAATGTTTATTTTACCAAGATGTAAAAATAAATAACGTGTCGTGTGCAGAAAACACACACATTTTTGTCGAATCACACAAACACACACATTGTTCACACATTGTGTTTGATCAAAAGTCAAATTGTTTTTGCTCCTTATGACGTCAGGAATGATACGACGAATACGTGGTTAAAATCTGTCGGGTTACTCGTTCCCAGAGTGTATTCAAAAATTAGTAAATTATGTTACATTGTATTTCTTTATTTAAAAGGTGTAAATATACAATATTTTCTCTGTGATTACTTCAGATGAGATTTTTTTTCTTTTTTCTTGCTTTTATGAGTCAGATTTTCAGTAGTCAAGATTTGGTTTTTGAACATATTGTTGTATTTTACCACTTTTACCCAACTTTGTCCAGTCAGGTTATAAGTTATGTCACAAAGGTTTTGACTGATAATATGTAATACAAAGTATTTGATAAAAAAAGTTAGCCATGATTTGAAAGCTTATTTTATATGATCAAAACGTATTATAATTGTTTTAAAATTTAGATCGCGACTTTATTTACTACTTGTTTACTTTGGGATTGTCGTTAGATGCGAATATGCGGCTAGATTGTGAAAAAATATACTTTACAAAAGGGAGTAAAAATCAGTGTCACATAAATAAAATAGGTACAATTGTTTATTTATATGAACCTATTTTATTATAACGCTATTTTATCGCCAGCATTTAGTTCTTCGACAAGTCTATACTTCAGCTAATACCCTTCATACTTAGGGTACTTTTTAGTAACATGCTTATTTTTGACTGCCATTCAACGAGTAGGTTTGGTAAAACATGTACAGTTGCAATTTTGGCAGTCCAATACAGATGATTTAAGTATCTAATGAAAGATAAAAGACCCAACATTTGTTTTATGTACGATTCAACCATGTAAAACAGAAAAATAAATAAATAGGGATCAAAATCACCTTAAAGAGGTCGCGTATTTTTTTCATGATTTTTTATACATTTGCGCTTACTTGTAAAGCATGCTGTGTACACTTGTTTCGAATCTCGTGCTTATTTTTAAGCCATCATATGCAATTGTATGTTTTTGATGATATTGTACGATATCTGTTTAGTGTACCTAATAAAGTAAAATAATAAATTTAATACCATTTCCTCCGAATATTACATAGAATTATACCAAACTGTACCTATAACTTTTTTATCAGTAAAAATCTTTGTGACTGAACTTATGACTTGTCTAACTGATGTTGGTCGTAAATTGGGGCGGCAAATTTCTGATCGGCCCCGGGCGGCAAAGCCATACGCTACGCCGCTGCGTCAAACTTCTATGAAATTATCAAATTATGACGTGTAAATAACACTTGTATTCTCTATCAGTCAACCATTGGGCTTAACAGAAAGGTTAGGTTCACACGGTGTTAATTTTTCCCGTATACCGTTAGGAAATCGTTTAAACGGCTAGATTTTGAAAGTTGCCAACTTGCCATACACATTTTGCTGCCACTACGGTATTCGATAAAATCCGTATACATACGGTATACGGGAAAAATTAACGCCATGTGAACCTAGCCAAACTACAAACAAAGGATTGTAGAGAATGGATATAAGAAGCAAGAAGAAGAAGAAGATTGTATAGATGGGAAGCGGCCATTGTCGCCCACGGACATAAGCAACATCGCACGACCCATAGATTTATATAGGTCAGTGGCACGACCCACTTAAGCGTTGTCGACCATTGATATTTGAGAACCCTGATAAATACCCGCTCCTTAAAGAACCCCTTGTCGATGTCGTAGCGCAAAGGAAATACTATTTTTCCCTTTCCCCCCATCAATCTGGTACCTGTGACTAAGCTGGTCACGCATATATAGTTCGAGGCCAGAGCCGCACGTAGTTTTTCTTCTTTCGGAGCGACTATTTCCGAAAATATTTACTTTATCAAAAAATAGTTTTGGCCTAATTGATTTATATCAAATTGCAGCTTTCTAGTACTAACAATCACGGAGCAAAGCCGCGGATGTACAGTAGAGTGACTGATGGACATGCGAAACAATAGGTAACTAAGCGTTCCTAGTTGAATACGGAACCCTAAAAAAGGGCTAGCCTTAGCATTATAAATTATAATATAATGTACAGTCAACTGTGTTAGCAGCTGACTGTACCGGCCCGAAAGTAAAGAAACCCCCAGGTTCTTTTCTTTACTAGTGACTATAATACTTGCCTATCCCTCAACAGCTCATTATTGACGTAATTATCCCATCGCGTAGTGACTGAAGTCTCGTTTCTCAACTGGGTGGCCCTGTTTCTCAACTCGTAGGACTCGAAACGACGAACTCTCGCCTCATTCTGCAGTCTTTGGATGTTCCTCGTCCAGTCTAGGACACTTAGACGAGGATGGGGCTTCTCGAAAACTGGGATAGATGCATCCATGATGCATGTAATAAATGCAACTGGCTGAGGGAGTGGTTGTGAGCCATGGATTGTTTGATCAATAACATTTTCAATAAGTAATGTGTCATGGTTATAAGCAATGTGTTTCTCTAGTTGTTATTATGTTATTTTCTTTGGAAACAAGTCACACTGACTATAATTACAATCATAAGTAGGGCCATGAATTTTTTAGTGACCAGTTGGCCACAGCACCACGTCAGTTAAATTCACACTTTGATTTTCCCGCTAACAAAAATCATAGACAATACCAAACGACAGTGGCAATGGATTTTTTTCCCAGCCACTAAAATTGCAAAACTTGGATTAAAAGTGTGCTAAAACTAAGGATACATTTTGTATTGTATTTTTTATTATTTATTTAAAGAATTGAACTCAAATTTTCATGTTACAATAGTTAACGAATTGTTTACGTTAAGAAAAAAAAAAAACATTTCATTACTATTCAATATGGCGACTGGCTTCAAACGACTGAATTGAAGTTCATATTTCTTTATCGCCATAATCGCTTAATATTTAATTTAGATTTAGTAATAATAGAGTCTAAGCTGTGTGAAATAAGCTAATTTGTTTTAAGTGTGTTATTGAAGAAAATTCCACGGTATCTACAGCGAAATGTAAGTAGACGCTTACATCAAACTTTCCTTTGGCGTTACAGTTTACCGTTTCTAATCAGCAATTTTGGTCTAGGTATGACGATAGGCGCGGGGGTGGTCGTGGTGGGGGTCGCGGTGGTCACCGCGGTGGAGGCCGAGGTGGGCCTAGAAGCGGCGATAGATCAGACGACAGAGGCGGCAGTAGATTTGGCGGGCGAGATGGCGGCGGTAGAGGAGGAGGCCGTGGCGGCGGTGGACGGGGCTTCGGTGGCGGTCGAGGCGGGGGAGGGCGTGATGATTTCCGCAGCAACTTTAAAAATGATCAACCTGGAGGCAATCTCCGGAAAATCCGCTGGGACACGGTTGAGTTGATTCCGTTCCAGAAAAACTTCTACGTTCCTTGCGACAGCGTCGCTCGCCGCACGCCAGCTGAAGTCGAAGCGTACCGCAGCCAGCACCAAATAACTGTAAAAGGCCGAGATGTGCCGAACCCTAGCATGTTTTTCGAAGAAGGTGGTTTCCCTGACTATGCTATGAAAGAGATCCTGAAGCAAGGCTTCCCCAGTCCAACCCCAATCCAAGCCCAGGGCTGGCCGATTGCTTTATCAGGAAGAGATTTAGTTGGTATAGCTCAAACTGGCTCGGGAAAGACTCTGGCTTACATCTTACCTGCAATTGTGCACATTATTAATCAACCGAGGCTGCTGCGAGATGATGGCCCTATTGTCTTAGTATTGGCTCCAACTAGAGAGCTTGCGCAACAAATTCAACAGGTAAACTACATTTTTCCCCCTTTCTGTTTGTCTCATGAGCTAGGTTTGACTAAGCCTGCCTTTTCACTTGTAACCATGCCATTTGAAAAGAACTAATTTGATTTTTTTTAATGAGTAAAAAATTTTGTAATAACTTGTTTTGTTTTTACGCAACTCCAGACTCTAGTTGCGATGAACGGGATACCAGCAGAAATGGATGATCCCAACACGGACACAAGAATTGTAAACTTTTAAATATTAATATGTAGCTTTAGCAGGCAGGCTATGTTCGAAAACCTAAAAATTTTGGCGATTAGTATAAAAACCGTTTTTTTCTAAAGTATTTTTTTCCAAATTCGAAATTGTGTGGAGCTAGGTCAGGTTTCTGAACGTAACCTTTGTGTATTTAGTTTTTTCAGCATTTGATCACCATTTTATATATTTTTAGTGCATTAGGATGTTGATTAGTTACTTCACCATTTAGTTAGCTTTATTTGTATGTACACCTATAACTTATTTATCAATCATATTGGGCATATTTAGGGATCTGATGCCAGCAGCGTAAGTTTATCACAAAAACAAGCATAGGATTTATGTGTAAAAATTAACATTTTGTTTTATTAAAGTATTGGAACAAATCAGTCCCTTTGAATTTGAAATGTTTATCATCAGATATGGCTGATATAGTTATCATACTTGCTTAATATGTATTATAGTTCTCTTAACAATTAAATAATAAAGATATTAAGGTACTAAAGTCCAATTATTATACGAAATTAAAGTATTTACTCAGCTGGCATCATAGAAATCAGCACTGGATAATATCAATGAATTCAGTGTAAGTTTCTGATAAAAAAACATGGCCTTTAATTTAAAAAAATGGTTAACAATTTAGTCGCCCTCATATCTCAGTAGTTATTGGTGAAAAATAATAAAATTATTAATCCATATCTGGGATTTTGAAACTGGTAACAGAAACTTAGATTTAATAAGAAATGGTCCAATGGCCAAGTTTTTTTTAACACTAATAAAAGTAATAAACATTCCAATCAATAAAATCTATTTTTAATCATTTTTGCTTTGAATGTTTATGAAGAGTAAAGACAATCACCTCACCAATCTTACCATATTTCTGTTGTTGCTTCGGGACTTATACTCTTCTAAGCTCCGTTTTAATATGCCAGTTACTAAAATGACAGTTTGATTGGCCAGTTTACTTCCCAATATCTGGGAGATTTCCCAGAGATAAGACGTAGCTATATCGATTTTTCGCCCCTGAAAACCCCAATATAGACCCCAAACTTCATTGAAATCGTTTCCGAGTTGAAATATATAAAAATATATATGTATATACAAGAATTGCTCGTTTAAAGGTACTATTAGGAATAAAAACGATTATAAAGTAGTTAACTGTTATAGCGAATAAAAATCATATAATTAATTTTCGGTTCCAGATGAAGTTAGTGACGTCACAATAGATTGTGAGCAGCAGCCCCATTTCTTTTCATTCCATTTCTTTCATTTACATTTTTAGGAGTATTCTATTGTTAGGTAGCCTAGGAATAATGTCCTGCGATATTTCACATTTTCTTCACACCTTCACTCCCCCTAAACGTGACGTAATTAATGGATGACCCCTCATCAAGTCAGCATCTGACGACTGTATCCTGCAAACTCGAGAAAATTAGATACCTTACAGACAAATTGGACGATTTGAACTGTTATTTTAGTATCTGAAGTGTAACAATAAAGAATAAAGTTCTAACAGCAGTGTCTTGTCTGTAGGTTGCCAATGACTTCGGTCAAAGTGTGGCCGTGCGCAACACGTGCGTGTTTGGCGGGGCTCCCAAGGGGCCGCAGGGGCGCTGCCTGGAGCGAGGCGTGGAGATTATCATTGCTACACCGGGGCGGCTTATTGACTTCTTGGAGAAGGGTAAGTTCAACATATTTAATTTATACCCATTTTTAGTTTAGTTTTTAATTTTAGTTTAACATATTTAGTTTAGGCACAATCAGGAAAGTTATTTAAGCTATACATACGAGTATTTCTATGGTCCTGGTATCTAATCTCAGTAAGGGCACCGATTTGTGTGACAAGATGGATATTACTGAGTCTTAGGTGTTTTCTATTTAAAGTATTTTTAAAATTTGTATATTAAATGTATCCACAATACCACAAGTCTTATTGAGTGGAGTCATAGTCAAGGCGGAAACAGAGTATCCCCTCTCATGTTGAAATTAGGTTGAGTGAGCCACTGTTCCTTGACCCTACAGTTAGCACCAGTAGTAGCAGAACCGACCAGGCATTCAAAATGACCTACTCTATGCACTCTTATTTTGTCAATAATAAAAGTTCATCATTATAATCACCTGTACTTACATTTTATCATAAATAATAATAATAATAAATAAATATTATAGGACATTATTACACAAATTGACTAAGTCCCACAGTAAGCTCAATAAGGCTTGTGTTGAGGGTACTTAGACAACGATATACATAATATATAAATATCTATAAATAATTAAATACATAGAAAACACCTATGACTCAGGAACAAATATCCATGCTCATCACACAAATACATGCCCTTACCAGGATTTGAACCCGGGACCATCAGCTTCGGAGGCAGGGTCACTACCCACTAGGCCAAACCGGTCGTCAAGCCTCACAAATCATACAACTGACATTCAGTTTTCTTTACCAATCCGATTCAAGTAAAATCATCAGCCTTTGACAACTTTACAGCTTTCCTTGCGCCATAAACTATTTGCAACAGATTGTGAGTAATGCTGCGAAATCATATGTATATTGTGTTTTACAGGTACTACAAACCTGAAGCGCTGCACATACTTGGTGCTGGATGAGGCTGATCGGATGCTGGACATGGGCTTTGAGCCCCAGATCAGAAAGATTATTGAACAGATCAGACCAGACAGACAGGTTAGTTCATTTTATCCTGAAAACTACCCCTTTTGACCCTCGATACAAAAAAAATTGATACATTTCATTTTTTCTCACAAATATTTGTTCCCGAGTTACGCGGCTTAGTATCCATAGTTTGCTTAGTTTGGGGTTAGGTCGATCTGTGTAAGATTGTCCCTAATATTTTATTTTATTTATTTAACTTTTCCCAGGTTCTGATGTGGTCCGCAACCTGGCCCAAAGAAGTCCGAAACCTTGCTGAAGAGTTCCTCCATGACTACATCCAGATCAACATCGGTTCCCTCCAGCTGTCAGCCAATCACAACATCCTACAGATTGTGGATGTCTGCGAGGAATGGGAGAAGAATGATAAGCTGATTACTTTGCTTACGGAGATCTCATCAGAAGAGGAGACTAAGACTATTATTTTTGCTGAAACTAAGCGAAAGGTCAGCTTTAGATCATTTTGTACACTAAATACAATAAAAACAAAGTAATTGATGAAATACTGAGCAAAATATACCTCCATGTGTCTATGGGCTATGGTAATAAAATTATAATAAAAAGTGTGTTAATGGATCAAAATTACATCTACAAGAAAATATTAAATTTCGGCGGTTACTTCAATTTTTTCAATTCATTAACAATCTTCGGACATTTAAGACCATACGGAATATCTCGTTGCAAATTTTAAAATTTGTCACAGTTTTTTCTATTATACAATTTCAGCGGCAAAAAACATCCCACCTGAAACAGTTATCGTAGCCTATGGACACTTGCAACTCAATTTAAAGTTACCAAATTTCGAATTTCGTTACTTATATTGTGTGTGCAGGTGGACGAAATAACCAAGTCCATAAACCGCGCGGGCTGGCGCGCGCTCGCCATCCACGGCGACAAGAACCAGCAGGACCGCGACTACGTGCTGCAGCAGTTCCGGAACCATCCGCGCGGCGTGCTGGTCGCTACCGACGTCGCTGCGAGAGGCCTTGGTAACGTAGCACGTACACGCGCGAGCGAGACAGCGCTATACACGTGTATAGCGCTCTCCCCCTCGCAGGAGGATTTGAATAATAACCACATAATAAACACACACACGCACACGGAGACAAGAACCAGTAGGTCTGCGACTGCGTGTTACGGTTCCGACAACATCCTCGCGGAGTCTGGTCGCTTCTGACGTCGCTGAGAGGCTTGGTAAGGAGCACACGGACATACATACATATACATACATACACCAGGACATGCACCTAAAATATTAGAAAAATTCACACAGTTTTGTCTTAACGTATTGCCCACCTATCAGCACGCTCTATGCGTGTCCCAGGAGTAAGTCGCTAAAGCTAAACCGTTACTCCATACTGCGCCGATTTTTCTCTTGTTTATGCGCGCACGCACACATTCACAACTCGAGGGATGAGCGGTAATTGGTTTAAACCCGATAAATGAAATCGTGGTGTCCTTGTATTCTTCATTCATGCACCATAAATTAAAAAATAACTAATATACTACATGGATTGATACATAATCATATTCTTTATTTGTATTGGTCATACGTCATAGATGTGTTATTTACATTATTATTTACAATAGGTACCAACCATACCAACATAAAGTTAGCGATAAGACCGCCTGTTGTCTGCCTCTAAATTTAATCAATTGTTTATTTTTCTTGTATATTTTTACTGAGGTGTGCCAATAAAGAGTATTCTATCTTCTATCTATCTATGAAGTGTGAATTTACATACATACATAAGACACGATACATATGTTACATATGATACGATTAGCTTGTGACGTTTTTAAATTTTTAGATACATATGTTTAATAAATCAGTTACAGGAATCAATATGCAAATTAGGATCGAAATAATATCTCTTAAAAAATTAGTGATACACTGAAAATGTTATTGAAAAAAATCACAAACATTTAATACAGTTGTTTTCGCGCACTAGTTTGAAACGAGTTAGTATTTTCTGGAACTTCACATGTATTTAATTTATTTTTGTGTTCTTGCATTGAGGCAAAGCACAGGTGATAACCTGCTCATGATGCAAATAGCTGAAGCAAGTTTAACCATCGACTATAGAACTTATATGAACTAAAATGATTAAATGATGTGCACAGAATAATATTATGTACTGTGTTCAAGTATAAAATTGTCAACATATTAGGTCTTCAGTTATATAATTATATTCTATGAATGAAATAGAAATGAAAGTCCGGTTTAGAGAAATGAAAAATTTCAAAGCCTTTTCAGTACAATTTGTAATAGGTCAGGGCTTTTTGTCATTATTACCGATGATTCTACAAAAACTAAAAATTAGACGAAAAATTATAACCACTAAAAGTGATAAATTGGTCATTAAATATCAGTGACCACTAAAGAATCTAAAATATTGACATTGCTCTGGTCTAAAATATTGCGTTCAATATTTGAATGCTGAAATTTTATGAATGTATTTGCCCAGAAGTTGATCATCTTATGTTTGTGCCACCTAACAAGTCACAGGGCAGCAAATTCGGGCGCCATCACTGTTACAACAAAAAATATAAAAAAAAAATGGTTACTTTGAAAGTATGTCGTCATAGAAGCTTCCCTATTTAGGTGTCAAACCTAATAACTTAAAACTATTTACGTTGAGCAATTCGCGCTGACGATATAGAAATATAAATCACATTTTTACAGGAAACGTAAATGTAGCTTATCTCTGGGGAAAATGTAGACAAAATCTGCAGAAGGACAACAATTAACGATGCTTAATAATTCTAGTATATTTTCTCCGTTTTGTAGCGGTTAGGTTAGCCTTGAAGATATTCAAGAATTTAGGTCGTGAACTGAGAGGTTTTCTATAAAGGCGACCTACTTTTGAGTTTAAATTATGGTCAAATGATAATGACCCACCAGCATAAGGAATAATTAAAAAAATTATGTGCTGGCGCCATAACTTTCGTCTGACGCTCCCTAAAGACAAAATAAACAATCATGGTGGTGATTTTCCCGCCAATATAATATAATAAAGGCATCAAACAGAAGTTGAAAGAACAGACGCGAGGTTTTTTATAGAAGTTGCGTTAAACGACCTCGCTCTGTTGACCGGGGTGTGGTCTGAGAACCGAGTCGGGGCGTAGCGTGGGACCATTGCAAGCGAGACACTTGTGTCCAATATTCACAAAGATATAGAAGAAATTGAAACCATATAAGAAGAAAAGTTTAGGATATCAATTCGAGACGAAGAAAACGAATGCTCTGACGGTGCAGCAATTCATAAATCAAAGGATGTTTGTAGTAAAGTACAATATTGAAAAGTAAAATTGTTGTAGGGGTTATCTGTAATACTAGGAGATAAATTGAAGTGAATATTGGAGCATACATTGACAATGCAATGGTTTAAATGGGGCTAATAACATTAATGATAGACAACTGAAAATGTAGGAGAAGTATTTCTAAAACGAAATGTATTGTGACTTCTTCATCGTAAGATGTAGTTGTAGGCATTTAATGGTATCTGCAATTGCTCACTTCTTCAGGGCAATTGACGGCATTCCCGTGTTAGAATTACCTAATACTGAGATATGTACAATAGACGTAAGATTATGGTTGTCTATCATTTGAATTTGCCCATATTAATGTGAAATTTCCATGACTGACTTGGCATTATTCTCGAATGTTGTTTTCATTTCAGAGGCGCATGCGTGTCGAGATAAAGGCTAAGGGTGTGTTGCTGACTTAATAATGATCATTACATTCAATGACAGATTCACTGTCAGCGCACACTGTTTAGAGCATGCTGCCTCTAAAAGGAGATGGTGATTAGGAAGAGTCAAATTGCATAGATCGTCCATAAAAGAACGTTAAAAATGGAAACAAAAGTAATTCATTATTGAGACAAGTGAAATCATAAATGAAAGCTAAACGTAATTGGCAAATATATTTTTTTATTCTTTGTAGTTTACTAAATGGGGTTGACTCAATCACCAGGGAATGATGTAAGAGCAATACATGCTTGGTTAAGTGTCATGAGAGATTTAGAGGTAAATAAGACCTGCCCTACGCCACCTGACGACGTTAAAGCAGGACATGATCATTAGTCAGCACACCGAGTCTTGGCCGACACTCCGGAACCACTGAAGGGCATAATACAGTTATTTCCAGCATCTACGCGCTGGCGATGACAAAGGTAAATATTTGTAACTTTCACGTAAGGAGGAATTACTTTGTATAGGCTCAAGCATTTGATATTGTTGATATGGTATAAACACTCAAAATATTAAGCCATATTGCGCTAATTTAATAATAGATAAGCTAATTTCATTCATTTTAATAATTTTTGTCTTTTAAATGAGTTACAAGCGCAAGACAATAAAAATATATACTTAATTTTTGTATCGGGAGTTCCACAAGGGTCTAACCCAGGTCCCCTTATTAAATTGCCAAACAAAGTTATTCCTCCAAACATTTTATTCTGCAATTATTTGTGGCTTTCGTTATGTGCTATGTTCATGCCAATATCGAATCTCTTCGTATAATAACAGAGGTTATTTCCGGTGCAGATGTGGAGGACGTGAAGTTTGTGATAAACTATGACTACCCGAATAACTCGGAAGACTATGTGCATCGCATCGGGCGCACGGGACGCTCGCAGAATACCGGCACGGCGTACACGCTATTCACTCCGAACAATTCTGCCAAGGTAGACATTCATTAGATAAATAGTTTCTTGCTTTATTCAATTTAGTTGGGTGATTGCGAAATTAAATAATGAACTATTGGAGACTGATTTAGATATAGGCGCTAGGTAGACAGTAAAACTATTATATTCTTACCATTTACCAATAGGATTTGGACAAATTGTTGAGTTATATTTTCGATGTTAAATATAATTATAATTAATTTAATTATTCTATTTAAATCAATAGTAATTTGGAAAAGAAAAAAAATCACTTTTATGTATAATATGATATTTATTTAAAAAATACAAATTGATACATTTATTTATATAAGAAAACAATTTGATTTGTTCTCTACTTTTCCTAGTAGGAATCTGGAAGTCGATTGTACATTTTAGGAACGTTTGTACGCCGTAGATTAGCGTTCATTTAGCAATTAAACTTTCCGATATCTCTAACTTTTTCAAGACCTTGTTATATTTCAAATTTTCCTCAGGCCAAAGATTTGATGTTGGTGCTGCAAGAGGCCAATCAGGTGGTGAACCCCAAGCTGCTGGAGCTGGCGCAATGCGGAATGGGCTTCAAGGGGAAATACAGTAAGTGCCTATATTTTTTAATTTAAGTGTAAAGTTAATGTGGAGTACACTGTGACCATACTAAACTTAAGTAAATATAAATGACCTCACCATTGCTACCTTTTAGTTTTATAATATGCCAAATAAGTAATGTTTTGTTTCTAGATCGTGGCCGCTACCGCAACGACCGCGATGACGACAGGGGTGGGAGGGGCGGCGGCGGCGGCGGGGGGAGGGACGGCGGTCGCGGGCGCGGCGGCGGACGCGGCGGCGGCCGCGGGGGCGCGCGCTTCGGGGACCGCTCCGGAGGTATGCTACCTTTATTCATATTCATATTTATTATTAATAATGTACACATACATTACATGTCAAAATTGCAATTAGTGAAATGAAGTTAAGCGGATTTTAGTTAATACTAACATCTAGATAATAATATAAAAATATTGACATAATGTGTTCAATAAAGTTACAAATTAAAAATTATAATATTTTACCATGTTCTACATTTGCAATATTTCATCCATGTCATAAAAGGCGTTGTTAATTAGCCATTTTTTTAATTTATTATAAAATGAATTATCATTTGATATGGTGGCAATTTGTTCAGGAATGGCATTATAGATTTTTGGGCCCATAGCATAGGTCGTTTTGGTAGATTTAGTAGTTAGGACTCAATTCTTTGCTCTCTCATGACCGAGGGTGACTTGTGTACGATGGGTCACGGCATCGGTTGGGATTTGCGGTGGGCATGGAGGGCGTGGGCGCAGAGGCGGCGCGAGGGACCGTTCTGGAGGTATGTCTTACTACAGATATCTCTTTTTGATCGTTCTTATATGACCGAGAACCGTGACCAAACAACCATGTTCGATGGGTCACGGCTATGATCGTGATGACGACGGAAGAAAGCGGGGGCTCGCACTATGGAGATCGTTCTGAAGGTATAATTCTCTTATTCGTCGGTCTCATGACCGAGAACCTTGGTCAATCACGTACAGTCAGATGCAGAGAGAGGTGACCCGGCTGACTGTACAATGGGTCACTAAAACGATCATGATGATCATCACGTGGGTGATCGCGCTTTGGAGACCGCTCTAGAGGTATGTTGCTTTTATAACAGAAATCTATCGCTTTATTGTTACGACCTTCGTTATTGACCGGTAACAATAAGAATGGCAACTTTCGTAGTTACATACGTACATTACAAGTTAAATAATACCTCTTATTTACCATGTCAGTTCAAAATCATGTCTTTTTAGGGTTCCGTAGCCAAATGGCAAAAAACGGAACCCTTATAGATTCGTCATGTCTGTCCGATTATGTCACAGCCACTTTTTTCCGAAACTATAAGAGCTGTTCAAACTTGGTAAGTAGATGTATTCTATGAACCGCATTAATATTTTTACACAAAAATAGAAAAAAATAATAATAAATTTTGGGGGTTCCCCATACTTAGAACTGAAACTCAAAAAATCTTTTTTCATCAAACCCTATCTATGGATAGGTCTTTAAAAATGATATTGAGGTTTCTAATATCATTTTTTTCTAAACTGAATAGTGTGCACCCCCCCCCCCCCCCCCCCCCCTCCCTGTAACTTCTAAAATAACAGAATGAAAAATCTCAAAAAGATATATGATATACATTACCATGCAAACTTCCACCGAAAATTGGTTTGAACGAGATCTAAAGTAGTTTTTTTAATACGTCATAAATGGTACGGAACCCTTCATGGGCGAGTCCGACTCGCACTTGGCCGCTTTTTTTCTTATAAAACAGATGTTTCAAGTGACATCACAATGTGCCTAAACAAATATTTATTTTCAGGCTCACGATGGGACAATAACTCCAGCAACGACAATGGAGGCTACCAAAGCGGAGGAGGTTTCGGCAACCGAGGCGGCGGTTTCGGCAACCGCGACGGCGGCAGCGGAGGAGGATTTGGCAACCGTGACGGCGGTAGCGGCGGCGGTTTTGGCAATCGGGATGGCGTTAGCGGTGGTTTTGGCAACCGCGACGGGGGTAGTTATGGCAACCGAGATGGCGGTGGATTTGGCAACCGTGATAACGGGTTTAGAGGACGCGGCGCACCTAGAGGAGGTGGTAGAGGCCGAGGTGAGTGTTATTTTAAAAAATATACATGTAAATTGTAATAAGTTTCTGGATTATTATTCAAGAAATTAATTTTGTAATTGAACATTTTGTATCCTGAATAAAAACTAAAGAAATTCGATATGATACATAAATTTCGAATTTTAGTTGTGCCTCGTGCGTATTATTTGAAATTATAATATATCGTCATCATAGGTGAGGTGAATGTACATTTTTACTGGAAATATTGCCAATATCTCGGGCTCGAAATATATGTCGAATATATAATTAAATATTTGTTTCGAATTAGATCCTTACATATCCAATCCATAAGGGGCAACGTCAACACCTAATGTTCTTGAATTGGTCTTACTTGAGAAAAGTTTTTTAAGACAAAAGAATTTGTTTTAGTAAAGCAAAAAACATTTTAGTATTCATTGTATTTCAAAGACCGTAGCCGTACTCGATACATGATTTAACCAAATCGGCTTGATAGAAAATTATTACATAGATAGCTCTTAAAATCAAACGGCTGTCATTTTTTTGACTTATTAATAAATTAAATTCACAAAATCAAAGCATTTATACCTAAATCAGAAACGAGTAATATCACACAAGCAATCCACATTTTTTTATTTCAATAGTTTTCTTATTCCCTCGCCCAGACCCAGGAACACGCGACAGTGCTATTTCATTTACACCGACAAATAGTGTGCGCGTCTTAGGTATCGACAGCCTCTTAGTGTAAGGCCCGAGTGGACGCTCGCAGCGGAGCGTTCAGCGGGGCGTGCAGCGTGGCGTCGGGCGCACGAGTGCTGCGAGCGGCGTGCAGTGCGGCCGCTCCTATACGTTTGCATTTGTTTAATATGTACGCCGCACGCCCCGCCCCGCTGCACGCCCAACTCGATCGTCCACTCAGGCCTTACACTTACGGAAGCAATATTTTTTTATTCTCTGCCATGACACTAACCGAGAATTTCCTTCAGGTGGTTCCACCGGCGGCTTCGGCGGCGCCCCCGCGGCCGGCAGCTTCAGCGTGCCGCCGCCCGCCGCGCCCGCCTCCTACTACAACATGTACGCGCAGCCGCCGCCGCCGCCCGCCAACAAGTTCATGCCCAAGTAGTACTAATACTGTACGGCTCCTTATCGTTTGTCACCATGCCTGCCACGTTCTAACAAGTAAGCGCGAAAGTGACGGGCATAGTAACAAGTGATAAAAAAAAACATGCTGCCCCTGCTGTACACTATAGCTAAGATCAGTAGACGAATTTTTAAGGTGGATTGTTTTTGAACTTTTAATAAATTAAGACGGTCAGATTTAGTGAATTTAAATTTCCTGTTTAATGTGTTGATGCAGAATTGTAAAATCCTCGATAATTTGTAAACTAGACCGGGCATCGAACTTTGGGACCGAGATAACACATTCACTGCCAGACGAAAAACGGCACGCTACCCCAGGAACCGGGCAATATATAAAAGCGCCCGCTGTGCGGGTTGGTAAACTCACATTATTATTAAACCAGTACTGTACGCCGAGCGCCCACTAGGCGGGCGCCCCTGCGTACGCCAGGGCTCTTAAGTTTCATAATCAAACATCCTAGTACTTTTATTTTGTTAGTACGGAGCTACTCACGCCCTTCACAACGTGATGCATTTACAAAGGAATTATTAATGTAAGTAATCATAAATTAAACCATTTAATCCGCGGCCAAAATTAATTATAATTTGACGCGGATTATCGGATCGTGCATATACATAGATTAGTCTCCAATTTGTAATTTAAGATATTAAAAAGTAATTGATCCATGTCTATATTGTCTATAAATAATATTATAGGTAATAAGTAAATAAATCTCTCCCGGTGTCAACCCTGCGATATGCCTGTGAAGATGTGCGCTCACCAGGTGTGTTGGCGTAGACGGTAGTCGTCTATAGCTGTGTATAAAGTGAACTCCCGCAGCGGGTTGTCCGGCATCCGAGTAAAGTTTACGAGCGCCCACCTGGTGGGTTCCTGGCAGTGAATGTGTTAAATGATAGGTATTCGACATCAATACTTTTCACATGTATTAGTTTTCGCTCCCAACTTTATCTGCTACAGATCGTGTCATTCGCACCAAAGCGTGCCTTAACTCGCATCGTCATATTACTAAAAGTTAGATTTGTCAAATCTACGCGTCATCGTGGATGACACGAAATATAATTATAATTACGGTCCTGAAAACTTTGAAAGATCCCAAGATAGGGACCGTGCGCGTTGGAGGGTCTGCCATCTTGTGGCCTGAATCGGAACCATAAACATGCACATGTACACGTCACGTGTTTTCTTGTGCATAGTAGGTTCTGCCATCTTGTGGGCTACATCGGAACAAAAAACATCACATTTACGCCTCGCGCCAAAAATCTGACGGCTCCTGTGCTGCCTCCTACAGTTCATGCACGCTCCCTATACAATCTTCTTAAATTTAAATCAATGGTTACTGAATCAATGCAGAATGTTATTAAAATTGTCTTTGATCCCTGATTAGACTATACAACATATTTATGTATCAACACATCTATTATTTAGAATTAGTGATTTTTCAAGTCCCAAATATTTCATGACACTACCTTTTTCTATATTAGCAGATGAAAAATAATGTGAAAATTGTGATCTGTGTGAGTCTGTACCTCGTTAATCTTAAACTGATTAATTTTTCCACACAAATAATCAAAATATAAACTTTTCAGCACCAACGTTATGATTTTTTAAGAACATCTATATCAAAATTGTGATTTTATTCTTGCAGTGCAAGCCTAGAAATAATTGGATTAGTGATCTTAGTATAATAAATAATAATGCTTTGGATACTAGTTTTTTCTCTAGAACTATGTTCATCAGATTTCTATTACAATATGTATAAAATAGAGGGTACATTGTTGTGTGAAGTAGGTTTTCACCTTTACTGTCTGAACATTCCCATACTTTCGTCATAGAGCACTGGTTGCAGTCTGTGAAATGTGCAATTCATCAAATAAATGTTTATATTATGTAAGGATTTTCTTGTTTTATTTCATTATCTGGTTTCGAATTAGTATGTTATACAATCGTCATATAATAGAGCTGCTCAGTCGAGTAAGTACCTTGTTTTGGCAACTCAGCAAGTGAGGCACGAGATTGAAACTCGCTCTTGTATACAATACTTTACAGTACATATGGGGCTACTTTATAGCACTTGTGCGAGAAGTAGCATATTACGTTACTGTGTCGAACATTTAAAGGGCCATATGTACTGTAAAACGTTGTACGATACATGTGCGAATAGGTAATTCGCAACTCGTGTCGATTTAAAACACTCCCTTCGGTCGTGTTTTAATTTATCGCCACTCGTTTCGAATTTCCTATTTTTCGCACTTGTATCGTAATGTACTATTTTCTACGAGTCAATAAAAATAATACTAATAAAATTATACAGGTCAACAAGCCAAAAGTATACAGCTATTTATGATACTCGAGCTGTGATTGGTCCATTTCATTATAGTTGACTAAACCGTTTCGAAATGAATATTATAGTTGAGTTGGGAGTCCATACATGGAAAATACCGTAAAGTCGACGAGAAGAAAAATATAATAAAACAATTGACGAAAGTTGATCATAATCATTTATTCCTACATAAATTATACAGATGTTGACTAACTCATTTTGGCATCATCAGTAAACCACCAAATTGATGCCAAAATGACGCCCAGAACAGAGTTCAATCATCCATACTGATTCTATGAACGAAAGAGCTCCGTTAATATCGAATATTGGTTTAGTGGTGACCACCGACGGGTTTGTTGGGGTCGACGTAGTCCAGCTGTTCCTCGGGGTTGTGGGGCCAGAAGGTGGGCTTGTTGATGGGGTCGATGGCGTCCTGGGGATAGGCATCCTTGTAGTCTTCCATGGTCATCTGGTCGTAGGGCAGGAGGGCCTTGGTCTCGTTGATTTCCTTTTGGTAGCTGGGCAAAAAAAAGGTTTTTTTATTAGTTTAAAGTTGGCATAAATCTGGTGAGTTACAATTGAGTGTACTTGCTATACAATTCAAGCCAAGAGACTTTAAACTTTTTTTAAAGATATCTTTCCCTTTATCCCTTTTTGTTTTGTGTGCCAGATGGTATGGGCTTTCACTCGCCCTTTGATATTGATGGGCAAATAGTTTACAAACCTGATCTAACATATTGATGTAATTATGGGCTGATAGGGCAAGTAATAAGAAGGTATAGTGCTTGGAACACATTTTTGAGTCTGTAACTTATTTTGGACTGGTTAGGAGGTAAACATCAAACATCCTGGCCGTAGCCCTTGAGCCGGGAGAGGAAGGGGGTTTGAAGGTATCATTTTTCAGTTTTCCGATTATATGTCTGAAACTGCATCGATCTTAGTGACATGGCTACTTATACAAAAATTGTGGCTCTGTATAAACCCAAAATTTTAGTTTTTATAGACTAAAACCCCTTACTGCAGATGGCTCTTCTCAAGTATGCCAGCCCCTGCTTGAGCAGATAGTGTAGAATAATAAAAATCGGCCAAGAGCATGTCGGGCCATGCTCAGAGTAGGGTTCCATAGTTACTCTTCTGTCACAATAAGCTAAACTGGAGCTTAAAGTATAGTACATTATTAACCAAGGGAT